>NC_058416.1:15317426-15488864 GCF_002201575.2 Neomonachus schauinslandi | reverse complement strand
TGGCTCTCCCGGGCGAGAAGCGATGGCTAATGCAGTACATGGTAAGAGCGGCAGCTTCCCTGGTAGCATGTTACTCCTGCCCCTCCTTTGCTGGATAAAGTGGGTTCTTGGGTCAGATGAGATGTTATATGGAACCCCATGTCAACAGAGAAAACACTTAGACAATAGGGCTGATGGAGGCCCTGTGACTGAGAAGGAAAACCTGTAATATATATCTCTCCCAAACAAAACTAATCATGTCCCTTTGAGGATAGAAGAGGTCCAAACTCACCTACTGCCATAAAGAGATTTTTTAAAATCTCTAAAGAGGGGCACCTGGGTGGCTTAGTTGGTTAAAGCGACTGCCTTCGGCTCAGGTCATGATCCCAGGGTCCTAGGATCGAACCCCGCATCGGGCTCCCTGCTCCACGGGAAGCCTGCTTCTCTCTCTCCCACTCCCCCTGCTTGTGTTCCCTCTCTTGCTGTCTCTCTCTCTGTGTCAATTAAATAAATAAATAAAATCTTAAAAAAAAATCTCTAAAGGTTCTGGGAATATAATAAGGGAGATAGTCATGAAAATTAAAAATTATGAGACATTGTGTTTGGTGAACTAAGTTCATGTAAGGAAGAATTAATCACTTGTGTTTGAAGATTCAGAGAAGTGGAGGTTTATGAGATGGGAACTTCAATTGGTCAGTACTCTGTTTTTATTTAAAAGATTTATTTATTTTAGAGAGAGATCAAGAGAGAGTGTGGGGGTGGAGGGGCAGAGGGAAAAGAAGAGAGAGAATCTCAAGCAGACTCCCTGCTGAGTGCAGAGCCCAAGGCGGGGCTCGATCCCATGACCTGAGCCAAAATCAAGTTGGACACTCAACTGAATGAGTCACCCAGGCACCCTGGTCAGTACTCTTGATAGAATGAACATTTATGTTGGGAAAATGAAGTCTTTTATATTTTCATACCTGACTTTGGGAATTCATCACTACTGAAGGTTCTAGAATGTAAACATACTTAATTCAGTGCCTGGCAAGTAGCTTATGCCCCATACAAACCAGTCTCATTTTCTTGGCTATTGCTGTGATAAATTCTTTTGACAAATCCTGTATTGAGTAGATCCATTAACAAAAGTGATTGTTCTCCAAATTGAAAGTAATGCATTCTTAAGCTTGGAAGTATGTTTCGGGGGAAGCTGGTAATGAAAAAGGGCCAAGAAAGTCAAGCTTATTGAAATAGAAATTTCTTTTTGACTCAGGATTATATTCTGTGTTGGCAAAATCATTTTATCTTAAATTTAGTTTTGAACTTAAGCTTTTGTTTTCTAATCATTTGGTCTGAACTGGAATTTTTAAGTAATTGTAGGTGCTGAGTACAGTATGTAATCATGAGTATCACCTCACAGAAGTATAATTATCTCCAGAAAAATCTAAGAAATACATAAAATAAATTTTAAAAACAAGAAAAAGACCAAGAACAAAACAAAAATAGAAATCATTTTTTCAGCTTCTTATTTTGAATGAGATGTGCACATTTTTGTCTTATTAAAAAATCGATTTATCCATTCATCAGTCTATGGACACTTGGGCTGTTTCCATAATTTTTAGCTATTGTAGATAGTGCTGCTATCAGGGTGCGTGCATCCCTTTGAATTAGTATTTTTGTATTCTTGGTGTAAATACCTAGTAGTGCGATTGCTGGATCATAGTGTAGTTCTTGTGATGAGCACCGGGTGTTTTATGAAGTGTTGAATCACTATTGTACACCTGAAACTAATACTACACTGTATGTTAACTAACTGGAATTTAAGTAAAAACTTAAAAAAATTTAAAAATTCATTTATATTTCTGTTAGAATAATAAGGTATTAAGTATGTTTAACTAAATAATATATTTAAGGAGAAAGTAGTGAGGAAAAATGAAATGTAGGATTTCAAATAATACAAAATAAATGCTTTAAGGTTATGTATATTATAATTTTTAGAACGCATAAATTTAACTTTAAATGGCAAAATTTGAATAGTCAAGCCAAGTTGCCATATTTTTTGTTTGTTGTTCAGTTCAACATTGATGAAATAAATAAAAACGCTTGAAAATGTAAAGATCAGATAATACTACACTTATAAGAATTGAAAAACAGTATTACCACTTGGCTCATTATAAATCTCACCACTTTGTTTTATTTTATTTTATTTTATTTTATTATTTTATTTTATTCTACTTTACTTATTTTTTAAGTAGGCTCCATGCCCAGCGTGGAGCCCAATGTGGGGCTTGAACTCACGACCCTAAGATCAAGACCTGCCTGAGATCAAGAGTCGGATGCTTAACCAACTGAGTCACCCCTCACCACCTCATTTTATTAATAATTTTATTAATGATTTCACTATGTTGTAAGAAAATTCCTGTATAAGTAATACAGCAATCTGACTTTCTGAATGTACTGTAAGAGGTATAATTTGACTATCAAATAGTTAAAAAATACTTTTGCTTTTGTTCTGGTAAACAAAGTGAAAGAAACTGATCCTGCTGAATTAATTCCTTGAATTTATTAGGCATGGGCTTCCTATGTCTGATTGTAAGTACAACAGTGCCCTCTATAGGCCGTTCTCTGTACAGAATTCTAATGTTTGAAAACAACATCTAAGGATCAAGGAGACAAAACCCTATTCTCAGATTTATCATTTATGTCCTCTGTAATAAGAAATAATAAGAAAATTTTAGTCGTGTAATCTTTCATCCAAAATACATATTCTCAACATTTTCTTTTAAAATAGCAATATCTTAAAAAAAAATAGCAGTATCTTCTGGTTTCCTAAGAAGACAGATGCCAGGAATAGCTTATATTTTGTATTTATAAATTACTTATGATATTTTCAAAGCTGTATTTGAACTATGGCAAATTTTGGAATATCTTTCTTTAAAAATATGATCTGCAAAGTTTGTCACTGCTGTGGAATGAATAGGTCTTGGGAATAAAGGCACAACATAAGGAATACAGTCCATGGTATTGGAGTGACATTGTCTGGTGAGAGCTGGTGGTGACGTCCCCTTGTCTGGTGAAGACACATGTGGTGAGCACAGCACAGTACAGAGAAGCTGAATCACTACACTGTGTGCCTGAAACTAATACTACATTTCCTGTCAACTACACTCAAAAAGACTATGAAGTTTGTCACTGCTAAGAACTAATGGAATTGGATTTTCAGAAATTTGTAAAGTTGAAATTAGACTGTAAAAAACCCAAAGATATCAACTCAGACTCTTGTCCTAGATGTAGTATTTCAACTTACTGTTTAGGTCTAACCTTTGGTGGATTGAGGGAAAGTGATTTTAATATTTGATCTGATAGTTCACTTGTTAAACAACAACAACAACAACAACAACCTGCTTTTAGCCCTTCAGTTGACAAGTCTCCATGTTGTTGGGTGGGAAGGAGATGAAGGGGACGTAGAGGATGCAGACATATTTGTAGAGCTATCTTCCAATTGTAACAACTTTGTTTTGATTGACAGTAGCAAGGACACTGGTTTGATTCAGCAAGATATTTTGTTTGAGGCTTACCGTATGATAACCAAAGTAGTTGGTTCTATATAATGAAGGTTCTGAACTGCTCAAATATCATTTGTTCAAATTTTATTTGAATAGTGACTAGTTTCGAGAATTAAAATTTCTAATTGTGATTTATCTGAAAGGTAACCAAGTCGAGGTCGGAGGAGAGAATGCATAAAGAATTTGAATATCTCCTATGGATTTTGTAAAAGTTTGGAATTCAAATATTTTAGCAATCGTTCAATTATCCTTTTTGGGGGTGTGAATAATTCTTAACTAGATTGTTAAAACCACATTTAAATGGCTTGACTAAAGTCTTTGATTTGTACTGAATTAGTGTTTTAACTAAAGTCTGATACCATAACATAGGTAAAGCTAGGTAAATTTAGATAATCTAAACAATCAAATATCTAATATTTATTCTTGCTTTAGTTATCTCATATTTATGCTTAGCTTTAAAATAGTCTTTTATTTTTAAAAAAATAATGTTTGAGTGTAAAAACCAAATGGAAATTATCTGCTGTGAACCACAGCTACTCACTGTTAAGGTTGTAAGGAAGGCTCTATTGCTCACCTGTAGACATTGTGCTCGATGTCAGTGAAGTTTCTAAGTAAAACAAATGGCTACTTACAAATACAAATCTGCAAGATGCACAGTTTAGGGGCGCCTGGGTGGCTCAGATGGTTAAGCGTCTGCCTTCAGCTCAGGTCATGATCCCGGGGTCCTGGGATCGAGTCCCGCATCGGGCTCCCTGCTAGGCGGGGAGCCTGCTTCTCCCTCTGCCTCTGCCTCTCTCTCTCTCTCTCTGACTCTCATGAATAAATAAATAAAACATTAAAAAAAAAAGATGCACAGTTTACATTATAAAGCAAAAGAAGCCTAAATTTAGCCCCAGCATTTTTAATACATGTTGAAATTGAAGGTTTGTAAAAATCAAACTACAATCTTTTCATGAAAACCAATAATTTATTCTATATTTTTCCCAGCTGATAAAAAAAATTATAGCTATTCTCCAAAATAACCATAATCCACCATGTGGAAATTGAAAGTTTCAAGGGGAAGATTGATCTAGCATTCTCACCACTGCAGAGAGGATGAAGTTATTTGGATACCAGAGAAACTAACAAGAAGGCAGATTCTGGTGTAAGAGATGATGCGTCATTTGACATCAGTATTTCAGGGGAGATGCCGTATCTTTAATAGAATAATTCAATGAGACTTGATCTCATGACAAAATGTATTGCTAACTTATTTATACTAAAGATATTTGCTATAAAATTTTAAGCTGAAAAACTTGCTGAGTTGATATAGGTGACCTAATCAAACTGTTCAAGTTTATTCTTTTTTTCCCCTCTGAGACCAGGCTTCAAAAAATAATGGAATATAAGGCTAATTATAATTATAGGATAACAATGCCAATTATATCTCTCAACTGGAAGGCACTCTATTTCCTTTTCATTTGTTAAATTTTTACAAAAGAACAAACTTGTATAGTTCAAACAATACTTGAATGAACAGTAATTGAATTTCATGCCCCATCAGCCAGTCAAATTTAAGGATATTCCCAATTATTGTCCCAGAGCACAAAGCATGGATTTCATTATATTCAACATAGAACAATGTCCTTTAGCGCTGCTAACCTTCTGAGCTTTGAGAGACTGCGTAAAGACAATTGCCTTTTAGAATACATCAAGCCTTCTGATGTTTCATCTAACAGTAGCCTCTGGTAGAATTAAACTCCACCCCAACATTCATCCTTCTGACACTGAAAAAGTTAAGATAAATACCTGTGCATTTTCAGTATTAGCTGTAATTTGAAGATAAAATAGTTCTGCTCTAATTCTCTGATCTTCCAGTTGCCCGCTTATGCACTCTCTCTCCCCCGCCCCCCACTGTGTGTGTGTGTGTGTGTGTGTGTGTGTGTTAGAGATCACTTCAGCTTTGGTCTTCTTCTCGGTTCTCATGGTAAGAAAAATAATTACCAGGACACCTCGGTGGCTCAGTCGATTAAGGATCCGCCTACGGCTCAGGTCATGATTCCAGGGTCCTGGGATCGAGTCCCACATCAGGCTCCTTGAGCCTGCTTATCCATCTCCCTCTGCCTGCCCCTTCCCCCACCCGTGCTCTCTCTTTCTCTCTCTCTGTCAAATAAATAAAATCTTTGAGAAAAAAAGAAAAATAATTACCTTGGCTCTAACAAACAGCCTGCTGGATATCCTACTGTAGAGCAGGGAGGGAGCAAGTCAAGGTCAGAGGGAAATGAAGGCTCCCCAATTGGGGAGCACAAACTGGAATTCACAGCTGAGATCCTACAGGTAGAACAGTTTAAATGACAAGGTGGTATTGCAAATGTCCCTTCCCCATCCGAAGTTTCTATGACTGAATACTCATAAGACATGGGGCAAGGTGTGTCTTCGAGACCAGTGAATGCAAATAACTCAATCCACATTCCCATTTCTCCATCTCCAGTGAGGTGCACTCATCACACTGGAGTCTCCAAGATTTCTTCATAACTAGGGCCTTCAGACCTCTTTATGTTTAGATCCAGTCTCTTTTGCTTGAAATGCTCTTCTATCCTTCTTTACAAGTTAACTTCAAAATCTAGTTGTTACCCTTACCTGTAAGAGCTTTTCCAGTTCTCTCAGGGAGAGTTGGCCATTCTCTCTCCCGGCTCCCATATACTTAATATATATCTCTTTTCTATCTACAGGCATCCCTCAGAGATATTGTGGGTTTGGTTCAGACAATTACAATAAAGTGAACACCGCAATAAAGCATGTCACATGAATTTGTTGGTTTCCCAATGCATATAAAAATTATGTTTACATTATACTGTAGTTTATTAAGTGTGCAATAGTATTATGTCTAAAAAACAATATACATACCTTAATTACAAAATACTTTATTGCTAAAAAATTCTAACCATCACCGGAGCTTTCAGCAAGTCATGTTTTTGCTGGTGGTTTTGGATGGCTGCTGACTAATGAGGGTGGTGGTTGCTGGAGGTTGGGTTGGCTGTGCAATTTCTTAAAATAAGGCAACAATGAAGTTTGCTACATTGATTGACTCTGATTTTCAGGAATGATTTCTCTGTCACATGTAAGGCTGTTTGATAGCATTTTACCCACAGCAGAACTTCTTTAAAAATTGGAGTCAGTCCTCTCAAACCCTGCCATTGCCTTATCAACTAAGATGATGTCATATTCTAAATTCTTTGTTGTCATTTCAACAATCTTCATAGCATCTTCACCAAGAGTACATTCCATTTCAAGAAACCACTTTGTTCCCCATCCATGAAAAGCGACTCCTCATCTGTCCAACTTTTATCATGAGATTCCAGCAATTCAGCCACGTTTTCAGGCTTCGTTTCCAATTCTAGTTCTCTTGCTATTTCCACCACATTTGCAGTACTTCCTTCATTTAAGTCTTGAACCTCCAATTTGTAAAAAAAAAAAAAAAAATGTGGTGTCTGTGGAGTGCAGTAAAGCGAAGTGCAATAAAATGAGGTATGCCGATACTCTACTTTGAATATTGGATTCAAGTTTTTTGAAAACACAAGTAGAATGATCTACAAGTCAAGGAGAATCACTCTTAAGGAGAAGAAAGACATTGTATAATAAAATAAGAGAGGCATGTGGGTTCAAAAATGGAGGGATTTTTGAAGTTGGAAAAGCTTTGAATTTCTTTTTTTTTTTTTTTAAGATTTTATTTATTTATTTGACAGAGAGAGACACAGCAAGAGAGGGAACACAAGCAGGGGGAGTGGGAGAGGGAGAAGCAGGCTTCCCGCGGAGCTGGGAGCCAGATGTGGGGCTCGATCCCAGGACCCCGGGATCATGACCTGAGCCGAAGGCAGACGCTTAATGACTGAGGCACCCAGGCGCCCCATGAAAAGCTTTGAATTTCCATAGAGTCCAATGAAATCTGTATCAGTTTGTTAGGGCTGCCATAACAAATTACCAGAAACTGAGTAGCCTAAACAGCAGGAATTTATTTTCTATCAGTTCTGGAAGCTAGAAGTCTGAGTTCAAGATATGAGTGAAATTGGTTTCTTCTGAGTCCCCTCTCATTGGCTTGTAGATGACCATATTTCTCTGTGTCTTTACTTTGCTGTTTTTGTATGTGTTTTTGTTTCCTGATCTCTTCTTATAAGGAGTCAATCATACTGGATTGGGCCCCACCCTAATGATCCCTTTTAACTTAATCACCTCTTTAAAGACCTATTTCCAAATTCATTTCTAACAGGGGTTAGGACTTCAACCTGAGTTTTCTGGGGACACAGTTCAACCCACAACACACGTCGTTGGAGCTCTGTTTCCAGTAAGAGTGAAGAAGTGGAAGTCCTAAGAGAGGGGATTCATGAGAGAATGAAGTCCCTGAAGGACATCGGCTAGAACAGGGTGCAGAAGAGGATCAGCCATAGAGGAGAGACATTGTTTTAGATAATAGAGGTTGAAAAGTAGATAGATACAGATGAATTTAAGCTTATTGAGAAATCAGAGTCTGATGGCTTTTATCTGTGGAGGGAGAGGAAGTATGGTGGCAGCTGAGGTAAAGTTGAGGAAGATTTGCTGAGTGGGAGAGGCCAGAAAACAGTAACAAGAGGTTGAGACTATTGGCAGGAAGTAAAACCATGAGCCATGGAGCCAATGCTGGCTGGGGAAGGGACGGAAGATCGGAAGACATTAAAGGGAAGGTATTGACAAGGGTGTTGAAGGCCTAGAGAGCTCAGGATTTAGGATTAATTTGAAAAATAAAAACCTAAAGGATGATGTTTTTTTTAACTTTTATTTTTAGCTAAATCCATCCATGCTTTTTCTTATCCAAACATCATTGAACTTTCTATACAAGAAAGATGCTTGTTCTTTCATAGAGGTTAATACGATCACTCAGTACATCCTTTTATACCAGGTATAAATATAAATAAATATTAGGTGTGTTTACTCACTATCTTATGATGTTTTGAAAGATGTTGCCTTTGGGTAAAAGAATATAATACTTATTTTGAAGGAACAGAACTGAGGGTTGAAATGTTCATGACTAATAAAATGAGAATTGTTGCCAAGAATAGATTGCAGAGTGCTCCTAGGGTGGAGGGCAGAAAAATAATTTTGGAAGAAATGTCTGGAAAAGAAAAGAATGGTGTGTGGGGGCGGGGGTCAATCTCACTTGCAGGGGCACAAAGTAAATCAAATGAGAACTGATGAGTGATCACAATTATGTCTGAGTTATAAAGGGTCTATTTTAAGTTCGCTGTCTGTAGTTTAAAATGTTTAACTGTTCCCTATATCATAAATTAGTACTGCACTATTATTAAAGTCTGTTAAAATTCATATCCTTTAAAGCAAGAAAAGTAACAGGTGAACTTATTAAATATTTAAGTGTCAAATGATGCATTCTGTAAAAGAAAGCCTTTATTTTCCAAAAGTATAGCTAATGTGTCATGAGATACCAAAAAAAACACCCTGATTATCATCACTCCTACCACCTTCGCCTATTGCTCACCACTGCTTTACATGTTATATAAATTCACAAAACTCTGTAATGAAATATGGATCCTTCCTCAATCTATTGATTTAGCATCTCTACTCCTGCTTCAGCTGTTCTACAGAGAAAAAGAGGAATAAATTATTTTGATGATTTAAAAATGGAATAAATAAATTGTACACATTCATGCTCATTCCAGTCTTTCTATCTCAAGGAGTGTCACTTTTTTTTAAAATAGATAGTGAACTACACTGTTGGCTTTTACACAGTAAAAACCAAGCAGCTTATAACTCTGATCATTCTCAAAGAGCATCACTCTTATATTTTCCATCTTCTTTCAAATCCCTTCTTCCTTCTTTTCTTTGACA
Source organism: Neomonachus schauinslandi (assembly GCF_002201575.2). Classification (NCBI taxonomy): domain Eukaryota; kingdom Metazoa; phylum Chordata; class Mammalia; order Carnivora; family Phocidae; genus Neomonachus; species Neomonachus schauinslandi. The sequence continues at coordinate 15,479,484 of NC_058416.1, read as the reverse complement.
CCCTTCTTCATCCTTCCTTAGATACAAGGGTACCGCAAATCGGCTGACATGGACATAGGTGGAATGCGAGCCTCTGAATTAAGTAAGTTTTGGGGGCCAATGTTCATTTTAAAAAGTGGGTTTAGGATTCAGGCCCAGATCAGTCTGGACACATCCACATTTGCATTATGGTGGCCGGTTTGAGCAGGGGGACAGTTTGCTTTGGGAAAGATGGAGAAAGCCAGCCAAAATTCATCTCAATAAAAATAGGATGACATAGGGATCCTCTTAGTGGCTTCTTTAGAGGGAAGAGATTGTTACTGTCAGAGATTCAGTTCTGAGACTAAGATAAGTTTTTTATTCATTTTGAAAGAGTCTTAATGGCACACTTATTATGTACTAGGCATATGCTAGAGGCCAGAAATACAGAATAAAACAAGCACCATTCCTAACACTGAAAAGCTCATATCCTATTTGGAGACATTATTAGGTTTGTGCTTTACTGGTTGGTATGACTCAATCAGTTATGCGATTGTTGTGGTTCAAAGGTCTCTTAGGAGAAATAGGTAAAGTGCAAGTAACTGTAGGAGAGGTAGGGAGTATTCACAAATATGATAAGATTATGATTTTGAAGTATGAGCAAGTTGGTTTGATATAAAAAAAAGGGAAAAAGTGTCCAGACAGAGGGAATAATATGAATAAAAACACACAAGGAAACGTTTAACTGCTTAAACATAATTTACATCTCTAAATAGGTAAGATTTTTTTTTCCCCATGATTTTTCTCCAAAAAGAAACAACTAATCTTTATGTGGCTGTTTAGATACATTTTAAAAATCTTTAAGATGATTTAGTTTTAAAGAATTAAACGTAGCAAATTGATGGGGACACTATACGAGACTGGTGGAAACTGATTTAGAATAAAATCAAGCTGATGAGTCCTTTCCTAGAATAAATTATGATTTTTTCCTATAAGTATGTAAAATACTATCCATGTATGGAAATCTCTCCTAAATATAAGGAAAAAATGGTCACTACTGCATTTATGGCACAGTCACTTAAATCATATTTATTACAATTATTTTGTATGTTTCATAATTAAAGTTGGCTGTCAATAAAAGCTACAATTAATCTAAAAGCAATATGGGTGGGAAAGTCTAGATTCCATGATTGCGTGAGGTAGGTAATCAAAGAAAATCAGTGTAAATGTAAATTTCACTATTTCACTGATTAGAGTGTCTTTGGTTTATAGTAGCAGCAAGGAATTCTATATATTTTTTGTTATCTACTTCAAGATTTTGAAAAATCAAAGAGCAAATCGCTGTTTTTTGCAAATCTATAGCTTGTTAGGAGGAAAATAGCTATTCCACTTTGCATAAACTCCAGGTTGGTTTCTCATCTGAAATGCTCATTGCTCATTCATGAAACTGAGAATTTGCTCAAGAAGTTTGTCAACAGGATGGTATCAGAGGAGGAGACCTTTCCAATGGGAAGATGTGGATGATGAGACAGAAGAATCATAGCAGTATGAAAAAAGTAAAAACAAACAAAAACCCTATATTTTTTGGTTGCAAAGGATAGTCATAGCAATAATCATGGTAGGAGATTGGAAGCAATTTTACAATCTGTGCTCTCAGATCCCAAGAACTCCAATATGGAATGAAACAGGAAGACAAGTTCACCTTAAATTTTTTAAAGGATAATGATGTAATCCTTCAAAATTTAAAGAATTATTGATTTGCATTGTAATAATAGACAATTTCCTTTAACCTGTTTTTTAAAAAGATTGATTTATTATTTAAGAGGGGTGGTGAGGGGCAGAGGGAGAGAATCAATCTTAAGCAGACTCCCCACTGAGTACAGAGCCCAATGTGGGGCTTATCCCAGGACCCTGAGATCATGACCTGAGTAGAAATCAAGAGTCAGATGTTTAACCTACTGAGCCACCCAGGTACCCCTCCTTTGACCTGTTTTTGAGAGCACAGTATTTTCCCTATTTATTTCTCTTCATCTCGTTCTGTAATACATATCTGATAAATTGAAGACATATTTCCATTTAATTATCCCATTGCAGACTCCCCTCAGTTTCATTGGGTGCCATTTACAGTAATTAGGAACACGTTCCATCACAACTTTTAACATATCTATAAGTTTAATCCTGTCTCTCATGAATCACCTTGTTTAGGTTTAGAGTGTCCAGAACTCAGGAGAATATAGAACAAGAATTCTAGAATTGAATATAGAATTGTTTCATCATTTTCCACCTCTCAACAGTGTCCTCAGCTCATTCCCTCCTGATTCACATCCCTTAACAGTGGAGACAAGATTAGTCTCCACAGGCTTTAGTATTCTTGGTTTGGAGGGAAATGTGGAAGCTTACTGTTCCACTCCTAAACCAGACTGTCTATGATCCACTTTATGGTTAATAGTAATATGGAGAGTATTTTGAACTTGCTTACTCAAAGGTATTGAATTAAAGTCTCCTACAAATTATTGATCCAAAATATCTATAGAAATATAGTATGAATTTGAAAGTCAATATCCAAATGGGGGAAATGGAGGGATTGTTCTGAATATTTAATTCTCTTCTTACACTGAACTTGTATTAAATACACTATGCATTTACATACTGGTTCAAATAACTTAGTGGTATATAATATGTATTTGTTGCTTTTTTCCTTCCTTTTCTTTGTAGTATAACTTAAAATCTAAGGGTGTATGGAATTGACATTTTCTCCATAAATCCACAGGATTCCCAACTTTAGGGTTTAATTTCTGTGATAATATAGGAATATCCATGTATTCACTACCAATCTTAACATTGATACTGTTTGTTTAATATCTTTTCACAGGCTTGACATACAGTATCTGACACACAGAGGGAATATATATAACACAAACATAACTTAAGAAGCAAAATGATGAAACAAACACCCATTCACTAAGCTACCTACATTCCCCTGTACTGTCTCATTTCCCTGCCTCAGATCTTTTGTCCTGAAAAATAAAGTATTTCCAATCTTACTGATGCCCCGTGTGCTTCTCTCAGTTCTCTATCTGTCGTCCACTATCTTGTATTTATTGTATATAATTCTCATGCCAGTTCTTCTCTTTTTTCAACACTTTTACAACAAATATATGAAACCTAAACAATGTGTACTAATTTTATATAAGATTTATTAATTTGATACTTGGAGCGCCAGTTAATTAATTTTATCTATATATTAAATTAATATATCAATATTATTTATCCCTTTTTCCATTGATAGTGTTTGGATAGTGATATATAGATATATTTTTTTTCTGTATGTGTTAATGCTTTGATGAACATTCTTATGCAAGTTGTACACAGATGCTGAAGTTCCTGTAAGATGGAAGTTATTAATTTTGACTGCACATTGAAATCACCTGGGGGGTATTAAAAAAACTCTGATGCCTCACTCTCACCCCCAGAAATCATAGCCTAATTGATCTGCAGAATGACTTGGGCATCAGGATTATGTTAAAGTTCCCCATAGTGAACTGAGTTTGATACAGGTTTATATATGATATAGGTTTATATGCGGAGAATTATTAGGTTGTAGGTAGTGTGTATAAACATCTTCAGCTTTACCATATATTCATACAGTGTTCCTCTGAGTGGGGGTAACCATTTTACACTTCTAGTGAAAGTGTGTGAAAATTCCCTTTTTAAAAAAATTCGTGGGGCGTCTGGGTGTCTCAGTTGGCTGTGTCTGACTCTTGATTTCGGCTCACGTCATGATCTCAGCGTCATGAGATCGAGCCCTACATTGGGCTCCACACTCAGCAGGGAGTCTGCTGGAGATTCTCTCTCTCTCCTTCTGCCCCTCCCCCTGCTCTCTCTTTCTCTAAGATAAATAAACCTTTTTAAAAAATTCTTGCCACCGGGGCGCCTGGGTGGCTCAGTCGTTAAGCGCCTGCCTTCGGCTCAGGTCATGATCCCAGAGTTCTGGGATCGAGCCCCGCGTCGGGCTCTCCGCTCAGTGGAAAGCCTGCTTCTCCCTCTCCCACTCCCCCTGCTTGTGTTCCCTCTCTCGCTGTGTCTCTCCCTGTCAAATAAATAAATAAATTCTTAAAAAAAAAAATTCTTGCCATCACTTAATATTGCCAGGCTTTTACATTTCTGCCAGTTTAATTAGAGTATGACATTTTATCTTCTATGGGTTTTAACTTGCCCTTTGCCTGATCATCAATGAGAAAGAGTAATTTTTCAATGCTATTGGTATTAAGGTTTTTGTTCTATGAATTATCTTTTCATATTTTTATGCATTTTAATTAAACTTTTCTTTCGTGCTTAAGTCATTAATCAGTTCCATATTGTTATTTGTGTATTGTGTAAAAACTCTAACTTAAAAAAGTTTTCTATTTTAATTTGACGGTCTCAGCATCATATTGTTGAGTAGTCCATCCTTTCTCCACTGATATGCAGTGTTGTTTCAATGAGTCAAATTTCCACATATGTATGGGTCAGTTTCTTGTCTCCTTATTCTATCCCAATAGTTTGTGTATGCCCGCATGAGTAAGTTGCTTCTGTAATGTTGGCTTTATAATAATTATTTCTATCTGTTAGGATAAATTCCCTTGTCTTTTTCTTCTTTAACATTGCCTCATCCATGTTGGATCTTTTATTCTTCCTTGCTAATTTTAGAATTTTTTGGTCAAGTTAAGATCTCTTTCTTTCTTTCTTTCTTCCTTTCTTTTTCTTTCCTTCCTTCCTTCTTTCTTCTTTCCTTCCTTCCTTTCTTCCTTCCTTTCTTTCTTTCTTTCTTTCTTTCTTTCTTTCTTTCTTTCTTTTCTCTTTCTTTCTTTTTCTTTTCTTTTTTTAAGAAAAAAGCCCAACATGGGGCTTGAGCTTACGACTCTGAGATCAAGACCTCAGCTAAGATTAAGAGTTGGACATTCAACCGACTGAGCTGCCAAGGTATCCCTGGTCAAGTTAAGTTTTTGATGATAATTCCAATGAATGTATGGATAAATTTGAGAAGACTTGCCATCACGAGACTAGGTCATCTTATGATGAGGCAAATAATTCTATTTATTTAGATCTTCCCTTATGGCTTCCAATAAATGTTTATTATACTCTCTCTCTAGACTAATTGCATCATTTCATTGGATTTCTTCTTAGGTAACATTGAATTTTGTTGCTATTATAAATGTCTTTTTTAAAAATATGATTTTTAGTAGTCATTCGTGGTATATAGGAACATAACTGATTCCTGTAGATTGATTTTCAATCCAATAAACTTGAATTCTCTTATTAGCTCTGATAGTTTTCCTGTATATTTGATTGGATTTTCTGTATTGACAGTGATATTGTCTGTGAGTAGTGGAAATTTTAATCTTTAGAACTTATTTATTTTGTTTTACTATGTTCTCTAGAACCTGAAGAAAATTTTGAACACAAACAGTGATAAAATTCATCCTAGAAACATCCCTGATTATTTTTTTCTCTTACTCTAAAGCCTATTTTGTCTGATACTAATTTAACCACACAGCTTACTTGTAATTGTCTTCCCCTAGTTTTTCTTTTCCTTCCTTTGACTTTTCATCTTTGGTATCCTTATACCCTTATGTGTGTTTCTTGCTAATAACACATATCTGGATTATGTTCTTTATCCAATTTGATTAACCACTGTCTTTTTTAAAATATAGTTTTATTGGGATATAATTTGTAGAACCATAAAATGCTCCTATTTAAGTTTACCTTTCATTTTTTTGTGGTGAATTTATAGAATTGTGAAAGCATCACCAAAATCTAGTTTTAGAGCATTTTCTTTTCCCCTAAAAGATCCCAGTCAGCTGTTACAGCTAGTGCTGCAATGTACGTTCACAGACAAAGCTCGTGTGGACATAGCTTTCATTTCTTTAGGAAAATGCCAGGCAGTCCATTTGCTGGGTCTGATGGCAAGTTTATGTTTCACTTTTTGAGAAACTGCAAATTGTTGTGTGAAGTGATGGCGCCGTGTTACATTCCCATCAGCAACATAGGAGGGGGTCTTGTTTCTCCACGTTCTCCAACATTTGTAATTGTCTGTCATCTTGGAGGTAGCCATTCAAGTATTTATGAAATAGTATCTCATCGTGGTTTTAACTGGAATTTCTCAGATGACTCATGATACCGAAGACCTTTTCATGTGTTTATTCACCATTCATATACCTTTGGTGAAATATCTATTCAGATATATTCTCCATTTAAAAAATGAGGTGGTTGTCTTATTATTGAGTTGTTAGTGTTCTATGTTTTAAAATAAGTCCTTTGTAAATGATATGGTTTGCAAATATTTCCTCAGAGTAGGTGGCTTTTTCTTTTTCATCTTAATGGTGCCTTTTCAAGAATATTGTACTTTTGATGTTATATATTCAAGAGCTCTTTGCCTAACAGAAGGTCACGCAGAAAGTCCCGGAAGGTCCTGTGTTTTCCAATCCTTCTCTTTGGCTGATGACTTTAGTCCATCTGTTTTTGTTTTTTTCCTGTCAGATTAGTTTTTAGATCTATCCTTTACCTTTTTTATTCTTTAGTGTCATCTTGTCAGCAGTGAGAGGATTCGTGAGTTGGAAGGATGTTCATAATATTACAAAAGAACAATAATATAAAAGGATAATAATATTATCCTTTTCCCTCTTGTTCTCTCACAAGTGGACAGCATGGGTTTTTCAGAGGCCACATGACTGATACTGAAGGCAGAACAAGATGGGAGGATCCGTTTCTCTTCCCTTAAGTCATATTTAAGGAGATTGGCAGAAATGTGAAACAATGACACCCTTACTAGTTTTGGAAAATAAATTTTTCATATGAATGTAATATGGAAGAGGCTTGTTTTGTTTTCCCCAGTGACTTACAACACTGCAGGGTCCTGAGGCCAAGGTATTTGAGAATTGCTGCCTGCCTCGTGTGTAGTGCAGAGTGTGCTTTTTGTGTGTGTGTGTTTGAGTCCTGCTCAGCACGACATGTTCTTTGGTATGAGGGCCCAGAGCTTTCTTCCCTTTCTGGAACATCAGCCATGATCTCTTCCAGCAGTGTCTTCCCCTCGCCCCGCATTCTAGTCTTCCAGCCTGTTTACACCCTCTTGTGCTGTCTTCTGTACTTCTCTGTCTCTGTGGTAGTTTTCATTTCTGGGTCTCTGTAATACACCCGGAGTGATTCTTTGCATCTGGTTTGAAATTTGTTAACTTATCATTTGTTTTTTCATCATTTTTTCTCTCTTTGTTGAGGTGTAATTGACAAATTTAAAAAGTATATATTTAAGGGGTGTGCGGGATGGCTTTATATACATATACCTTGTGAAAGAATTACCACAATCAAGCTAATCCATCCGGGTGCCTGGGTGGCTCAGTTGGCTAAGCGACTGCCTTCGGCTCAGGTCATGATCCTGGAGTCCTGGGATCGAGCCCCGCATCGGGCTCCCTGCTCAGCAGGGAATCTGCTTCTCCCTCTGACCCTCCCCCCTCTCATGTGCTCTCTCTCTCAAATAAATAAATAAAATCTTAAAAAAAAAAAAGCTAATCCATCCATTACCTCACATAGTTACCTTTTGTGTGCGTGTGTGTGTGTGTGTGTGTGTGTGTGTGTGGTGAGAATCATTCCTCATTAGCGGAGCTGTATCAAATATGTTGTTTAATTGTTCCACTTGATTTTTGATGACTGTAGATTCATTTTTAGAAATAATATTTGGTTCCTATGAAAATCTGGTTGGTTGGTAGTGTTCTCTTTTGCAGCCTTAAGAAGACTCTATCCCTACCATTATGTGGGCATCTAAGCTTTTGGTTCCTGAGATGAGCAAAGGCCACCTCTTCTAAACTTCCTTCCCAGTGATAAAACAGTGTCAGCTCATGTGCTGGTCACTATTCTTTCCAGACCTGCAAAGATTTCCCCAGTTCTTTGAAAGGGCTCATGAGACTCCAAAGGGCATACTTACGTGAGGCTTTTACTTAAAGGCAGAGATTGCGGTATAATAAGAGAAAAAGAATGCAGCAAACATCTGAAGTCCTAGACATCTTAAGAGCAAGATGTCCAGTGCTCCTATTCACTCCTACATGAACTGCACCATGTCTCCAGGTTGAACCGCAGGATCAATATGAGAAATCATGGCTTTGTGGAAGTTTAAAGAGAAGCTTTCAGGGAGGCCTGTCAGGTAATCAAGCCAAGTTTATCAAAGCAGGTAGGCCACCTGCAAAAGCTAGGTAAAGAATCTGACTCTGGAAGTTACCAGGGAACCTAAAATAGGACATAAAATAGTATATCCTAAATAGTGCCTCTTAAATCCCACTGCCCTGATCTTGACTCAGAGTAAAAACCAGACATGCACACTTCTCTTGAGATAAGCTCAGAGCTTTTCCATTCCATCTGAAAGTCAACTTGATCTCCACAAGGTCTCTCTTTCCTTTGGTTCCTGGAAGTTTCTTTTACTTTCATATGAGCTCAGTTATACAATTAAAGGTATGATTGTTGTATTTTATACAGAATTTGTAGGTGATTTTTAATAGGGGGCATTCCAAGTTGTCTTGGTGTTACTTAAATCAATAATCCTCCATTATTTTTAATAATGGGAGTGACCGAAATTCATTGGGTTTACTATAATCCCAGTGGGCTACAACCCTTTTCTGAACCTGCACACTTTTTTTTTAAAGATTTTATTTTTAAGTAATCTCTACACCCAATGTGGGGCTCAAACTCACAACCCTGAGATCAAGCATTATACGCTCTACTGACAGAGCCAGCCAGGCAGCCCTGAATCTGCAATCTTTATTGTGTGTCTTCTCTCCACGGTTACTAGATCCTCTTCCTTATACTTTAGGCCACTGGCTGGATTGCTACATAAAAGAACTGTTTGCCATCTTACTTCATCTATTTTACTCAATGTCCTGTTAGTAGAACTTGTCTCAATTATGCCTGTTTCCTTTTTTGGGGCGGGGGGGTCCTTGTAACTAGAACAGCTCCTTCGGTGCCCCAGCAGTCTCTTGCCTTCATAGACCACCACTGCTGATATTTGATTCATTGAGTACACTTTATAACAGGGAATTTAAAAATTAAAATTTCAATGAAAGCAAAGAGCATATTTTGATCTATTTTTTTTTCCTGTATGAAACAAATATTTTTCTTCAGTAATTTATATTGTTGGAATTAAAAATTCTACTAACAAAGAGAGATCCCTCCACATAAATATGGAAATAAGACTGATTTCTTGTTAAATAAGCATAAGAGAGAACATGCATGTAGGTAGGTCATAAAGACTATAGAGCCAGGATAAAATTCAATTCAATTCTACACAATTCAATTCTACACAATTCAGTTCTACACAATTCATATAGCAAAGCATGTATAAAGTTCACTTGGGGCTTGAGATAACTATTTGTTTAGTTAATTGACCTCCTCCAAAAGAATATGAAAACTTCTTTTATCTTCCCAAGAAACTAGTGGTTACACCTGGCACTGTGCACCTAAAGATCAGAGGAGGGAGTGAATGGCAACATTTTTTCCTACACTTTCACTGTCATGCCTGAGCCTCACAATTACCCAGTGAAGGAAGAAATCACCCCATTTCACAGACCGCAAAGACCCCCAAAGTTTGAAGTGACATGTTCCAGAACATGCAGTCAGTTGGTGTAGTGTTATGACTCTCCTCCCTCCCTCCCTTCCTTTCTCCCTCCCTCCCTCCTTCCCTCCCTACCCCCCTCCCTCTCTTCCCTCCTTCCTTCCTTCTTCTTTTCTCTTGAAACAATAAGTTGGAGGTTATTTTTTTCACATCAAAGTAGCACACAGGGATGTAAGATTGTTAAAATATTGCATTTGGCCACTCTTCCACTCTTTAGTTTTCTTTTATATCTTTTGTTCTCATTTTATTCTATATAGTTAAGTTCATTATAATTTTCTATACATGACTAAGCTTTTAAATTACTGCAACATGTTCAAGTCTCTCTCTCTCATTATTGGGGAAGCAGAATTTTCCTGGAGGGGAAATTATAATTAACTTGATTACCTTTTATCCAGAAAGTAAAAGAAAATAATATAGAATTGTTTTCCAAGTCAGATTTTTAAATAAAACTTTCCTACCATTGATTAAAGTGAGTAAGATGTTAAGTGTGCTTTGAACTCTGTATTATTTTTATAAATATTCAAAATTATTTTCTTTATAATTTTATCAGGAATTTTTTTTGGTGCTCATTGATTCTTTACTCTATGCATTATATATACATATATACATATTCTATGCCTTACATATACATATAATCTGGAATATGTCAAGCAGAGATTTTGAGTGATGAGTCTACAACAACAAATAAAGGAAGGCTCAGCTTTCAAAGAACTTGTACTTCTTTGGGAGAGAGAGATAATATACAATTAAATATATTTTAGGTACAATACTCTGCAGTTACAGCTGTGCAACATAATAGAAATTTAGATAAATTCTCAAGTTTTGTACAACATTGCTGCAGGCATATTGGTTTATCACTCTTAAGGGAACCTGCAATGGAGTCCAGTACCCTCTCTAATAATAGCAATTATTAAGTGCTTTTTCTTACTACCATACACACGTGCAACTCTGAAACACAAATCTGATAATGTCATTTCCACAATAAACTCCACAATGGCTTCTTGTATCCTAGAACACTCTTCTCAAGCTTTTCCACCAAAGTACCTCAGTGAGGAAAGGATACAATGAAGGGTATGATAACCAAGGCTCGAATGATTGTTGAAGACTGTGAAAGTACTTAAATCTTGTATTTTGATATAAATATGCCAGCAGATTTATACTCTATACATAATATGCTTACTTTAAAATAATATTTTATTTATAATTATATAGTATAAGGAGAAAACTTAACCATCATTGATTCGTGGGTACAATGCTGGTGAATTTTGCCTATTAGTTTTAGAAAATTGAATTGAAAGTTGATATATTATTTTCATTTCAGTTTAATTTTGATTCTCAGATTTTGTATTGCAATATTGTATTGATCTTTATTACCCCAATTGAGTAACATTCTTGATAAGGGAAGATATGTGTGACATAATGCTCCTTTCAAATACAAAGATTTTACTTTATCCTCTTTTAGCTGTTAGAAAAAAGACCTTCAAGATAATTTATATTCTTTAGCATAGCAGTGTTGTTTGAACTAGCTTAGTAATAAAGATAAAAAGAAGGAAGAGGTGTTGGAAGAATATTAAGAATACTGGAATAGTTCACAGAAGGAAGTGTTCTAGAAAATAGGGACACTCTGTTGCTGGGTGAAGTGGGGAGACACTGGGGCCCTAGGGCCTGGACCCAGCTGGACCTGAAGGAGTCACCGAAGGTTCTTGGGCTTGTCATGAGAAGGAATTCAAGGACAGACATGCAGCACAGTGGATGAATAACAGAAGCACTAGTGTTTATTAAAGTGAAAAGTACACTCTTGAAATATGACAGCAGGTGAGCTCAAGAGAGCCAGTGAGCTGCTCACCCTGGGGGTTGGGTTTCTATCTTTTATTGACAGTTGTTAGTAGGGAGTGGAATATTGATTACTTGGGGTGGGGAAAGAGTTTCTGGCTCTTTCTTCCTAATTTGGTCAGGGGTTTCCTGTCATGGCACCCACCATCCTGGGCCTGTCTGGTTTGATCTGACTTCTTGTAGAGTGCTGCCAGGATAGGCCTTGGATTTTCCAATAGCTGGCCATGACTTCCTCATTGCTGACCCCCAGAGTATCCTGTTAGAACTTAATTGCTTACTCTAACAGCTCTAGAGTCCCTCAAGAAACAACCAGAGTTTGATTGGATCCAGAATTTTCTTTTTCTGCTTCTGTTTTTTATGTTCTCTGATAATTAGCTTCATTCACTCTGGCTGATTCATGTGGCAGAGAACAATTACCAGCAGTCTGGGGTCAGACACTGATATGTTAGTGAAGTAAAAAGGTCTTTAGCACCTGCTTCAATTAAAAAATTCTTGGGGAAGGGCTCTGACTGTTCTCGCTTGGGTTATATGCTCAACCCTGGATGAATGACAATGGTCATAGGCTGTGCGATTGATCATGTCTTAGGGTGTATGATTGGCCCTTGAGGACCTATGTGTTTGACATGAAGTGGAACAAAATATTCTACCCCCAAATATGCCTCTTTGGTATACTGACTTTTTGAGGCTGATTATTTTTAAGAAGGAGCAGATCCCGGAGAAGCTCTGAAAACCGGGTAGAAGTTACTCTTTTGTAAGAGACATTTACATATATAATGGATAGCTCCATTTATAAAGGTGTCTCCATCTCTGTACCAGAAAAGGAAGGTGACTAAATCTTTAGAAACTCTTATCAATAGAGAAGGCAGTGACTTAATCTGAATAACAACCATACCTTTGTTTATTGTGCTTCTCTGGCAACCCCCCATAAATGGTCTCTGCTCCCTGTACCCCCAACATTTTCTTCTGTCTTTAGCTGGAGATGGTATTTGGGGTGGTGGCTTGGACATTTTGGGGAATTACTCAGTTTCTCCTGGATATGTCCCATTGTATACAGAAGGCATGTGTGTTATTAAACTTCTTTTCATTTTTCTCCTGTTAATCTGTCTTTTATTTTGGGGGTCTCAGCCATGAACCTAGACAGGTAGAAGAAAAATTATTCTTCCTCCCTGACTGACGCATCAGTAAAGGTCCTTAGACTAAATCAATGCAGGAATGTAAGTAATACTCACTTGGCTATGGTTTGTAGGATTAGAAGAAAACAAGAGCATAGAGAAGAAATTCAGTTAGGAAGCTACTGAGATTTGTTGGCAACTTACAAGATGAATGACACAAAGTTGTGATTAAAAGTTGACTCTTCACAGTGAACCTTGATGTGACACATGCCGTAGGTGTCTCAACTCTAGGTCACATCTCTAACACTCTGTCTCTCCATATGATCTAATATTTAGTAATTAGGACTTTGACATAATTTAGAGGGAAAAAAAATAAAAGACTATATATATATTTTTAAGATTTTTTATTTTATTTTTGACAGAAAGAGAGAGTGTACAAGCAGGGGAAGCAGCAGGCAGAGGGAGAGGGAGAAGCAGGCTCCCCGCTCAGCAGGGAGCCCAACGCGGGGCTTGATCCCAGGACCCTGGGATCACGACCTGAGCCGAAGGCAGATGCTTAAGTGTCTGAGCCACCCAGGCACCCAAAAGACTATATTTAGTATTTATCCTAAGATTTAAGAACATAGATTTTGTATTTTTTTCTTTTGCAATAGGAAATAAGGTATTCTTTCATTCTCATTCAATAATAATACAAAATATGAAGATGATACTCTTGCCACTGACTTTCCCTGTATCAAGTTTGTTTTTTGTTCCTCACAGCAGGAGATTTGTGCTGAGCTGATAGAACTTGCTGAGGCTGTTTAATTTGTTTTAGTTAACAGAAAATAGCCATCTACTAAGTTCTTTGCTGTGCACCAGAACGATACAGACAGAGCTGATTAAGACACAAAGGTGAATAAGACACAATGCTAGTTCCTTGTAGTCAATGACGTAAAATGTATATAAATAATTACAGTCCAAGATACTTGATTAGCACTTTAAGGTAAAAACAGAATAAAACTTAAAATACTCTATGCTAATACTGAGGAAACAAAATTATTTCATCTTAAGGTATTAAGAAGGATGTAAGGGAGCCCTGTAGGAATAAGTAGGACTCAAATAATAAAGGAAATTTGGGGAAGGCATGCAAAACTGAGTTAGCAGTTTTAACAGAGCTTAACTTTTTTTTTTTTTAAAGATTTTATTTATTTATCAGAGAGAGACACAGCGAGAGAGGGAACACAAGCAGGGGGAGTGGGAGAGGGAGAAGCAGGCTTCCCGCCGAGCAGGGAGCCCGATGCGGGGCTCGATCCCAGGACCCTGGGACCATGACCCGAGCTGAAGGCAGACGCTCAATGACTGAGCCACCCAGGCGCCCCCAGAGCTTAACTTTTAATTCATGCAAGTAAACTTTCACAAGGAAATAAATATATTTTGGACTTATACACAAGACCCTATCATCTGATATATATAGATCACACAGGAGGCTAAGTGAATGAGTGTGAATGGGTAGATAGAACTCTACCTCACTCCCAAAAAACTAGAGATATGAGAGATAAATGAACTATGCTCTGCTCTTTCTTAGTTAATTATCACCATCTCTATCAGTTTTAAAGTTTTCTAATGTGCAAACAAGACTCAAACTAATATCTCATTTCAAATGGTGTTCAATCATGTAAATCTCTTTCATTTTTTGCTTTTATTCGCATAGCGGTGTCCAGTGACTATAATGAGAGAGCATTTTTTCAACTATTCAAATGTCATTTATTTAAGAAGCAAAATTTTGCATAATACACCTACAAAAGATCATATAGATAAATAATTCAAGGAATATTTATGAGTTTATTCATTTGTTTTGCAAGCCTTCCTTCTCGGTAGGTGAATTAATGTGCAAATTAAATATTCGTGAGCCAATTTGTGTTATTGGCTTATTTTGTGATATCCAGATGTTATTTTTTTTCCTTCTTTGTATTCAGTAATGATCATTTGAGATTCAAATGCAAACACTAGGCATGGTTGTCATACCTATGTATCATTAAAAATGAATAATAAGGCACCATAAGAAAAAGCATTTTACTTATTGCTTTCTTTTCAATTTCAATAAGACAATACCATTGGAAATGTTACTTTCTACTTTAGAATAATTTTGTATCTACAACATCTATGCTTATGAAGGCAGCATTTTATAATGCAGTAGTTTTAAAACTTTTTGGTCTCAGAATCCCTTTACATGCTTGTAAGTTATTGAAAACCTCAAAGAAAACCCAAAGAATTTTTTTTTCCTGTGGTATAACTAATAATTTTGGCTGTATTAGAATCACAGACTTGTACCTCTGAAACAGATAGTACATTATACGTTAAAAAAAAAAAAAAAGAAGATAGTAGAAAGGGAAAAATGAAGGGGGGAGGAATCGGAGGGAGAGAGGAACCATGAGAGACTATGGACTCTGAGAAACAAACTGAGGGTTCTGGAGGGGTGGGGGATGGGTTAGCCTGGTGATGTGTATTAAAGAGGGCATGTATTGAATGTATCACTGGGTGTTATACACAAACAATGAATCATGGCACACTACATCAAAAACTAACGATGTAATGTATGGTGATTAATGTAACATAATAAAATGAAATTTAAAAGAAGAAGTTAGATTTCAAAGAGAAAAAATATTAAATTTAAAATATTTATCAATGTATTTTAAAATAATAGTTATTATATTAATGATCATATATATTAACATTAATAACATTGTTTTATAAAATTAATCCTATTTTCCAAGACCAAAATAAAAATTGTACCACCGGGCGCCTGGGTGGCTCAGTTGGTTAAGCGACTGCCTTCGGCTCAGGTCATGATCCTGGAGTCCCTGGATCGAGTCCCGCATCGGGCTCCCTGCTCGGCAGGGAGCCTGCTTCTGCCTCTGACCCTCCCCCCTCTCATGTGCTCTCTCTCTCATTCTCTCTGTCTCAAATAAATAAATAAAATCTTTAAAAAAAAAAAAAAAAAAAATTGTACCACCATTCACTTGTCAACCCACCAGACTGGCTTCTGTTCTTTTTTTTTTTTTTTTTTTTTTTTTTTAAAGATTTTTTTTTTTTTTTTGAGAGAGAGAGTGAGAGAGAGAGAGAGAGCACAAGAGGGGGGAGCGGGAGAGGGAGAAGCAGGCTCCCCACTGAGCAGGGAGCCCGACACGGGACTCGATCCCGGGACTCCAGGATCATGACCTGAGCTGAAGGCAGTCACTTAACCAACTGAGCCACCCAGGCGCCCTGGCTTCTGTTCTTAATACTTCATTGTGACTTGTTTTCGCAAGGACAAACAATATTCTCTATACTGCCAAATCCAACAAGTACTCCTTGCCCTTACATTCTTATATTACTGGTTTTCTCTGTTGCATCTGAGGAAAATAGTTATATATATGTGTGTGCGTGTGTACATATGTATTTTGCTTTAAACAATTGTTTTTTAAAAAACTTAAAATAAGAAAAATGCCTTTACTCACATATTTATCATTTCTAACATTCTTCATTCCTTTGTGTAGAGCCAAGTTTTTTAAAAATCTTTTTTTCATTTTTTTTTTTTTTTAGCTTGAAGAACATCCTTAATGTATCTTGTGGTACTGTCAACAAAGTCCCCTTTGTTTGTGATGGACAATGTGACACAAAATTCTAGTTAGTGTCTAGTTAACGTCTGCTTGTTTTCTTTCAGTACTTTAAAGAAGTCTTATTTATTTGTTTGTTTGTTTATTTATAGCGCAAGTGGGGGGAGGAGCAGAGGGAGAGAGAGAGAGACTCTCAAGCAGACTCCGAGCTGAGTGCAGAGCCCGACGCAGGGCTCAATCTCAGGACCCTGAGATCACGGCCTGAGCTGAAACCAAGAGTCAGATCCTAACTGACTGAGCCACCCAGGCGCCCCTAAAGAAGTCTTTTCATTGCTTTCTGACGTACACTATTTCTTTTCTTTCTTTTTTTTTTAAGATTTTATTTATTTATCTGAGAGAGAGAGAATGAGACAGAGAGCATGAGAGGAGAGAGGTTCAGAGGCAGAAGCAGACCCCCCGCCGAGCAGGGAGCCCGATGCGGGACTCGATCCCGGGACTCCGGGATCATGACCTGAGCCGAAGGCAGTCGCCCAACCGACTGAGCCACCCAGGCGCCCCAAGACGTACACTATTTCTGATGAGAAATCTAGTCATTACTTTTTTTTATTAACATTAGTCCCCTGTACATAATAAATCTTTTCTTGGCTGTTTTAAATTTTTTTTAAATAGCTGCTTTCAGCAATTTGATATATGTATTCAGGGTATGGTTTTCTTTCTGTTTATTCACCTTGGGATTTGTAGAGCATTCTGGGATCTGTGTGTTTATAATGTTGATCAAATTTGGAAATTTTTTTAGCCATTATTTCTTCACATATTTTTCTGCATCTCCTCTCTTTCTGGAACTCAAGTTAAGGATATATTAAGTTACATTATCTTGCTGCACACATCACTAGATTCTGGTCATATTTTTCCAGCATTTTTTTCTCCCTGTGCTTCAGTTTGGATAGTTTTTACTGCCCTTTCTTCAAATCCATTAGTCTTATCTTTTTTTCCTATAACCTCTAATCTTCTATTAGGCCAAGCTATTGAATTTTTCATTTCAGTTATTTTTTTTCAGCCCTAGAAATTCTATTTAATTTAGTTTTATTGTCTCCATTTATCTTTTTATTATGTGCATGTCTTCTTTAAATCCTTGAATATATTTGTAGCAGATTTTTTAAAAGTCTTTACCTGCTTATTTCATCATCTCTGTCGTTTCTGGTTCTGTTTCTAGTCACTGATTTTTTTCTTGGTTGCAAGTCACATTTTTTTCTACTTCTTTGTATGTTTTATAATTTTTATTGCATGCTGGACATTGTGAATTTTTTGTTATTTTGAATTTAGATGTCATCCTTCAAAGAATGCCGAGTTTTGTTAGGTAGTTAATTTACTTGTGGGTCACTGTTATATCCTTTTAAGGATCCTTGTTTTTAAGCATTATTAAGTCTAGATCAACCTTTTTTCCTAGGGCTATTTTTAAAAGTAAGAAATCATTCTCTTTGTCCAGTCTAATAGGCAATAATTTTATAATTTTAATTTTCAAAATACTAATAATGTATTATCAACTAATTTGTGAATTATTAAAATTTGAAGAGTTTATTAAAGTCACATTTACATGCCATTCCTTGATTCTTTTGAGATTCATAATTTTTTCACTTCCCTAATGTCTATTTTTAATTTTTTTCTTTTATTTCTTGTTTGCAATCTTCATAGTATCTTCAGTTCAAACTTTGGTGATTTGGCCTGGCTGGAAGGGACTGATTGATTCCAGATTATATAACCTGATAAATACTAATAACCCTTAATTCCTAAAAATATCAGAAAGTTAGTTGGTTTAATTACCAGTTGTTCCATATGTATTTCATTCAGCTACTAGATTAAGTTGTCTCCGAATAACTACTATTCATAATGAAGTAGGGGCTATTTAGCTGTTTTATGGTTTACAAAACTGGGATAACTTGAGGTTTGCCTTGATTTTCCAAGGCTGCTATAAGTCAGTTAGCATAGATGTTATAGATCTGGTTCAGGCCAGATTATATTAAACCCTGTGAGATTCAACTTGGAATTATTTGTCCCTATTGGTCCACATTCTAAAATCATTCTTCGGGGCACCTGGCTGGCTCAGTCGGTTAAGCGTCTGATGCTTGGTTTCAGCTCAGGTCATGATCTCAGGTTCACGGGATTGAGCCCCACGTTGGGCTCTGCACTCAGCAGGGAGTCTGCTTCTCTCCCTCTCCTTTTGCCCCTCCCCCTGCTCCCATACTCTCTCTAAAATAAATAAGCAAATCTTAAAAGAAATCATTCTTCATAATGCAGGCTTTGAGAAAATGTGGGAGCTTTTGAGAAAAAATATAAATTACATGTGTCAACAAATAGGATGTGGAGATACGAACGGCAATTCAATTCCCTCATTGTAGGGAGCCATTTAGAAAGGCCTCAACGAACTCAGATAATTGAAAGAATTAATGTTGAAAGCAAAGCATCGGTGTTGCTTTACATGTTAATATTTTGTGTTCAAGTAAAAGCATACATTACTTGAAAACAATTTCAAATTTTGATAACATCACAGGGTCTATTTACTAAGTCACTAGGTAGGCAGGAATAGTTAGTATGTTATGTTGTTTCAGCAAAATGAAGAGATTAAGGTTGGAAGATCTAGTTTTTGGTCTGGAGTCAAAACTCTGCCCTGACAGTTGCTACTTGTACTTTTTTTTTTTTCTAAAGATTTTATTTATTTATTTGAGAGAGAGAATGAGAGACAGAGAGCACGAGAGGGAAGAGGGCAGAGGGGGAAGCGACCCCCCGCTGAGCAGGGAGCCCGATGTGGGACTCGATCCCGGGACTCCAGGATCATGACCCGAGCCGAAGGCAGTCGCTTAACCAACTGAGCCACCCAGGCACCCGCTACTTGTACTTTGTTGGGCAAACTCTCTTAAGTTTTCTGTAGGTTTCTATACTGTGGATATTTTGTTAGAATTATATATCTGTATAATGCAAATGGTGATTTACAAGAACAAAACAAAACTCTTTTTTTCAACTTTAAAGATCAAGCTAATAAAAGAAAGATATCCTGTAGTTATCCACAATAACTACAAAGAACAATATATGGTTTCGAGTATATTATATGATTGTGATCTTTTCTCCTTCCAATATGTATAAACAATAAGTTTGCAAGTGCTTATTGGAAAATGAAGGTGAAATGAAAGATGAAAGAATCACATGAATGTAAAAGACCAGATGAAAGCATGAGAGATTTTCTCTGTACTTTGTGTATTTAGAATATCATGCTTCATGGTATTGTTGAAAACAATTTCTCAGAGATGAAAAGAAATTTTCCCAGAAGACATCAGTGATTTACAAAAACAGATGAAGTCAAACCACACAAAGTAAACACGTATCAATGTCTCTGGGTGTTTATCGAGTTATCATGTCTTTCTGTCCCACAGCTTTAGCTGTTTACTCTATCTTGAAATTTATCTTTCTCTTTGAACCCATATAATCAGAAATTATGTGGAAAGAAAGGCTAATAAATATGACCTAGGTGAAGGGAATGATGGAACCCTTCTTTGGATATTACAGTGTGACTACACATCATATAAATGTGTAAACCATTACATGATATTAAGCACTGTGAAAGTGTATAAGGAATTGAATTATACTTTTTCTCACCTTCAAAGTTTATACAATCTAAAATATCGGGAGTATCGACATAGGTAAGTTAAGAAATAAGAAAATATTAGGTAACAATTGTCACAATCTTGTATGTTTAACATGTTGAAATACCAAACATTTTTTATATCATGGTCCAAATATAATTTCTTCCACTTTGGTAGCTAATAGGTGCACAAATGTGGGCAAGGTGCATAACCTTTTTGTGCTTCCCTTTCCTTATCTGAAAATGAGTGTCATAGTATCTGCACATGGCGTAGATTGTTAATGCTTCCCAATATCCATCTCATCTTTGTATTAGTAACGCTAAACCTCCTCTTCTCTGCTCACCTCTTTCCTCCCTTATATACAAAGTGTTAGCAGGGACAATGTCCATCCAGCAGGAGACTATAGTTTCTATCCTAACCTCCTAGCAGCTCCGTGTGGCCATGTCAGCTCTCTGGTCATGTGACTAAGTTCTGGCCAATAAGATGTGCACAAGTTCTAGATCACACCTTAAGTGATGGTCTAATTTCTCTTGTTTTCCTTTCCCCCATTCCTTGGTTTAGAATTCAGATACAGTGCTAACGAGCTAGCTTTGTGAATGAAAAGTGGGTGAAAGCAACAGTTTTGACCTGTGCTGTCCAGTTCAGTGGTTACCAGCCTCGTGCGGCTGGTCAACACTTAAAATGTGGTTATTAATTTTTGAACTTAATTAATTTTTTTATTTGGCTTTAATGAATTCAAATTTAAAAACTGATACTCTAGTTATCAAAGAACTTTTAAAAACTTTTTTATTTATTTACTTGAAAGAGAGAGAGAAAGGGAGAGAGAGCATGACCTGGGGGAGAGAGAGAGGGAGAAGCAGACTCCCTGCTGAGCAGGGAGCCCGATGCAGGGCTCAATCCCAGGACCCGGAGGTCACGACCTGAGCTGAAGGCAGCCACTTAAATGACTGAGCCACCCAGGCGCCCCTCAAAGAACTTTTTAAGTATGTTTGAAACACACATAAATTAATCTTTTTTTATCTGTTTTTTTTTTCAAATGAAGCTTTTATGAAATCTAAATATGGACTAAGTATTTCCCAATTAACATGTAATTAAACATCCACTTAACATCTAATTGAGATGCATGTTTGAATTATAATATTTTGTATATAATAGGTTAAACTGAATGAATTTTTAAACATAATTTCACCTGTTTCTATTTTTTTAAATGTGATTAATAGAAAATTAAAAATTACACATGTTATTCCTTACATATATATCTCAGAGAGCACTGGTCTAGGGGATGGGAGAGTCACAAGATAGAAGGAACCCTGGTCTTTGGATGACCTCATGGACAGAATAATACAACTGCCCTGAGCCATTTACCAGTTTAGAATTCTATGTAGGAGAGCAATAAATCTTCTAATTGGCTTAAGTTACTATTTTTGTTTCTGTTAAAGCAGCCATATATGGTTTTAACTAATAAACTACTTCATAGAGCTTGGGAACAACTAAATGAGTTAATGCTCATTAAGGTTTAGAACAGATTGTGCCTCAGACTAAAGGCTCAATGCCTATAAATTATTATCGTTATTAAATCTCTCAGTTTCAATGGCATTTTCTACCCCCTTATAATTCTGTATCATTTTATGTGTTTGT
This sequence comes from Neomonachus schauinslandi, assembly GCF_002201575.2. Classification (NCBI taxonomy): domain Eukaryota; kingdom Metazoa; phylum Chordata; class Mammalia; order Carnivora; family Phocidae; genus Neomonachus; species Neomonachus schauinslandi. The sequence continues at coordinate 15,458,099 of NC_058416.1, read as the reverse complement.
ATAATGCCATCATCACTATCAATTTCATGCATTTTTAAAAAGATTTTATTTATTTATTTGAGAGAGAGCAAGAGAGAGAGAGAGAGAAAGAACAGAGGGAGGGGCAGAGAGAGAGGGAGAAGCAGACTCCCCACTGAGCAGGGAGCCCAACGTGGGCTCAAACCCAGGACTCCAGGATCATGGCCTGAGTGGAAGGTAGACACTTAACCAACCCAGGAGCCCCTCAATTTCATGTATTTGAATTAGAATGCACTTTGGAAAATTTCTCAGAAGGCATATGTTCCTTTTCTATAATCTGTTAATCTCAAAGATGATAAACAGCTCTTGCTCAGAGTTTTACTAATATATGTATTACATTCAACCACCATCCCTTCACCATTGTTTCTACAACCATAAGGAAAACACAGTCATGTCACTGCATATCTCAAACCCTTCTCTGGTTTTCTCTTATTTCTTTTGCTCTAAGGATAAGCACCAAACACATTCATGTGCCCTTCCCACCTCCCCAGGATTACTTCTCCCTGTTGGTTTTCTGGGCTGTCCTATACTGTGGTTTTCTCTTATTTCTTCAATTGACATCTCAATATCCTGTGCATTTGTTTGATTCTTCCTTGAATACGTCTCTTCTCTCAGCATGTAGTTAAATCATACTAATCCTACATGTTTTAGCTCACATGTTGTCCTCTGTAGAGAGGACTTCCATGTTCGTCTCCTGCTAAATGTTCACAGAGCACCTTGATGGCACCTTCCTGTACCACCCTGTCCCATGTCTCTTCTAGAATCTATGATTATCATCCTTGTTATAAATGTAGCACTTTTTCCCTTATTAAAATATGACACTTTTCTGTCCATTACTCACTTTTCTGCTAAGTTGTAACTTCCTTACGGGCAGTATTGAATGTACATTTGGTACTTCCCCTCCCACATCAAAACAGAACTTCTTTTTTTTCTTTAATGTAAGCTCTATACCCAACTTGGGGCTTGAACTCACAACCCCGAGATCAAGAGTCACATGCTCTACTGACTGAGCCAGCCAGGTGCCCCAAGACACAACTTCTAATAAATGTATTAAGCTGCCAAATAAACTATACAAAAATTGACCAATATTTGGTGTGATAATTCAGAGAAAAATAAAGATCACTTCGGCTCACTGATGGAGGTAAGAAAATATCTATGGAGCTACTAAGATGTGAGTTGGAACTTCTCAGATAGAATTCAGGATAGGGTTAAGAGAGTGGATTGTAGAACCAGAATAGCTGGGATTGAGTCTTGGATCTGCCAGTTAGTAGCTATGTGATTCTTAGCAAATAACATGAATTCTCAGTGCCTTAGGTTCTTCATCTGTAAAATGGAGTAAGTAAACAGCAGTGTTATAAGGTTTCAGGGAGAATTAAATGAGTTCATACAAATTTAGCTTGGAAGAGTGCGTGGCACATAGAAGTACTTGATAAATATGCATTAAATGTAACTTTTGGATTAGAAGAAAGGAAGAAGGAAGGCATTTAAAACAGATGAAATTTTACAAAATATAATGAGGGGAAGTAAGAAAAAGAGTGAATGAACTTACTTTTGAGATGCAGAAAATTTCTATAAATGCATACTAAGAGGTTAACACAAGGAAAGAGTCAATAAAGGACTTTATCAAATAGTAGTTGGGAAGCAGTGCACTCTTTTGGTCAGAGCAAGTGGCATTCTCAAAATGATTTTTTGTTTGTTTTTGTCTGTCAGGATTGCCAGAGAAAAGAGTGACATAAAGAATTAATATTAGAAGACCTTAAGAGGCATTATCTCAATACCACAAAGCCATGAGTAAGTATTAGTACCATGCACACTTTATTGATGGCAGAACTGAGGTAAGGAGACATGCCAAAATCATAGACTTTCTATGAAGATTCAACATATGAAAAATATTTAGCACAGTACAAAATACAGTAGGGGTCCAGTGAAAGAAATCTGTAGGCGTTAATATTAGTATCAATCATAAGAGGGGAGTATTGTCCTCTTTTTCCCCTTTGTAATCCTATATAATGCCATGTAATATAAGAAAGCTTTCACATGCTTTGGAGAGACAAATTGTGGGTTTTAATTTTAATTTACTTGTGTTTACAAACGTATAAAATTAGGGTAAGGTGAAACAAACAACAACATTAATTTCCCTTTGGGCTGGGGAGGGTTTTGGCCTGAGCATGTCTACAAATAAAAATCTAATTGCCAACATGAGGACATGAAAGGAAGAACTGAATGATAGCTAGAGAGTAATTTATGGATCAAAACCCATTTCCTCAGAATTGGGATTGTTTGAGTCTTGAACATAGAGTGCCGCTGGCTATTATGTGTGAGAAAGGAAGGGGCAGGTGAGGAGCTTCGGGGATGAACTTGGAATGTGAGAGATGACACACTGCACAGGTAGTGGGCGATCTTGGGTGGGCCAATTGATGGAGATGAGGGTGAGTCTAGGAGTCCTGAGAAGGGTTCATCTTTGCAGAATGAAGATAATGGGATAATTTTCCTTAATGGATGTCATGATACTATTAGAGCAAAGAAGTTCTGCAGATCATTCAAAGAAATGGAAAGACAGCTGTGGACTCCTTGCGGTTTATTTTTTCTATTTTCCCACATATATGCCACTTCTACCATCATCAATCAGTTCCACTGGAAAGCAATGGAAGGGGGAAATGGTTTTCAAATCATCAAATATATATATTTTTGTTTGTTACAGGCTCTAAGTGGACTCCTTAATGAGGAAAAAGCTGCAGTAATGTCTCAAATTGGGTTGAAAGTTGTAAATGGCTTTTGATAAACCACAATGTTTTTTTCATTATTATTAGAATAAATTAAGTTACTTAATCATTTTATAAATTGCACCCAAATGCCTAGGATAGAGGATAATGTATTCCCGGTGATTTTCTTATGTGAATCATCAGTGTTTTCCTGCTCTCTCATTAACATGCTTAAACTTGCTTAATAAAGAAAAATGATGTTGACCAGCATATTATTTAATAGTTGTAAATCCCAAGGGATAAGTGGACATTTGATTAATTCTGGAGAAAATTTGCAGAATTTTCTGCAGAATGCAGAAAATTTGCATACTTGGAAATGAGGCTCAGAAGTGAAGACCATTATGTATTTTTGGATTATTTAAAATGTTAAGGTTGTCAGGCAGCTGGTGGCTTAGTCGGTTAAGCGGAAACCTTCAGCTCAGGTCATGATCTCAGGGTCCTGGGATCCAGTCCCTCATTGGGCTCCCTGCTCAGCAGGAAGCCTGCTTCTCCCTCTCCCTCTGCCTCTCTCCCCTGCTTGTGCTCTCTCTCTCTCAAATAAATAAATAAAATCTTAAAAAAAAAATAAAATGTTAAGGTTTTCAATCCAAAGGCAAGTAAATACCTGTGTTGCAAGGGTGTGAATTGTATTGTTAACATGCCCATGCATTTTTTTTCATTTCTGCCCTAGAATGTTAAGTACCTAACACTTTACCCTGCAGATAAAAGTTGTAATTGTCAAAAGGGAAGTTGAAGCCCATTCCTTTTTTGACAGGAAATCATACTTTTAAAAAGCTGTAGCGTTTAAACACAAATACATTACAATCATCTTTTGTTTAATTCTCTAAACAAATAAAAGCATTGTATCCCTGCCATTTTTACAAATAATGAAATTGCTTCAGATTTCTGTGCCATCAATAAAAAGGGCTTTAAGAGAATCTATGTTATAAGTTAGAGCAGTTACACACCTTTCATGGTCAGGTTCTTTTCCATCACATAAAAATCACTCTCTGGCTCCAGGCAATCTTTGAAAGCAGATACTATTTCTTCAGAGAACATGGATGTCAAGGATTGTGGAGATAGCCGGACAAGTAAGTTGAAATTTTGTGAGAAGAAGTGGGAATTCAATGGCAATTATTATTAACTGAAAGAGTGGGATTTTGAGTGTTACTTGTCAAAAAGTGCAGACTGTCAAACAAGTCTTACTTATTTTATATGATTACTAATCACATATATGAATCATATATCACATATTTTGACAAAAACATTTTAGCAATCTTTGTCTTACATATTTAAACAATCATTTTGTTATTAAATATAAATTTAATATAATTTTAGGTTGTAGATTCAATGTGTAAGTTGAACTATTAATGAAGGATAATTCTTATACCAATATATCAGATCTTTGGTTTTTACATAATTTCTTTATAAACATTTGTAATACTGTTCCATGTGTAGAATTTTTTTAATTTCACTTTTTCTTGTAATTGTTATTTCCACCAATTATTTAAAAGGACTTATGCTTCTCAAACTTTAGTTACTTTAGAATTTATGTTATTAATTATTATTCATTCTGTATAGGAGTGAAACTTTAAAAAGCAATTTTCCTCTAGAAAAAGAATTTTTACGAAGAATTAACCTAATATATGTCTGTCTACAGGGTCAACGTGTAATATGGAAATTTGTTTTTAAGTACTCTGCATGCTTTACTGATAATCTCACATTTTTGTAATTTCTGTCTTGCACAGTTTCTTCATGTATCAGGTTTTTATCCTTTATGGAAAAGGCTCTAATAGAACATTTTTATCTGTCATACATAAACACTTAAAAGTGCTTAAACATTGTATCAAAACTAAACCAAATTGATTTTGCTACAGTCTAAAAATGCAATCTGAAATATATAGAGAATGGTTTATTTTATTTTAAGAAAAATCCATTAGAACTGGAAGCATTTAATACCACTAAGCTTATAAAGTCAAAACTACAAAATTTAGCTAGAAACTATTTTCTAATTACTTCGTATTTTCTGTCTAGCTGTAGGCAAAACACCTTGATATTATGAATTACAGTTTATATGTCCTTCCCTGCACCACATGCCCAGAACATTAAAAGATATTTAAGAATGACTTGTTTGCTTGATTGGATATTTGGTTTAATATTTTTATTGAAGAGGACTTCAGGATTTGCTGTTTTTAAATATTAATGTTTGAAGGATAACTTAATGGTCTTTGGATTCAAACATCTGTCTATAAATCCTGGTTCTACCACATAAGCTATTTTTGTTAATAATAATAGCATCTATATCATAACCCTGTGTTATGAGGATTGAATAGAACAATACATATGAGATTTTAGAATTATTTAGAATTATTTATATTTAGGATTATTACTGTTACTTAACTTCTTTAAATTTGTTTCTTTATCTGCATACTGGCAAAATGGGATTATGTTGTAGGATTATTGTGAGGATTAAAATGTGTGCAAGGCTCTTAAAATATAGTAGACATTATTACATATATTAAATGTTAGTAGCAGGATCTTATTATGAAGTGGGCATTGTTATTTATAATTAAACATGGTAGATCTTAATTACTAAATTCCTAATCCTGTACACTAAACTGATATGAAACTAACAACCACAAATTGTATCATTTGTTCTCTATATGGTTATAAAAGAGCTTACATAATTTCAGTAGAATTAATGCTCCTCTCCAGTTTATACCTACCCTTCAGAGATCACATGTGGATGTAAATAAGAATTTCAATGATTATGAATTTCTTGAAAGCATCTATTTATAGATAAAAGCACTAAATACATATTATCAGCATGCTTTAATAACCACAAAATACTTCCTTTTTTAACTTAGATAAGGAACAGATGAGAAAAAAATCTTTTCAGTCATGCTTTTCAATCAACTGAGAAAAATGCAACAAAAGATGTTCAGACAGACAATGTAATGACTAATTTATCAAATGCTTATGCTTCAGGTATGGATGTCGGTAACAAATGTTATTTGTTTCATTCTTTTTTGTCATCTACATATTTATTGAAGCAATTGTAATTTCTTTAAGATTTGATGCTTTAACTTTTTTTTTTTTTTTGAGAGAGAGAGAGAACGTGCAGGGAGGGGCAGAGGGAGAGGGAGAGAGAGAATCTCAAGCAGCCTCCATGCCCAGCATGGAGCCTGACTCAGGGCTGGATCTCACAACCCTGAGATCATGACCTGAGCTGAAACCAAGAATCAGCCGCTTAACTGACTGAGCCACCCAGGCGCCCCTTGATGCTTTCATTTTCTTTTAAACGTACAATTAGCAGCTCATTTTTTGACTAGACAATATAATAAGGTCAACCTGGGGCATCTTGATGGTTCAATTACTCCAATGGCATTAATCTAAAATGGCTTTTTTTTTTTTTTTTTGGTGAAAATTGTTATCCAGTGGGACTTTGAATGAAAATTATAAGTAAGATTTGGACAAATGCTACTTGTTATTTGACATGGCCTTTTAATATCTTTAATCTCCAATGAACAAAACTCTGTCTCCAGTGGTGATTTTCTTTGGTATTCTAGTTACTGACCTGGCTGTTTATCTCTTTTTTTTTTCTCTAGATTTGTTGCCATCCAAGGATGGTAAAGATTTAACAAAATGTTTTTTGGTACAAGTGGTAAATATTCTTCTGCATTACATCAAAAAAAGTTTTGATGTTAAGGGTAAAATACTGGACTTTCATTATCCTCATCAACTTCTTGAAGGTTTGGATGGGTTTAACTTGGAACTGTCTGACCTCCCAGAATCTTTGGAGCAGTTACTTGGTGACTGTACAGATACCTTAAAATACGGTGTTAAAACAGGTAATTTTCAAACTGATGCTCCTGAACTGGAGATGGATTGAATAGTCTTAGGTTTATGTATATGTTGAAAATGGTCCAGTTTTACTCATTTTTATTTAAAACATTGGTGTTATCACATATGAATTGTTTATTAATTAACAAGAAAAGTAAATAAAATAGTTTTGGTTTGGGGAGTTATATCCCAATGGCAACTAAATGTTCCATTTTAACTTATTTTCACTTATCTATTTCATTTGGTCATATTTATTATTGATGCTCAATTGATTATCCTTTTACATCAATAAAATATAGAGAGATAAAAAATTATATATGTATAAATATGTATATATATCCTATATTTTAGAAATTGTGTTTTCTTTTTTTTTTTTTTTTTTTTTTTTAAAGATTTTATTTATTTATTTGAGACAGAGAGAATGAGATACAGAGAGCATGAGAGGGAGGAGGGTCAGAGGGAGAAGCAGACTCCCCGCCGAGCAGGGAGCCCGATGCGGGACTCGATCCCGGGACTCCAGGATCCTGACCTGAGCCGAAGGCAGTCGCTTAACCAACTGAGCCACCCAGGCGCCCAGAAATTGTGTTTTCTGATTAGCTTTATTGTAACTTTATTCTTAACCACTTAGAGCAATGATACTTCCAGGAGTTAACACTGTTTCAATAGGCTCTATGGAACTCTATTTCTAAAATCTTAACTGTTTACTAAATAATGTATTGGAAACAACATAATCTTTGGAAAGAGACACACACAAAAAGGGTTCAACTACAACCTATATCCCTGGGTTTATTATTCATTTCTTACTATGTGATCTGTGAAAATACTTCATGTATATTTTAATAATTAGAAATCATTTGTGTATGATGACTAGCCTAATATTTGATAGAAATCAAATAGACACTTAAAATAATGTATTTTTGACATCCCAGAAACTTTTAGCATCACAAATATTTTATCTTCAGACCAAACTGATCAACCATGCTAACAAGCAAAAATGACTTATATTTAAGAATGCTCATTTCTGCATTAATTTTAATACCAAAACCCCAAAAAAAGTATACTCATTTTGACATTTATCTTATATAAACTGGATATCCTTTGAGAGACACTATGCAATGTTACCATTTAAAGTCCTAGGAAAGTCATGGGGAATTTCTCACAGAATTTTAATCATTTATAAAAAGACATACCACAAAATAAAATGCTTAATATGATTTCAATTATATTTATACTTTAAACTCTGTGTGAAAATGTATATATACACACATATAAAACTACCTATTTATAAAAATACATTCTTAAGTTATACCTTCCAAATGTATTTATTATAAATATTGAGACAGCTATGTAGATAATTTCTTTACATATATGCATAAAAATTACTGTTCTGTATGTATCACTTTCTATTCTATGCACTTCTCTAACATATAGTATATTTACAACTAGAAAAATATTATTGAATAAGGCAAAAAGAAAGCCTCATAGGATTCCGAAATAAAAGGCATGTTTTAAGACTAAGTTCAACCATACAAAGTAAATGTGAAGTTGAAATAAGTTTTCGTTAGAAACAAAAATAGCAAAAGAAGCTCTGAAAAACAGCAGGGCAGTGGGGAAGCACTCTGACAGATGTAAATCAAGATCTTTTTCCTTCCCTTATTCAGCATTGCAAATGTAGATGAATCTCTAGGGGCCCTTTCCCTGCATTTGCATTTCCCAGGATCAAGCACAGAGGGAAAAGGCAAAGATGCTGAGAAAGCAAAAAGTTAATAATAGAAAGAAGCACTTGTAACAGCCACAACTTCCAGGCGTTCCATTCCTTTCGATTTAAGGAACACTGACTGAGCACCTACGTGTTAAAACTATGCAGGCGCTATGGGAAGAGGGGCGCTGCAAGCCAGGGAAAGTGACCCGAGGGAAAAGAGGTTTGCAGAGAGTTGTGATGCATGTCATCCTTGAGCTATGTTGTCAAAGAAGTGCAAAGGAGCTAAGGAGGAAATTAATTTAAACTGAGTTGAATATAGAATGTTCAATGTGGCAACTAATGCTGGGTGATTCTTTATTAATATAAGTCTTCAAAAACTCATTGTAAATATCAGTCCAAAAAAACGTGGAAGCAGCTTCTGAGAAACAATTATTTAATTTGATTTTGGAGGTCCCTTCCCCACTCACTGAGGTGGTTTCATGCATCCCAGCCTGGGTCTTTCTACTTTAGACCCAGGATGGGTTCCTGCCCCTCAAGCTTATGAGCTCTTCCTCAACTCCCTGGCTTCTCACAAGCTATCCTCCTACCCATGATGCGTCTCCTCCACTCTCTGTCTGGAAGCTAACTTTAGATCTTGCTTGAAAAATCACTTCCTCCAAGAAGCCTTCTCTAACGATTGCTTCTCCTGCTCCCCTGACCGCCTTAGGCCCTCAAGGAATGGTCTTATGGTCTTATAACATGCCCATCTTTTCCTTTGTGGTGCTTTTCACAATTGCAGTTAAACACATTGGTGTTTTCTTCCACTGGTCAGTAAGATCTGCACAGTAGTGGCTCTGTCCACCTTGTTTCCTACTGTGTTCCCCCGTGTTGAGTACTGTCCCTGCCTATGATAGCTCTCAGTAGTATTTATTGAATGAAATAATTCGTTTATGTGTGCTTGATCCCTGAATATTTGTTAACTGAGAAACTGATAGAAAATCGAAACGCTTTTTAGCCCTGTGTTTTTATTTTGGCTCATTTGTAGTTTTGTCTTTTTTCTAGGACATCCTCGCTTTTTTAACCAGCTCTCCAGTGGGCTAGATGTGGTCGGACTCGCCGAGGAATGGTTGACCGCCACTGCCAATACCAACATGTGGGTATCCTTCTGGGCCTCAGAGACATGCGTAAACAAGAGTGAAGATGTAGATTGTATATTTTTGCTGGATACAATGATTGCTGTATCAAAAACAAATAGTCCATACCATGAGAGAAATGCAAAGAAGCTGCTCCATGTTCTCTGGACAGTCTCTAGAAACTTTCAGGATCTGAATTCCTTGGTAAGGAGTAAAGGTCAGTTAATTAGTCTGGGTTATTGGTGTGCAGACTGTGAGTCCAGTTCTTGGGTTGGAATCATTTAAACACTACTCCAAAGAGCCCACAGCATACAGTAGTCTAAAAGACACGCACAAGTGTATGGGAAGTAGCCTGAATATAAATTAGAACCCGAATCTGATCAAAGGTGAAGAAAGTAAACTTCTAAAGGAAATCTATACCCAACTCCAGTGTGATTCTTTAAAAATTGGCCTTTGCCATAGCAAAACTGTTGGTCACATAAAAATTAGATCGACTGCCTCAGTGTTTTGAAGTAAAGTTAATTTTAGGGCAATATTTTTCAAGGTTAAAAGGACAGGGAAATGATTGGGTATGAAATTGAAAGGAACAGTCTGTGTCAAATGTTAATATAATTTAACTAGCAATCAAAAGAGAGAGCTGGTAGGAATTTAAACTTTAAAACCAAGAACTAAATGTTTACGAGGAGAGACTGCTTTGCGATGTGGAAAGTAAGGTTTACTTTAACTGTTTAGTTACCTTTGGGTCTTTAATGATGCATCGCTCATGGTAGTAATTAGCATTTTGTAGGTATGAAATGTAAACATAAATGGCTTACACAAGCTACTGCTGTTTTTAATTTTCATTGCTTGATTATGGCCTTTGAAATATGCACAGAGTAATGTTACTTAAAAAAAACTTTATCTTTGGAGAGAATATGTTTCTTTGCTCTATAAATGATGACAGAAAACTCAATTTATAAATCTTACTCCATTGTTTAGAATCCCACCGTTATGAGACTTAATCATTCTCTATTGAGGAAAATAAAGAAGAAGAGTAGAAAGAACATATGGGAGATGCAGAGAGAAAGGATTTCAGAGAGTGTCCTTGACCTTCAGTTTCTTCCTTTTTAATGAATGGAGATCTCTTAATATACCCTGACACAGTGGGATCATGTGAGGTGGAAATAAGGAGAACCCGATTCCAGTCCTAATTCTACCCTCTGCAGTGCTGGGAAGTTTAGTGAGTCTCTGTTGTCGGAGAATAATAATGCCTACTCCATGGCACAGAGATAGGATCAGAAAGGTAATGTAGAAGTTGAAGCTGGCATACCATGTGCTGGCGGAAATGAGCCGGTTGAAATATCAGTGTATATGGCTTGCTTCTTACTTTGTTTCTCTTAGAACTAGAGTCTTAATTCTCAGAGGCAATGGGTTTCCTTACTGGGTCTCTGTGTGGGGCCCCCTGGGCAAGAGCTTATGCGTAACCACTTTATCAGGCCACGCCATCCTGAAGAACAGGGTTGAGGAAAGATGAAGGGAGTCAGGACAGGGCAGAAGAGCAACATAAGGGAGATGGTAGACCTGTTCATACCATTAGTACAAGCAGAAGCGAATGCTTCATCATCTGGGATGCAGTGCCCTCTTGTAAATGACTGCTCCAAAGGGCAGTCCATCTGTAGGGAACAAGGGGAAAGAACTGATTTTCAACCGGCTGTCTTATGGCCAAAGGACTGCACCATGGGATGTTAACTCCCCCATGGTTGGGCATTCTTGGGCCTCCCAGAAGATTCCATGACTTGCCATGGCTGGATGCAAAAGGCGACCCCCGGGCTGTAGGTCAGTGCCTGCCTTGTAGGTGGGAAGTGATTCTCTGTTGGGTTGTGAGTGTGTCTGAGTGAAAGTGGTCACAGCTGTGGCTGGGCCTGAATCACGTCCAGAGGCTTTAGAGACAGAGGAAGCTGAGAGCATCTCAAGTGGCATATAAACGGTGTCCGATACTGGGGTATCTCTATCTAAGAACACTTACAGGGGTCTTTAAAAGGTGTTTGAGGGGCACCTGGGTGGCTCAGTTGGTTAAGCGACTGCCTTCGGCTCAGGTCATGATTCCGGAGTCCTGGGATCGAGCCCCACATCGGGCTCCCAGCTCAGTGCGGAGCCTGCTTCTCCCTCTGACCCTCTCCCCTCCCATGCTGTTTCTCTGTCTCTCTCTCTTTCTCTCAAATAAATAAATAAAATCTTTAAAAAAAAATGTGTTTGAGGACAAATAAAAGAATTTCTTGAAAATAACCAAACCAACTCTGATTTCAGAATGCACAGTATTTCATTGCTTATTGTATATGGTATGCATAGACAAAAGCTGATAGCCTTTTTAATCTTAGCTGCTTCTTTTGTGGAAGGGACTCTAATCTCATGGTGTGACTCAGAGGAGAGTGAGTCCCCATTGCCATGCTCTCTGAATTCTTGTTCATGAATCCCATGCTGTTCTTGCCTTGTACCATCTACTTGCTTCGAGCTGTTACTGAAAACGTAATAGTTTTTAGCCTTTTTTTGGTGTGCTTGTCCAAAGTGCTATCTTTAGGTAGAAAATCTTTATCAATCAATTTTGAGAAAAGGCTTTTTCTACCTATTTCATGTTCTGCACAATATTGTCTGTAGCTCTAGATCTCTTTCTGACTTGCAATATATGTATATATATATATGGGCATTTTCTGGCCATAAACGGTATTGTGTATGTGCTGAGGGTAGGGTTTACTTTCAAAATTACTTTTGGTGTGAAAGAAATTCCCAGTTACTGCACAAAACAATGGAGTCCATGATACTTTCCTTGTAGAACTTTGTAGAACTAATATACTCTTAATCTGGAAGGGGTGATTTAGAGCATATAAGTTTTAACTATTTCTTCTACAGTCTTCTATAGAACCAAAAAATGTGTATAACCTTATCTAGCACATGATTTATTCCATTTTATATGATTCAATAGATACCCTGGTATATACAATAGAAATCTATGTATATAATATAGGTTTACCTATGAAATAGCTCCAGTATTTACTGTCATCGAAACAGTTCTTCTTAAGAAAATGTATGAAATTATTGGCTGGCAAGAAACAGAAGCAGAAGGAATATTTGCACCTGGTAAGAAAAAGCAAGAAATCATTTCTCTAAACTAAATAAAATACATATTAGGAGACACTCAAAATATATTTCAGTGAATGCTATTATTTTTAAGAGATGAATGTTCATGAGCCATTGTGTTAGTTATAACTATAAACAAAATTTCCATAAATCTAAAACTTATGAATTTTGGTGTTTGACATTTCTCGCAACACTTTCAAGGAAAGACAGTTTTAAAATAATGTTGATGCAGGATGCCTGGGTGGCTCAGTCAGTTAAGCATCTGCCTTTGGCTCAGGTCATGATCCCAAGGTTCTGGGATCGAGTCCCATATAGGGCTCCTTGCTCAGTGGAGAGCCTGCTTCTCCCTCGGCCTGCCACTCCCCCTACTTGTGCTCTCTCTCTAATAAATAAATAAAATCTTTAAATAAAAAAATAAAATAATGTTGGTAATTTGGCACCATTTTAGTTTCAGAAAGCTCTCAGATTGTCATGATTTCAATAAACATTTCTGATTGTTGAAATTAAGTTAATGTTACTATTTCTTTTGCATAGGTGGAAGTATATCCAACCTCTATGGTGTTGTTAGTAGCCCGTTATAAGCAATATCCAGAGATAAAAAGACAAGGCATGACCGCACTCCTGTGCGTTGTGTTATTTGTTTCCGAACAAGTAAGTATCAAGTCTAGATTTTTCCAACTTTTAAGAGCCTTCTGGGATAAACTGTAAAGTAATTGGAAGTCAAAATATTAGCTTCACTCTAACAATGCATAGATTCAGTAATCTCTGTGTCTGGGTCTGCATATTGATATTAGAAAGAGAAAAAACAACTTTCCAGTCAATATAGGTTCTAGAGATTAGCAATACAGATAATTCAGGATTAAAATTTAATTTCAAAATATGAGAAACTGACAAAAAATGTGATTATAAATATAAAGCATTGTGCTATCTTTACCCAAAAAAAAATGAAGCCATAAAAATTGTAAAGACTTAATGATTTGCTTTATCATTGAATGTAGAGAAGAATGTGATTGATGTTTTATTTTTCCAGTGAGGATCAAAGGAATCAGTTATAGAGAAAGGCATATTTTTATAGACTAGGTCCTCAGCCAAATGTTTCTGATATTGACAATGTATCCACTGACATCTCCTTTTGTTTTAGTGTTCCAATCTTGTATACGGCATCAATGCTTCTTTTTTAAAAATCGATGCATCCCTTTAATAAATCTGGTCACATTTTTCTTTTCCACCTCAGCAATATTTGTGATATTAAAATGTAATAGTCATTCCAGTTTGAGAATTCCACCTGAAAGTGCCTCTAAACACAGGGTTTTCTTTGAAATGTCCCTGTGTTTGTAATATGTTTCTATGACCAAACTCAAATTGGCATTATATATAGGCATATTATCAAGTTGGAGACCACTGCTGCATAATTAATGTCATTTACTGTAAAACTTACATAACTTAAGATGCTGGTTTACAAATGTCATTTTCATCATTTGACATATAACTTTTGCATAGAATGAGTAAATATGCTGAATTTCCATAATGTAGATTAAAAATATCATTTCCTATTTAATTGGTGCATTCTCCATTGATATGAATCATAGTTAGGGTTTTAAATTTCTGCATTTTTTTCTTTCATATATCTGGTCTTTTCCTGGCAACTAAAAATAACCAGGTCCAAGTTTAGATCTTGAGCTGTTAATACCTCCATCTTACTGATACTATTTACACCAGGCAGAATGATACAAGGGAATAGTTATCTAAAAGGCAAGAAATCAAAGTTGATGTCAAAGCCAAAATTCAGAATTGCAGGCATCAGAAGAATCAATGCATTTCTCCAAGCCTTACACCTTAAAAAATATAGATATAGCTATAGATATAGATATAGATATAGATATAGATATAGATATCTGTAATGCAAGAGTTACAACTGTCTGGAGCATGTAAGGATTTTACCACTGGAGAATATTATTACTAGATTTATAAGTGACATGACTTCCTATGTATATGGAGAGCTAGAATATTCAAACCCCCACTGCATGTGAAGAGTTGTGTGATGGTGCCTTCTAAATAAGGTGTCACAACCTCCTTCATCTGAACAAATGTTACCATGAGGGCCTGGAAATATGCCTTGAGACCGTACATGTGTATATAGATGTACGTATACATGTGCAAACCCATTCAAAGCTACGTGTTTATGCCCCCAAATGCACTCGTGTAAATGATCATGAAATGCAGAGAAATGAATGCCCTTCCTATTTTCATTTTTGTCCAAGGGTCATTATTCAGTAAAAAAAGCTGCAGCAATCCTTGGTATTGGAACCGACAATGTAATTGAAGTAAAATGTGATGAAAGGTATGTTTCTAACACATTCTTAAAAATCATTATTATCATTATGCTTCGTAGATTAAAATCCTATTTCCTATTCCAATTTTTAGCAAGAATACTCTCCCAATTTCAATAAATTTTAACTGCCATTAGTATGATAAGAAGTGCCAAAGTTATCCTATCCTATTCTTAAAATTTCTTTACTAAATATAGTCTTATATGAGTGGGACTGTCTCAGATCTTCACTGTTTTAAATATATTGAATTATATGCATAATAAATACACATGAAAATGTAATAATATTTGTAGATAAAAACTCAATTGCTTTAGCAATCTACAAAGTAAAAACATATTTCCATTTTCCTTGAATACCAGGTTTCAGAAATAAATAATATGACAAATATTACATATATTATGAGGATCATTTTTATTCATATCAAACTTACACATCAATTCTATGTGTATTCTGTAACTTGCTTTCATAGGTTTTTTTGGTTTTAGAATATGTTTTAGAAATCTTATCCCATGAATTCATGCAGACTTTATTCTTTTTTAATTACTTCAGAGTTTTCCATTTTATAAATGTAACAGAATTTCATAAATCTTATTTTAAAAGACAATTACGGGTTTCCTGCTAGATGTTAGTGTTTAAGAACAATGATTAAATGAATATAATTGTATAAAAATATTCGAGAGTCTGTTTGAATATCTCACATGAATTACTAGAAACTAAATTATTGATTCAAAGAATGTCTAGATTTACAATTTCATAAAGATTTTTTATTTGCCCTTCAAACATTTTTGAGATAATTGATGCTCTTAACTACAATGCTAACCCCAAATATTATCCATACTTCTATCATTGAAAATTCTGACCAGCCAATTGTATATTACCATGATTTGTCTGTTCATGTTCTTTGCCCATTTTTTATTGGTTGTTATTATTTGTTAATTGGCTGGTAAGGAATCTTTATGTATTTAGAAATTCTGAAATATAAAGTAAATGAATATAAAATATCTTGCAAATGTGTTTTATAAGTTTATTATTCAGTACTTTATCACAAGTTGTTTGATTTTCTTTATATATTCTGGGTGCATTTCCTGAGAATCACCCCCACCCAAGATACTTTACATCTTTTTTATTATTATGAATGGGATATTCTATTATTTATTCACAACAATTAGTTTTTAAAAATAAGAATATGATTTACTCTTGTAAGCACCCAGTTGCTCAACATTCTTGTTATTTTCAAAAGCTTTTTAATACATAATTTTAGGTATCTGGTATATAGCCATATGTACTCCCATTAGGTTTTTTTCTTCTTTTCTTTTTCCTTCTCTTTTCTTTTCTTTCTTTCTTTCTATCATACATTTAAATAATAGATAATTTCTTCAGAGAAAAATGCTATAGTACTGATGGTAGTGAGCATCCTGATCTTATTCCTGACGTTAGTAGGAATGCTTCTAGTGAATCATCAATAGGCATGCTGGGTTTCAGTCTGATACCCGGACTGAGTAGAAAAGTACTGACTTGTTTTTCTCAGATATTTGCTGTGAAGAAATGTGAAGGCCATCTGAAATTTGCCACCCTTTTTCCTCCCTCTGCGATTGGATACCTGATTTTTATACCTTGATGTCAAGAGGCTTTTACTTTTTATTTTTTAAGTTTTTTTTAAATTCCAGTTACTTAACATACAATGTGATACTAGTTTTAGGTGTACAATATAGTGATTCAACAGTTCCATAGAACACCCAGTGCTCCTCATGACTAGTACCCACCTTACTCCTCATCACCTATTTCATCCATCTCCCACCCACCTCTCCTCTGGTAACCACCTGTTTGTTCTCTAGAGTTGAAAGTCTGTTTCATGGTTTGCCTCTCTCCCCATTTGCTCATTTGTTTTGTTTCCTAAATTCCACATATGGGTGAAATCATATGGTATTTGTCTTTCTCTGACTGACTTATTTTGCTTAGCATAATACCCTCTAGCTCCATCCATGTCTTTGCAAATGGTAGGATTTCATTCTTTTATATGGCTGAGTAATAGTCCATTGTGTATATATACCATTTTATGTATTTAGAAATTCTGAATTTCTTCTCCCTTTTTTTCCCCCCAGATCTAGGGTTAGGTTCAGGGTTACAGCCAGGGTCAGGGTGAGGGTATATGCCAGAGAAGAGATCTTTACTTTAAATTGAAGTTTAGGGATGTCTGGATGGCTCAGTCAGTTAAGCGTCTGCCTTTGGCTCAGGTCATGACCTCAAGGTCCTGGGATTGAGTCCCGCATGGGGCTCCTTGCTCATTGGGGAGCCTGCTTCTCCCTCTCCTCTGCCTGCCGCTCTCCCTGCTTGTGCTCTCTCTCTCTCTGACAAATAAATAAATAAATAAACAAATAATATCTTTAAAAAATAAAATAAAATAAATTGAAGTTTAATCACTTGAAAGAAAGATCATAATTCTGTGTCTTTCTTAGAAAGCGTAAGTAATACAAATTTTAAGATGACCGAATAGCACACTAAACATTCTTTAATTCAACATGATATTTACCA
This sequence comes from Neomonachus schauinslandi, assembly GCF_002201575.2. Lineage (NCBI taxonomy): Eukaryota > Metazoa > Chordata > Mammalia > Carnivora > Phocidae > Neomonachus > Neomonachus schauinslandi. The sequence continues at coordinate 15,440,707 of NC_058416.1, read as the reverse complement.
TTGGTTTTTGGGAACTGAACATTTACCTAATATGTGTTTACACACATATGAATGCCTTAGGGAGACACTAAAAACTAATTTTTTTTAGTCTTGCATATCATTTATTCTTCTCATTGGTAGAATTGGTATGCATATTCACTCATGATAAATCAGTGTGTATTTGTATTTTTAAGGGGAAAGATGATTCCAGATGAGTTAGAGAAAAATATATTACAGGCTAAAACAAAGGTATGTTCTATAGCTCCATACTTAACACGTAAATTCATTTTTATTTTCTTTACCTATTTTCATTAGTGAAAAACAACTGGTAAGGTAATTGCTAAGAGAAATAAAATAATCCCTAAGTGTGGGAAATTCCTTATAAAATTAAACTGAAATAATTAAGTTAACATTGCAGTATTTCTCTCATAATTTTCTGTCAGATATCCAATGAAAAGTTATCAGGACATGGACTACATAAAGGAATTTGGTCATCTCCATTTTTGTGGTATTATTTTGCGAAAATAAATTTGGAGAGAAATATAATAACTGAAACTCAGAGGCAGTGATAGGAGTTCCTGTTATGGTTATGCTACTTCTTCCAGTCCTGGAGGTACCTCAGAATATTTGAAGTTATTAGGTACTTAGTGTTCGTGTCCAAGTCATCCAGCTTCCTGGTGCCCAGGAGTGCAGTGGTGAAGTGACAGGGCTGTTCCTGGCACCTCCTGAGACTGTGCCCACAACTCAGCTTGTGTCATCACCAGGGCCAGACCCCTTCCTGTGTCACATCCACAGGCGGCGCCACAGTGTTCGGGGCCTGCGACCCTCTCCACGACATCGCTGATATTTGTGAGACACACAGCCTCTGGATGCACGTGGACGTAAGTCACCTCCTTTAGTCTGACTCATAACTTCCCCTTTAAAAAATGTATCCTATGAGCAGTCCTTAAAATCGCTTCATTGACATTGCAGGCCAGGTGAAAGTTTCTCTGGAAACTAATTTTTATAATGAATAAAATAGACTTAATATATTAGCCTGGAAAGAGCTACAAATGTATCAAGTATTTTAAAAGAGCCCAAACCTCTCTTCAACCAACAATTTAGAAAATAAATTTGACGAAATAGTTAAATCTGATTTTATTTATCTATTTATCTATTTATTTATTTTTATTTATTTGAGAGAGAGAGAGCACTCTCGTGCGAGCAGGGGAAGGGTTAGAGGGAGAGGAAGAAAATCTCAAGCTGACTCTACACTGAGCTCAGAGCCTGATGCGGGGCTCAATCCCAGGACCCTGAGATCATGACCTGAGCCAAAATCAAGAATCAAGCGCTTAACCAACTGAGCCACCCAGATGCCCCTTAAACCTGATTTTAAATCAAAAGAAGATTTAGCCCATTACTCTAATAAACATTTTAAAATTAATACCTATTAAGGAAATCACAATTTTTGATGCTATTAATTTAGTACAATGACTTTGGGCAAAACTTTCTTCAGCTTTGGTAAGAGTTAGACAAATTTAAAATTATACAACATGGGAGAGATGCTAATTTTTCTGTGGTATTGCCAAATTTGATGCCAACTTTTTTATCTGTCTCTGGAAATTATACAAAATTAATTAGAAACCTAAAACTTTACTGTGTCGTGAATAGGCAATGAGAATTCAGAGGAGGAAATTTTAAAATGCATTGTTCTTATAAGTAGTATAATGATAGCCAAGTTTATAATTATCTAACACAGCAATTAAAGCTTCATCAAATTTTGAAATAATTTGACATGGGAAAAAGTGGCCGATGCTATTTAAAAAGAAAGAATTAATAGAAGAACACATATCTTTTGTACCTGTAGGCAGCCTGGGGAGGTGGATTGTTGCTGTCCAGAAACCACTCCCATAAACTCAGTGGCATTGAAAGGTAAGACCTGCGCCATTGCTTGTGAAAGCAAAATTACCTGTTTAGGCTTCTGTTCTCTTTCATTAGACTGTGAGCACTGATTGGAACTGTTTTGTCACCTAGGGCCAACTCTGTGACCTGGAATCCACATAAACTCATGGGTGTCCCCCTTCAGTGCTCTGCTATCCTGATCCGGGACAAAGTAAATGATTTCTATTTTTAAGTAGTTCTGTGATGGATGTCTTGGTAAAGACTAGCTTCGTTGTGAATGTTAAAAATCAAAATAATTATGGCCTCATTGAATTAGCACAGTGAAGGACAATTTGCCCTCCTAAGCTGATCCTTCCCCCTTGATCTTTAAGTAGCCACTGGGTCATTGAGGTGCCACAAAACCAAATGACTGTAAGCACAGGTGGTAACTCCATGTGTGGATAAGATCTGGGATGACACAGTGGGCGGTGATGAGGTCTATAAAAAACCTGATCATTCATGCCCCACTTATTAAAAACACCATGAACGAACAAAATGTCTCTTAGGGATCAAATTTGGCCCATAGGCCATTTGTTATTTCAGAGTGTAGGGCCAAAAATGTCGCTTATTTTATTTTTTTTAAGATTTTTAATTTTTATTTGCGAGAGAGAGAATGAGAGACAGAGAGCATGAGAGGGAGGAGGGTCAGAGGGAGAAGCAGACTCCCTGCTGAGCAGGGAGCCTGACGTGGGACTTGATCCCGGGACTCCGGGATCATGACCTGATCCGAAGGCAGTCGCCTAACCAACTGAGCCACCCAGGCGCCCCAATGTCGCTTATTTTAAGTGTAGATAACTATGAGTAACTGCAATATATTTTTAGCATAGAAAGCACAAATTTATGTGTTGTATGAAATTATTATATGCTTATTCATTTGTGTATTTTATCTCCATCAATAGTAAAGGCAATGCTACACAGAGAGATAAGCCCATGATCTCCTCCAAGGAGGGATACAATGATGAAGTTCAACTTAGGAATTCTTATCTCCATGTCATTGTCAGAAATGCAAATGCATTTTATGTAGTATCAGTTACAGCTTTATTTTCTTTCTCTCTTACTCACCAGCAATCTAAAGAGTTTGGCTATAAAAATAAAGTGTCGGTGTTCTTACTACAAATTGCCTTAACTTACTCTTTTTAAAAAAAATTTATTTTAATTATTTTTAAATAGTATTTAAATTCTAGTGTAGTTAACATACAGTGTAATATTAGTTTCAGGTGTACAATATATTGTGCTTATCACAAGTGCCCTCCTTAATCCCCATCACCTATTTCCCCCATCCCTCCCACCACCTCCCCTCTGGTAACCATCAGTTTGTTCTCTAGGGTTAAGAGTGTGTTTCTTGGTTTGCCTCTCTCTTTCAGCCATAAAAATGAAATCTTGCCATTTGCCACAATGTGGATGGAGCTAGACGGTATCTTGCTTAAGCAAAATAAGTCAGTCAGAGAAAGATAAATACCATGTGATTTCACTTATATGTGGAATTTAAGAAACTCACTCCTGAGTACTCAGTGCCCACTTTGTCTCTTCTGAGAGAGTCTTTATTCTCTCTTAGCCTAGACCATTCTCAGCGACGCAGGCTGGAACTTTTAGCTCTGCTTCAGACTGTGAAGTTGGCCACATGGCGGCCATATTCCTTCAATATCCCATCAATAAAAGGGCAGCTGCCTTGTGTTTGAAGCCTGCAGGTTAATAGGCTACTCCTTCCTGTCCTCTCCTGTGTGTCCAATATCTGGAAATTATAGTTTGACTACATTTGTTTTCTTTAAGAAGCTTCTGAGTTTGCTCCCTCTTCCTGTTGCTAACAGGTCTGTCCTCAACGTTCGGATTTCTGATATCTTTATGTTTAAGACTCAAAAACAAATGTTTTGCAGTCTTCCCTGATTTCTTCATCCATAGTGAGTACGTTGAAATAGTACATTTTATTCTGTTATCACATATCATGTGTTCCTCAAAGAAGTTAAGTTTCTGTTTTCTTGTTTTATACTTCTTTTTTATCTTTTCTTAAAGACAGATAGATGATCAATGGAGGGAGAACAGAACCCCCAAACTACTAAAGCTTTCACTAGTTTTAGGGTCATCTCTGGAAAATAAGCCTATTGTGCTGTAGCCTTAAATTAAGAGGAACATTTGATCCTTATCTATTCAACCATCTGAATGCGTAAGGTTGCACATTAGACCATTTTAACTCATGCCTTAATGAGCAGTTTAAACCAAGTATATTCAGTATTTGATGAATATATTTTTTGATGCTGAAAAGGCACATATAGGCACTATAAGTATATATATTTTGCTGTAACTGTACCTAAAATACAATTAAAACTATCTTAAATGTCTTTTATTTAATTGTTTAAGGGAAAGGAAGTGCCGTGTGTTTTGTTTTTGTTTTTTTAAAGATTTTATTTATTTATTTGACAGAGAGAGACATAGTGAGAGAGGGAACACAAGCAGGGGGAGTGGGAGAGGGAGAAGCAGGCTCTCCCCTGAGCAGGGAGCCCGATGCGGGGCTCGATCCCAGGACCCTGAGACCATGACCTGAGCCGAAGGCAGACGCTCAACGACTGAGCCACCCAAGGCATCCTCTGCTGTGTGTTTTTGAAATGAAGTGCTAATCATGTCAATCTCTTTCAACCAGAAGGACTTTTTCATAATGCAAAATTGAAACCCATTCAGTGGCTTCTCATTGCTTTTAGGATGGGGATTAAAATCCCTGACATGGCCTACAAAGCCTGGGAGGTACAGCCCATACCCTTCTCGGCTCTCCCATTCATCTTGTGCTTCCTTTTGCTTTCTGCCCTTGATATCCCTTGACCTGCCCTTACTTCCAAGGAATCATGCAGCTTGTCCCCTATGACCTTCGCAGGAGTTTCTCCTTCTGCCTATCAGGGTCTGGCTCCATTTTGTCTCCCACACCTTCCCCCAGCATCTTTCTAGTTTAGCTCATACTGAACTCGAAAATGACTTTTACCCAGAAGTCTTCCTAGACTTTCAGACTAAGGGAAAAATCCTTGATCCTTAGAGTGGAATATCCCAACACTGTGAAACTCCTTCATAGCATTTAACCTGGGTACAATTTCACATTCACATATGCCATATTTGGTTTAGTGTCCAACCCACCCAACCTCCTGAAGCCCAGGTTGTAAGGTTCGTGAGGCAGAGCATTTCCACCCTTGCTCACCACAAATCCCCGGCCCCCGCACAGTGCGCAACAAATTGGGGGTAAATATGACTAACTGTAGCTTACTCATCACATCAGGAGAGTAGATAAAACTTACACTGATTATACTGTTTTAAAGTATTTTAAATAGTCTCCAGCTCTTGTCTAACATAACATTAAAAGGGAGTTTGAAGTAAACTAAAGAAAACATTTACATGTGTAAAGAGGAGTCCTAACATATAGATAGATAAGTCACTCTTTTCAAGGTATCATTTCTATTCCTTTTCCCCTAAATACTTCAATTCTTACCACCACATTGTGCTCCTTTGCCTAGATCCACAGCCTATCCTAAACAAAGGAGTGTGAGATTTTTGCTTTGAAGTTGGGTTTCCACAAACTCCAAGACAAACTGCCCTTCTGTCAGATCCCAGATTGATCACTGTTTGGTTATGTGACCTTGAAGATTGCTCAATATGTTAAAGTATCCATTTCCTCAGTCTACAAAAATGCTAGAACAATAGTACCTCTGCTATGAGTTTTCTGTGAGGCTCAAATGATATACTATTTGTGAAGCGGCCAGTTGATACTAAACACATAATATTGTTATTTGCTTCTTGTACAAAAGTTATGCTTGATGTATATTTAAACGGTACCCCGTCTGTGCACACGGATTTAGCCTTGGTTGTGCTCTCTCTGCACACACCCTTTGAGAAAAGTCTCTCTTTAACTGGGTGATGGGAAACATTTCTTCTTAACCATCCAAAGCAAATATTTCTCCATTCTTTCAACATCTTTTATGTGAGAAGCACAAAATTAAATGAATGGGTTACTTTATTCTCTACCTACTGTGACTCTCAGAGCACTTTGCTAACTGGCACCTGAATGGCTGATTCATGGGATAGTTTAGTTCAAGTGAACGAGGCCCTCAGTGCTCATTAACTTCAATATATTGTAGCAAGTGATTCAAAAGAGCAGCAAAACTTCAAGGACTTTGAGAAAAGTTAAAGAAAAATATAGAAATTGTGTTAATCCAATTATACCATCTGTTGTTCCAGATAAACCCAAAGAACAACTGGATGTATTAAAATCCTAGAAAAGTAACATATTTTTATATAAGATAAAATTCTCTTTAAAAGTGCATGCACTGAATAACATACAGAATTGTTGAATCACTAGATTATACACCCAAAAGTAATATAACACTGTATGTTAACTATACCGGAATTAAAATGCAAAACCTTATACAATTTTAAAAAATAAAATAAATGAAGGTAACCGAAAAAAAGTGTATGTAAAGTAGAAATGCTAAGTTAATTGAAATAAATAATGGTGGTTTCTTATTGAAATGTATATAATCTGCATGTAGATATATTATTCCTTTTTTAGGGTCTTCTGGAAGCATGCAACCAGATGCGAGCTGGATATCTTTTCCAGCCAGATAAACTCTACGATGTAGACTTTGACACTGGAGATAAAACTATTCAGTGTGGCCGAAATGTTGATATCTTTAAGCTATGGTTAATGTGGAAAGCAAAGGTAGGAAGTTGTCATCCCTTTATTAGGTCCTCTTCATTTGGATAAAGAGTATAGACTATTCCATTTTTTTGAGTTCTATTTGGGTGTCTTTTCCAAAGTTTTAGTCTCATTATTTTCCTAAACATCTCTCAAGAAAACCACTATATTTCTAATTACAGATGACAAGCTTGGCTTCTCAGGTCTAAATTCCAACTGAGGTGGAAAAAAATTTGGCATGTCCCACTGTTACTATATACTCTACCAAACTGTAGGAATAAAAATCTGTTAAGAATTTAAACTTGTCTGCAACTTTTAAAAAAAAACTGTTTTTTCCCTCCTACTCATTGGAATTGTTAATAGTCAAGTAGACATAAAGTCAACATAGATTCTCAGATGTGAACCCCTATTTATTACATGGATGTGCAATCTACCTTGGAGTCAAGATCAGCAGATGTTCTCTCCAAAGATTATGACAAAGCAGGATATGTTCTATACCCTTCGCCTGCCCCTTATTTATAAGTTTTAACTTAAATAATTGGCATGCTTTTAGAAGCTGTTTCTATCACTCCATCCCCAGTCCTCTATAGAAAGATGGACATTGGGTTCTGTGTAGATGAAAGCTTTGACATGAACTAACACCATCTATAATGTATTACCGACACTGCTATTTAATTTGACGTCTTTTTGTTGTTGTTGTTGTTAGAAATCTATTACCACAAAACCAGAGACACCACTTTTCATAGAAGTCACCCAGCAACAACCTGATGTATAGTCAACGTTCTGATACAAGAATATCAGTTACTCAGGAAGACAACCAGCCATTAGTTCATCTTGGAGTTTCACTGATAACTTTCACTATTCAAAGATATGCATTGTCTAAGTTCTTTTCCTGAAGATTTTTAAATATCCAGTTTGGAAATTTTGTTAAACTTGCTTTAAAAAATATTCTAAGTTCAAATTTTTGCAAACACAAAGCTCAAAATTTTGTGTAGATCTCTCAGACACTGATAATCCAAATATCCCTCAGTTTGATTCTGTACAGATTTTACTTATGTAAATATTCTCATGGACCTCCTGAATTCTATAAGAGGTTGCTGGTTCTGCTAAAGCTTAGCTGTCAGTCACTGCATATACCTTGACTTTCCTTAAATGAGTATATACACCTAGATACTTGTCAACAGGTTTATCCTTGAACTCATAAATGCTCAATATGTATCAAAACATTTATAAAAGAAATTATATATGTAAGTGATTATGAAAAGCATCATATAGCTCATCTGTTATACAATAAAGGAGTGGCATTTAACCTTTTTTAATGCAATCCACAGTAAGAAATAAATTTTATGTTGTGGCCCAATAATAGATACACACACACAATTAAAACAAAAGTTTCAGGAAAACACCTTATAATATGAAATTCTGTAATATTTTCTATTCTACTCTTTCTCTTTGAAAGAAAAGCTGGTATGACCCACTTAACTGGTTCTATTATCCACCAATGGCCTATGACCTGCAGTTTAAAAGGCACAGATAAGCACGTTTGGCCTGGATTAAGCTAGACTGTCAAAGAATTGTGTACTTGGGCCACCTTGTTTGGCCTTCTATAAAACAGATGTGACCACTGAATATTTAGTATCTATATTTATTTACTTCATCTTTCCTATAAACATAAGGTTTCCGAATCAGAGGAAGATCACCTATTTACTTAGAGAATATTTCAGTGTCAGTTTCCCATACCCCGGTTCCCCCTCAGGCAACACGGTGAGGCCATGTCACATCACCCTATGTGTGCAAAGGAGATTTCTACCACAGGACAGGGAGCCTGCATTTCGGAAACTGGAATCTTGTACTTGAGCTGGCACACCCACTCTGAGGGAGAGAGAGGGAAGGAGAGAGCTCATGTTTACTCCTGAATGCTAAAGTATCTTCTTTTGAAAAGCATTTGACTCCTGGGGAGATAAGAAAAATTTAATACCCTTTCAGTGGGTGCAGATGATTACATAAAAACTCAGTATACACTGGAATGCAAATGCTTTTCCCATTAAAAAAACATGACTCACACTGGAAATCAAGTTCAGGAAATATCCATAGCAGGTTCGAAAGGGAGGAGTTGACTTGCAAGTTTGAAAAATTCTATTTTGGGGGCACCTGGGTGGCTCAGTTGTTAAGCGTCTGCCTTCGGATCAGGTCATGATCCCGGGGTCCTGGGATCGAGCCCCGCATTGGGCTCCCTGCTCAGCGGGAAGCCTGCTCTCCCTCTCCCACTCCCCCTGCTTGTGTTCCTGCTGTCGCTATCTCTCTCTCTGTCAAATAAATAAATAAAATCTTAAAAAAAAAAAAAAAAGAAAAATTCTATTTTGTCCTCCTTTGCTCTAATTACACAATGTGTACTTCATTGATGGTAGAAAGAGGAGCCACTGTTAATGAAATTCATACTTCTTATAAATAAAATCAATTACATAAAATACTGATAGGTTATAAAAATAAGGAGAAAATCATATACTAATATAAGATGCTACAAACACTGACTATACATGCAAAAGCAAATATAACACAAAAGCTTCCTTTTACATGGATTTTTCTACATGGGTTGGACTGCTTTTGGATTCTTAAAATGAATCTGTTTTGGCCATGAGAATGCTATAGGGAGTTTAATTGTCCAAAAGCCCCATCTGCTTCTCTTAAATTCATAATTACATTTGCCCCGGGGCTGTTTCCCAAAGTTTTCTCCCAGCCAGTGACTGAGTCTAGGATTCTAAGCATTCCCCTTCCTGAGAGGCATAAGGCTCTTCTGACAGCTAACTTGGTGTGAGGCCTCCCCAGTGGCCTTTCTGTATTTTCCTCAGACTTCATGGTAGTCTAGGGAGCTCACCCCACGTAGGCCCCCTTTCCCCTTCACTTAGGGTCTGACTTCTTCTCGCAATCTAACCAACTCCTCCTAATCTTTTCCAACAAGCTACTTCCACCACTAAAATCCTGGCACCTTTAATCTCATCGTGATGTCTGCTTTTTGGAGAACATGGGCTAACGGGGGCCAATAAAGCTTTAACTATAAGTGCCATTGTCTATAATATTCAACCTTTGTAGATTTTTTTTTTTCACAGAGCTTAAAGATGCATTTGCAATATGGACACATACCTTGATATTTTTAAATGCCAATCCAATATGCATGAATGCCACCAAAAGTTCTATATGGAAAATTCCTGGAAAGTAGTAAATTCTATGGTAATCACTTCAATGATCCTTGGCCTCATTTTGTCAGAATTGAAAGTAGGAACATTCTTCATCAATAAATTTCTATTAACTTTTCTCCTTCCCTTTTTAACTGTTTATAACTTCCCCCGAACCAGATTGCCCTCAAAGAAAAATTTCTGGCATAATATCAGATGATAACGTGGTTATCACAAGAAATCAGTCCATTGATATTGAATCATTCATATTCTTAAGCATTTCAAATACTAACAATGCCTTTTCCAAATGAATGTTTGTTCAAAATTGTGAGAGTTGTTGGTTCTAACCACATATTCATATAATTAAATTTTTTACATATATTATATATGTGTACATATAAAATATACATATTATAAATATTACACAAAATATACATATATACTTCCTGTGGAGAAAGATACTGAATTCACTGAAAAGGATAAGGAGTGAAGGAAACAAATTCTGTTGGGAACAAGTTCTGGTTTGAGCATAAAGTGTGGTCTCTTAGGGCTCTTCCCATCCCCGCTTGCTCAGTTATGTTCACCTGTTCTTGCATGGAGAGTCACGGAGCTCCCACATATGACAGGGCCAGTGGAATTCCGTGTTCATTGAACATTGCAAATGCTGTGTTCGAATAGGGTGGCAAGACATGGAAGTTGCCTGTATCTCCTTAGCTCACATGCATGATCCACAGTCTCATTAGGGACACTTTATTCACTTTACCTACAAACACAAGCCCAAGGCAAAATTTTAAAGAATTTCAGGACAGCAATGGCAGAGAATTAAATTAAACACAAATCCCTTCTGAGTATAAGGCCTGCGTGACCATGCAGGTGGCATGCCCATGAAGCCAGCTCTGATTACAAAGGCTTATGTATTGAGAATCCACTAACATACCACTTCATGTGGTTGTAAAACCTAGAATAACTGTGAATACATACCCACAGCTTGGGTTACAGGTGTATGGACAGAAGCAAAGAGATCAGTTAGGAGGCAATTTCAATAATGGGGAGAGAGTGACTGGGCCGGCAGAGTGGCAGTGGACAGGTTAAGGAATATTAGATTCTAATTACATTTTGAAGGTAACCCTAATGAAATTTACCAAAATGTTAGATGTGGACTAGGAGAAAAAGCAGAAGTTAAAGGATAGGAGAGCTTTAAGGTTTGGTCTTTAGCAACTAGAAGATCAAATTGATACATTATTGACATTGGAAAGACTGTGGGAGAACCAAGTTTGTGTAGAAAGATCCGGAGTTGAGTCTTGGACATGCCATTTTGAGATGTTCATTAGTCATCTCAGTGGAGAGTTGAATAAGTAGTTTAGTGTATAAGTCTGAGATTCAGAGAGAAGGTCTCAAATGAAAACAGGGTGTGGGAAAGTCACCCCCTGTATAGTGCTTAGTACCACGAGACAAGCAGAAATCATCAAGGGAAAGAAGGTAGGTGGAGACACAGACTGGACAGTGCTTCTGTGTCTCAGTTGCCCACCTTTTAGGGCTCTTCTAAAAGTAAATTTAACCATGTGATTCAAGTACTGAACTGCATGCCTGTGATGTAGCAGAAGCTCAACGGTTGTTAATTTTTAAATACATTCTGCTGGCAAATATGCCAAGAGCTTTATTTGTAGTATTTCTCCCACTCCTCATAACATTACATGTAATTTTTAAAAATTTGCTTTACATACTAGACAGATGAAAATTACATGTCAAAATATTTAGCGAACAGGTGTAGATCTAGGCCCTGCAGTATGGAAGCCTAAGTAATTGGCCTTAAGTTCACAGACAGTAGGGATCAAAGTGGGATAAGGATCTGGAAATAAAAATGAAGTAATAATGGAGAACACCTACTAGTAGTAAGATAATAATCACATTATTTAAATAAGTACATTTAAATAATTGTAATCAATTTCAGGAATTTTTCAATGTAATTTAAAGGAACTTACTTTTGAATGGAAACTTTATTTTGATTTTTTTTTTTATTATAGGGAACCCGTGGTTTTGAGGCACAGATCAACAGATACATGGAACTTGCAAAATACTTCTGTAAGGTTTTGAAGAAAAAAGATAACTTTAAGCTTGTGTTTGATGCAGAGGTAAGGACTTCTTTTTTTTTTTTTATAATTTAATTGGTTTATACTTTGCTGAGAATTCTTACCTGAATTTTACCTGAGATAATTTTAAAGCAATTATCATAAATATTTTTATCTTATCTAAATGCAAATCACTTAGGTTTTAAAACCTGTTTCATTTAAGTTTTATGTCTTATATGCCAAGGGTCCAAAAGACTTTTATCTGATGATTATATTCAATATTTTCATTTTTAAGACAATTAAAAGTACTTGGTTACAATTGCTTTTCTGATTTCTCTGGCACAGAATAAGAGTAATTTAATTGTACTTGCTTTTTTCTTGTATGTTATACTATGCAGCTGGGTTTCTGGACAGTAGATCATAGGAGAAGGTGGACTTCAAATTACGATAATCTTTAGTAGATCGTTATTAAGCCACTAGGTAGATATTAATGAAAAAAATTGAGATTTTTGCCAGCATTCTGTCCACTTTCCTCTCCAAGTCCCAGTCAACCATCCAATGGCATGAAACCATGCTAATAAGAACAACTGTTAGGAAAAAAAATGTGCTTTGTCTGTCTTTGAAATTGTTTTCCTCTGACTATATTATTATCTTAATTTTTGTGAGTCTCTTGCAATCTTAAGTGGAAACTAGAAGTAAAGAAGTCTTTTTTAAAAATATAATTTAATTTAATTTTTTTTTTTTTTTTTTTTTTAGAGAGAGAGAGAGGAAGGGAAGGGGCAGAGAGAGAGAGAGAGAGAATCTTAAGCAGGCTCCACACCCAGTGTGGCGCCCCACATGGGGCTGGATCTCACGACCCTGAGATCAAGACCTGAGCTGAAATTGAGAGTCAGACGCTTAACCGACTGAGCCACCCAGGTGCCCAAAAGTCTGTCTTTTTTTAAATACTGCATATCCTCTACGAGTTTATTTTTCTCTCCGAAATGAGCTTAAATTTAAGTAAAGTTCTCTTATACTTTTTATCTATGTGAAAGACATCTAGTCACTGAAACCAGAAAACTTGAATTCACCTTGAAATAACCTTTCAGAGGTTATTTCAAGGTGAATTCAGAGAGAGGTTAATTATATCTGTTGAGGATTTTGGAAGTGTAAACCCTCCGATCTGTACCCACAGCCACTGCTTTAGTGAAGTCCTCTCCATTCTTTCCTGCCTTACTATCAGAGCCTAATATTCTAATATCTAATATTCTTCTCTCTCCACTTGTTCTCTCCTCTAATCCATTGTCCATATTTCAACCCAAATGACCTTTCTCAAATATGAAACTGGAACTAGCATTATTGTTTAAAATATTTTGAGGAATGGTCATGGAATGGGCGGCTGAAGATCTCTGAGGGAACTGATAGCCCAGAGCACACTGAGGATGACCTGCATAGATAGGAAAATCATCCAGAATTGTGGTAGGAGAGGTTTTCGAGAAAGACAGCAAGAGCCTAGGCCAAACTGGGAACTCTGTGAGGACAGTGACCATTTCTGTTGTCTCTGTGCCCAGGGTCTGATGTGTATTAGGTCCTTAAAAACTATTTTTAAACATATTAACAATCAAATTCATTAAAATACCTCTGAAATACTTAAGGAATTAGGTAGGGTTTTAAGGATACTTGTAAACTTTTTATGTTTGATTTAGCCTGAGTTCACCAATGTCTGCTTCTGGTATTTTCCACCAAGACTTAAACATATGACAAAAGGTTTTGAAAGAGATCAAGAATTCCAAAAGGTAAGTGTATATGTGTGTATGTGTGTGTGTGTGTTGTGTGTTGTTTTTAATTTTAATATTGCCTTTTAAATAATGTGTCTGTCTGGTTAGTTTGACTGGCTAGTACATGGTGGTCATGTGGCCCCAAGCCATTAATTTAATACTTGTATAGAGATGAGCTCAATCTCAACATGTCAGTCATTTTGCAAATTAATCCAGTCATAATTTATATAATTTAAAAATATTTACTGAGTGTTTAATATGCAATATGCTGAGTTTCCTACTCTTTGCTTAAGCCATTCATCAATTACTGTATATCAGGTGTTCCAATAAGAGTTAGAGGTATAAAATAAATTAGACAGAATCCCAGTCCTAAATTGGCTAAGAAAGCTTAGTAGGAGAGAAGACAAGAATATAAATCATCACAATTCTTTTTTTTTTTTTAAGATTTTATTTATTTATTTGACAGAGACAGAGATAGCGAGAGCAGGAACACAAGCAGTGGGAGTGGGAGAGGGAGAAGCAGGCTTCCCCTCGAGGAGGGAGCCCGATGTGGGACTCGATCCCAGGACCCTGGGATCATGACCTGAGCCGAAGGCAGACGCTTAATGACTGAGCCACCCAGGCGCCCAACCATCACAATTCTTAACAGCAATAGAAGAGGTAGTTGGAGAAGTGTTACAAAATTTGAAATACTTATCAAAAGATCATCTGAGCAAGAATGTGAGATTTTATTAGAGAACAATAATAATACTGAAAAAAAATCCAAATGAATATCATAGCAAGGGGGATATTTTGTCTTTACCTTAATGATATATGTTAAAATAAAGAGGATCACCACCATTATATGTAATTTATCACATATATTTATTGTAAGTTTTTTACCAATCTTAAGCATGCATCACAGATACACATTTTACTTTGAGTTAAGCCAACATCATAACCACTTATGTTGGGTAATGTGGGGTGTCCTAGGACGCACTGAACACAAACTCTCTGATACCAGTGTTCAAGAGCTTCAGCTTTTTCAATCATCAAAATCTCACTGGGCGGGCGCCTGGGTGGCTCAGTTGGTTAAGAGACTGCCTTCGGCTCAGGTCATGATCCTGGAGTCCCGGGATCGAGTCCCGCATCGGGCTCCCTGCTCAGCGGGGGGTCTGCTTCTCCCTCTGACCCTCTTCCCTCTCTTGCTATCTGTCTCTCATTCTCTCTCTCTCAAATAAATAAATAAAAAATCTTTAAAAAACCCCAAAAAACTCACTGGGCTTGTAAGTCCTAAGTGAAAATAAAGATTGTTTTGTTTTGCTTTTTGCTTCTCATAATATGACTTGTTAAAATATTTCATGATTTGAGGTAAGTTTTAAGTGAAACTCTTCCTAGTTTTCTAAATCTATAAGTGTGGTCTTCCACGAGGGCACTTACTACCAGCTGAGAGCTAGTGAGGCACGTATTTACACAGACTTGCAAGCTGGCCCCCGAGGTACACACAGCTCATTTACCAGAGAACTGTCCCTCTTAGGGACATGTTCCTGGATGGAAGGCAAGGGAAAGACCATGAAACAATTCCTTAAAATATTGCAGGCAATAACTAGTATCTATTATTTTATGATCATCTTGATTAACTAAAATATTAGCTAGGGAAGGACAGTACGTGAAATGCCCGACTAGAAGGGAGATAAATATATATTGGCTTCTACACAGCCATTACATAAGCCTTAGGGGGAAGTTAAGTCATGGATAGCATCTGCAGCATTCTAAAAGTGAGCTGTGTGCAGAAGTAGAAGTTTGAGAAGAGGAGCAGGTTGAGGGGTTCTAGAATGCCCTCTTCTGGCTTTCCTGAGTGTCCGCGCCACTTTGCCCTGCCGATAATACCCCGAGAAGGTACTAATGTGACCCAGCGTCACGGGTGTGTTGTTGCTGGAAGAGCCGTTCAGGATGATTACACAGGCGGGATTTGTTTCCGGGAAATTTACTAAGAAACCGTTTTGCAGTTTTCTACAATGACCTTGTAGAAAAACTCAAGATGTAGTACAATAATTCAAATAATGAAAGTTATAATACCAAAATATGCCATTTTTCCATTTCCTATTTCCTTTCACCTCTTTCTCAGATACTTCTATTTGAATTGCCATATAAATATAAGCAAGATGTCATACAACCTTCTTTAATGCATTCTAACACATTTATCTTATTTTATGCATCTGGTCATTGTGAAGTAATGAGAGCTACCATAGGAATATAGAGCATGATGGGTGTTATTTTTTGTTTTCCTGTACTCAGCCTCTTCTTAAAAATTATCCCTGATAGTTTTAAATTGCCTGCTATTTACTCCGAACTAATGATAGTTATGTAGCCATCTAGAATGTGGGAGAGCATTATACTTGTAAAATTACCTTTTAATAATATTTACATTTACATACAGATTGCTCCGAAGATGAAAGCACAGATGGTGAAGGAAGGCACAGCCATGATAAGCTACCAGCCATGAGGGGACAAAGTAAATTTTTTCAAATGGTTTTTTCTAACCCTGCCACAAGGCGAGCAGATGTTGACTACCTTATTGATGAAATTGAAAGGCTTGGAAAGGATTTATGAGACTTCAGTATGAGCTTGAATACAAGTGTGAACAACAACTTAAAAAAATCTGCTGCTGAAGATAACAAGAGAGGAATACTGTAAGTGGTATCCTCTTTTAGAACTTATGATTCTCTTTTATCCTTTGCTATGTAAGATGATGAAAGGGAAGCCGGTTCACTGAAGATAAATAAGTTCAAGTTCAGTCATGTATTTGTTATTTTCATTAATTTGATCAAAATTATTGAAAATCTGTTAAATGTCAGCTACTTTTCTTGGTGTGTTCAGAGTACACCAGAGAGTCAGAAAGATAAAAATCCCTCCATTAGAGGATTTTTGTAAAGGAAGAAGTTCCACTGTGGGCATTCAGTAACTTGGCATATATTTACATGTTGGAATTAACTGAATAAAGACTTCCTGAGTTGAAATCATTTTCAATATCACATGGTAGTATTCTGTCTCTGTAAAAAATAAAATCAGACACAGCATGTTTCTCCTTTTCAAACAGATCGGATGGAATAAAGTGTTCTGTATTTTGGAGCAGAGAGACAGGAATGACAGGGTCTGACATCTCCCTTTTGAACCTTGCCTTTGTATTTAGAAGGGACTGTGGGTCTACCATGTTTCTGTGCAATAATTTAATTCATTTTTTTCTGCAACACCATTTTTTTTTTAAGATTTTATTAATTTATTTGACACACAGAGAGAGAGCACAAGTAGGCAGAGTGGCAGGCAGAGGCAGAGGGAGAAGCAGGCTCTCTGCTGAGCAGGGAGCCCGATGCGGGGCTCGATCCCAGGACCCTGGGACCATGACCTGAGCTGAAGGCAGCCGCTCAACTGGCTGAGCCACCCAGGCGCCCCTCTGCAGCACCATTTTTAATGTCTCTAAAGATCAACTGCGGCGCCATCTTTTACAGTTCTCCAAAAGTATAGCAGCCATATTTTATAAAATGGAATCAGGTGGCTCCATATTGATGATATCATTAGCGTTTTCCAGCTCCACTTTGGAGATAATAGCTAACATTAATTGAGCACTTACTGTATATCAGATGGTATGCTAAGTATTTCAGCTTGCACAGTCTCATTCAGTTCTCTATTAATGCTGTGATTTAAGTGATTTATTATCTCCATTTCACGAATGAGAAGATGAAGATTTAAAGAGTTTAAATAATGTGTTTAACATCATGCTGCTGATAAGTAATGAAACCTAAATTTGAAGCTTAGGATGTTTCTTCTCAAGTGTGCATGACGAAGAATCTGCCAAATATCTGCTGTAATTAACATTCACTACCTACCAGTTGAGCCGTTTGTCAAATCACTTGACTTAAGCAGTTCTCTTTGCTCTTCTCTGAAACAGGAATAATAATGATGCCCATGCTACAGGTTTTTGTTAGAATAAAATAGTTATGTTAAATATTTTTTTAAACTGTGTCAGTTTTTTCTTTTATAATGTATGCATGTATCAAACGATCATGATGTACACTTTTAATATCTTACAATTTTGTCAATTATATCACAATCAAGCTGGAAAAATAAAAAGATATTTTCTCGATATAGAAAAAAATCAAATGATTCTGTAACTTCAAAGGAATCTGAAAACTTAAAACTTAATATCACGTACTGGGAAAAGTGGAGGGAAATATAGGGTTGAATCTAGAGAAAAATATAAAGAGGGAAAAAATTTAACATAGAGTATATGTAACTTCTTCTTTATAGCCTGTTGACAATTTACTTTCCCCCAATAGACAAAGAAGAAGCTGGAAGAGACCTATAGCATTGACTGTGTATAGACTCGGTGCATAATTAATGTTAGTGTTGCATGTTTCATTTTTTAGTATGCCAAATAGAACCAGAGACTTAAAAATATATACCAAGTAAAAATAAAGTTCCATAACATTGGCTTTATCTTTATTAATCATTCAGGGTTACAATCTGATATTGTCACGTTTCTTTACTGCAGAGGACATTGTACCCTTCTGTTTTCCAAGCTGTGTTGCATTCATTCAAGTTAAATGTGTAAGAACTTCTATATTTTAGAAAGAAAAACACATGAATTGGGATAGAGATTCTTTTCAATTGTTTTTCTACCAAATAAATAAGACATTTCAGTTCCAAAGTTTTCCTCAGAGGAGACATAAAATTGATTATGCTACAGATTTTGATAGGCTGTGTCTTTGTGAGATATAGGGAATGGCAGTTTAATTATCTAAGTGCAATGTATCCCTTGATAAGAATTAATGTTCTAGACTGGAGGGTTTGTTCCAAATGTGATTGGGTTTGTCAGGCTTAGAAACATAAATCTGTTTCTTCCCTATGCATTATGCATGATTACCTATCATTACATAAAGGTTATCAAAGAGATATTAAACATTTCCTTTTCAAAAGCGCACCTCAAGTTTTTGTCCCTATATTCACAATTGTCCGTACTCGTGTTATTTCTTAAAAAACACTTGGAAATAAGAATATAGTAAATCATAATACTACTTCAATATAATGTGCATATTATGTGGGTTATAGAAACAGGTTAGAACAGTGCTTTCTTCTAATATCGATTCTATGGATTAAGCAAATATTTTTTGTAGCATTTCCAGAAATCTACAATCTGAGTTTTTCAATGGTGCCCCGTTAATAGCAATGAACCTAATAAGAATTGTTCTATTATTTTCAGGTATGCAACATTTCCAATTATTTGGATACCTTTTTTACACAAGGTTGAAAATTTGTGACATTTAAATTAAAGGATAATATTCATTAACCTATGTCACCCCTTACCTCCTTGACCTTGGATTATTTTTTATTTACTGGTCAATCAAAATTATCTTAGCCACAGAACACTTAACCACTTTTCCCATGGCTATGTTCTCTCAAACAAGCGTCTGGCATTAGCCTTGAATTGCATGAAATAATGTGTGAGTTTGCCTTCCATAACTTACAGAAATTCTATAGAAAGTCCCCTTTCTTGCTGCTAAGAGATTTAGTTTAACATGAAATTCTTTTTTTTTTTTTTAAGATTTTATTTATTTGAGAGAGAGAGAATGAGAGACAGCGAGCATGAGAGGGAGGAGGGTCAGAGGGAGAAGCAGACTCCCCACTGAGCAGGGAGCCCGATGCGGGACTCGATCCCGGGACTCCAGGATCATGACCTGAGCCGAAGGCAGTCGCTTAACCGACGGAGCCACCCAGGCGCCCTAACATGAAATTCTTAAAAGAATATTACCAAGTTGTTTATTTAAGTTTTTACCAAACATACATAATATGTTTTTAACACTATGAATGTCATTCATTTAACCAAAAGAGATGACTCCCAGAGAGACTGTATCTCCAGAATTTAGAGTACAGTGAGGTAGACCAAAAAAAGAAGTTAATGCATTTCTTAAAATTGTATTTTTGATTGAGTGCTTCTATAGAATCATACACAACATATAGGCTTTTATTCTGATGGTAGTTTCAAGGCTGCATTAGAGGAGGTTCAAGCCTTGAGCACAGAACCTTAGTTTTAGAGGCTATTGCAATAAGCCAACGAAGGATAAGGGCCTAATAGTGCCAACCAATAGGGAATTAAGAGCTATTTAGGAAGTGAAATTACCAAAATGTGTCTGGAAGAGAAAAGTTGAAAGAGCCCGCTGTTTAGTTTCTAGCTTGAGAGACAGCTTAGATCTTCGTAGCACAGAAATGCAAAAGGGAGAGCCTGGTTTGCACAATGTCATTGGTCCATTTAGCTTGCATATAGTAAGTAAACTGGAATTTATGAATTCAGAGCATTTAGCGCTGTGGAAAATATCACTTAAACTATGTAACTATTGGCGTATAAAGTGGAGATGTTTCATGATTGAATGAGCTCCCTTCTGTGTAATCATACATTACTTAGAGACTCTATATGTTAATGCAGGTCACAGAGCATCCTGAACCAGCACAAAAGAATCTGGGAAACCACTGGATAATTCCATACCTCTTCCTACTTTCTGCTTCATAATCACCTCTATCCTCGAGAGTCTTACTAAGGCTTTGTACTGGATAAGATCTCTGGTTTGTTTGAGTCTGATTTAACAGTTGGATCCCTTGTATTATCTCCGTGCTTATCTTTTACCCAAGAGACTGATAAGGAATATTTGAAGACTCTGGTGTAGTTAACTCTTAAATATTTCCAGTGCAGCCCTGCAGGGGTGGGCCTGGAACAGGGAAAAGCCACTAAGGCCCTATATTAATTATAAACAGTCTCTCTTTTGCTGAATCCCATTACTCTATATCCTTGCATTCTTCAGCTTTCTGTCTGGCTTTTGTCTCAGCTCAGTTGGTCCTATGACTCCCTTTGATTGAAGGGTCAAGGTTTTGGGGTTTTTTCCACCCCTCCCCCCTCAAATGTCTGACTTTGACATCGGTCCTCTATCCAGGTCACAGCTTTTAATGTTCATTCTGACCAACCAGTCCCTTGCTTTTCCTCGTGGGCTGTTTGTCAGACTCTTAACCCCCAGCCCACATCAAGGGTTCAGGAATACCAACCCCCAAGTGTCTGTGCTCTACTTGGTACCTTCCTCGTTCCCTTTCATTGTAATGAGACCCGGTTCTTTCCATCAAAAGTGTACCTATTCTGCAAGGTTCAACCCAGGGTACCTCCTCCTGAGTCTTTTTCTTGGGCCAAACCCTCCAGTATGAAATGTGAGTACAAATTCAACAAATATTTTATAAGAATATTGGAATTTATTCCCCCAGTGTCATGTGAGGTCTTATCTCTAGGTCCCCCTCATAGTTTTCCTTTTTTACAAATATAGTAGTTGATGGACATTAAATCTTTCTCATCTTCATTCCCACATGGAATGTCCTCTCACCCTAGAAAACAATTTTGCAAGAAGCTTCCTTGATACAATGATGATAGCAGCTATGCTGATGTTATTTAAACTATATATAGAAATAATAGATATCCCATTAAGTCATATCCATATACTCCCAAATTAATGAACCATTTATAAAGAACATGGATATGCCTTCAATTCTGCACCTCAAAGGATATTTCACAGTCTTATCCTCTCCCAACTTCCACACAATATTCTGACATTTCCTGCTAAAAATAACTTTTAATTTTCTTGAGAAAGTAATTTTGAGGGATGCTTGGGTGGCTCAGTCGGTTAAGCATCTGCCTTTAGCTCAGGTCATAATCCCAGGGTCCTGGGATCAAGTCCTGCATCCGGCTCCTTGCTCAGCAGGGAGCCTGCTTCTCCCTCTGCCTTCCACTGCCCATGCTTGTGCTCTCTCTTTCTGACAAATAAATAAATAAAATCTTTAAAAAAAAGTAATTTTAGTACATCTAGTTGCAAACCTTACTATGTTTTTAATTATAAAATAATTAAATTACCTTTGGTCAATAAATTCTAGCAGAACCTTAGGCTACGATTCCTTGAAAGGCCATGAATATTTTTGCTATTTTTACTTTGATAAAAACAAATAATTAAACTGGGTCCTACAAATCACTGGTAAACTGCGTTACGAAAGTCCTATGGGACTACATCAAAATAAATAGTTTTTGTACAGCAAAGGGAACCATCAACAAAACAAAAAGGCAACCTACTGAATGGGAGAAGATATTTGCAAATGATATATCTGATAAGGAGTTTCTATTCAAAACATATAAAGAACTTACACAACTCAACACCAAAAAAACAAACAATCCAATTAAAAAATGGGCAGAGGACCTGAATAGACATTTTTCCAAAGAAGACATACAGATGGCCAGCAGACACATGACAAGATACTCAACATCATTGTCAGGGAAATCAAATCAAAACCATAATGAGATACCACCTTACCTGTCAGAATAGCTAAAATAAAAAAAATAAGCAACAACAAGTGTTGGCAAGGATGTGGAGGAAAAGGAACCTTGTACACTGTTGGTGGGGATGTAAATTGGTAAAGATACTGTGGAAAACAGTATCTTTACTGTTATACTGTGGAGGTTACTTAAAAAAGGTAAAAATAGAAATATCATATGATCCAATAATTCCACTCTTGGGTATTTACCCAAAGAAACAGAAAACATTAATTTCAAAAGATATATACACCTTTATATTTACTGAAGCATATTTACAATAGCTAAGATATGGAAGCAACTTAAGGGTCCACCAATGGATGAATGGATAAGGAAGATGTAGGGTATAATCACAGTGGAATATTATGTAGCCATAGAAAAGATGAGATTGTGCCGTTTGAAACAACAAGGATGGACCTAGAGGGTATTATGCTAATTGAAATAAGTCAGACTGAGAAAGGCAAATACCATGTGATTTCACTAATATGTGGAATCTAAACAAAACAAAGCACTAAATGGATAAAACAAAAAGCAGAATCAGATCTATAAATACAGAGAATAAATTGGTAGTTGCCAGAGAGAATGCGGCTAAGGGTTGGGCAAAATTCGTGAAGGAAAGTCAGAGATACAGGTTTCCAGTTAGGGAATGAATAAGTCATGGGAATAAAAAGCACAGCATAAGGAATATAGTCAATGATGTTATAATAGCAAGATAGGACATATGGGCACAGATGGTAAGTTACACTGGTGGTGAGCAGAGCATAACAGGAACGTATGGAATCACTAAGCTGTACATCTGACACGAACGTAACATTGTGTATCAACTCTATGCAAATAAAAAACAACAGATGTAAATGGGATAATAGGTAATGATAATACCTAATCTTTGATAGCTGTTTTCCAGTTTAAAATCACATTGGCATAACTTACTTTATTTTAGCTGATTGTTTTCTAAAGAAGGCACCGTCACAAACTGTGAAAATAAAGAGTATAACGAAGAGGTTAAGAGCATGGATGCTGGAACCAGTCTTCCCAGGATCAAATCCTAGCTCTGTCCCTTACGAGCAAGGCAAATCGGGCTAGTTCCCTGCTTTTTCTGTATTCACTCTCCCCATCTCTCTACTAAACACTGGTAGTGCTTCCTCACAGGTTGTATGAGAATTACATGGATTACTTTGCATATGTTACATACTTTAAATGTGCCTGGAATGTAATAAGCCCCTAATACATGTTAATATTAATACCAGAAACACCAGCTTTACGAGTGTTCTTGTTTATTTGTTTGTTTAGTCTTTTAGGTAGGTTTCAAACTCACTGTTCTGTTTCAAAACTCAGATTCTTTCTAGTTTGCCATGCTGTGTTTCCATGTGCAAAACGTGTGTGAAAGGCATGATGTGGAACAGTCTGTAGTTGGGCCTGGAAGCCTCGGTAGGAATTTGGCAGATGGCAGCGTCAAAAAAAGTATGATCTCAACTGTTGAAAGAAGAAAGATGTAAAGATTATGAATCTGTTACTTGAGTGAAAGGTATTTCAAATAATTCGACAACACCCCCAAAATGGAAACACTTTTACTCTGGTTCTATCATTTTATTTCCTAGGTGCCAAGAACACCACCTTTCTGATAAAATGACCAGACTTTATCAGAAAATGTAACATTAATCTAGAAGGAAGAGGTATATCCTTATCTGGGAAAGAAGTTTTACCAGAATTTCAGCCCTGAGTTATTCTTAACCGACTGAGCCACCCAGGCATCCCTAGCCCTGAGTTATTCTTGATCCAAGGTGAGTTAGGATGTGCCGTGAGCTTAGAGTCCACCTGTCTGAGATAACAGCAAGAATAAAAGCTATTTTTGAGAATCCTACTCCCAGTGTTTACCAATATAAAGAGATATATGAGATATTTATGAGAGACTTAGGGATTATTTTTTTTTCTTAGTCACCAATTTAAAATTTTTTATTTCTTTTTTCAAAAATTTCTATCTAAATTCTAGTTAGTTAACATACAATGCAATATTGGTTTCAGGAGTAGAATTCAGTGATTCATCACTTACATATAACATCCAGTGCTCATCACAACAGGTGCCCTCCTTAATAAGAGTCTCTTACGGTTTGCTTCCCTTTACCTCCTTTCTTTTTCCCCTCCCAATATGTTCATCTGTTTTGTTTCTTAAATATACCACATCTTCTTTATCCATTCATCAGTCAATGGACATTTGGGTTCTTTCCATTGTTTGGCTATTGTGGACATTGCTGCTATAAACATTGGGCTGTATGTACCCCTTCAAACCTTTATTTTTGTATCCTTTGGGTAAACATCTAGCAGTGCAATTGCTGGATCATAGGGTAGTTTTATTTTTAACTTTTCAAGGAACCTCCATACTGTTTTCCAGAGTGGCTGCACCAGTTTGCATTCCCACCAACAGTGTAAGAGGGTTCCCCTTTCTCTGCATCCTCTCCAACACCTGTTGTTTGTCGTGTTATTAATTGCAGCCATTCTGACAGTTGTGAGGTGGTAGCTCATCATAGTTTTGATTTGTATTTCCCTGATGATGAGTGATGTTGAACATCTTTTCATGTGAGACTCAGGGATTTTTGAGACAGCAAGCAACACACTTGGATCAAAATAATCAATGTTGCATTTGCTGAGGTTGGTCTTGTATTCCCAGGCAGACCATATAATCTTGGCTACAGAGACCTCTCATGTATTTGGAGCTTGTACTTGGAACTGACCCATGATTTCAGATTTTCTCTTGGCAACCCTGCAGTCCTGTCTGGGAGCATTTTATCACTGCAGTCCCTTGGGAATATTTCATGCCACAGTTAATCTTTCACAGATAGTAAACACAGTATTTCCAAGTCTCAGCTCCCTTATTCCCATTTGTCAAATTATTTAAAGGTAAATAGAAATAGAAGTGAAGCCATATCCAAATTATCCTTGGCTTAGTCAAGAGCTAGAGGTATGACACAATTCATAGTTTATGTTAATTCCCTTTGCCTGATCACATATCTCAGGAAATAATTAGCATAATTAAAAGTGCAACAACCTCACTCAACACATTAACTTTACCATGTGCACTCTATTTCAGTGACTTATGGATAATTTTGAAAATCAACATTACTCAGCCCCTCTCAAATCCTATGGAGTGATTTTTGTATAAATATAGCAAGTACATTCGGTAGCTGTGTGATAAATTAAAATTTCCTTGGAACAGATGACTTATTATGATAATTCAACAGTTCTGGATTTTTGCTACAATAACTGTATTGAAAAGTTAAATGCCCCCAGGAAATAGGATGACGAAAATGTGAAAATGCTAGCTATATACGGTTGTTTAATAGCTTTGTTAAATTTGGTCTGTACTTCTTCCTTGATTTCCAACGTGAAGAACATTTCTGTGGTTTTGTTTTTCTCTTATGTGAGAAGAATAATTTTGTATCATTTTTCTTTTCATTTTATGCTTACCTTTCACCTCCTAACTCCAAGACCATGAAAGATAGAGACTTCCTAGTTGAGTATTGTGAGACAGGGCTTAGGCTAGGACAAATTTCCTTCTGCTTTAATTTGTTCTGGAGGTGGTCTTAGTTAGGGGTAGAAATATTTTATTATGCTGCTACGGGGAAATAATTGATATGCTGTACTCTACTGCTCATTCCATTCCATTTGGCTTCCTCTGTCTTGCATTGGCAAGTAAGTTTCATGCCCTCACCCTGACATAACTTCAGTTATTGGTAACTCCACAGTTCTGTATTCTTGTAACCATTCAGCACTCACACAGACCCCTTGGAACTTGGAAAATTTCCGCTGCTTTCCCCACACTATATTAGGGATGCTGGACTCCCTAGGAGAATCGCAACATAACAAGATATACCACAATTTTTGTTTTTTGGCCCTTTCCTTAAACCTGTTCGGGATCTTTCTGTTTTCTGCATTACTTGTCCTACTTGTGCAAGACAAGGATGTAGACTGACTGTAACTCTCAGAGATTGTTCTGGGAATGCAAAATAGAGCAGGCATGCTGGAAAACATGGACTTTTTTGTATAAAGTGAAACACAGACTCACCATAAGATCTAGCAAATTCCATTCCTAGGTATTTATCTTACAGGCATAAAAACTTATATTTTTAGAAATCCTGCATGCAAATGTTTATTTATAACAGCTTTATTTCTTTATTTCACAAAAAACCCCAAAAAACAAAAAACAAAACCCTAGAAACCACCCAAATTCCCTTCAACCAGTAGATGGACAGACTGTGGTACCTACTACTCCATTGTACACTCTCAGCAAGAAGGAGAAACGAACTCTTGGTTCTGTTAGTAACATAGATGATGCTCAAATCCATTTTGCTAAGTCAAAGAAGTTACATATGAATTGTAGAAAAAGGCAGAATTATGGAGACAAGAGATCAAATGAGTGGCTCCATACGCTGAAGGCTGGGGGAGGGCTTGTCTCTAAAGGGGCAGCATGAGGGAATTTGGGGGCCATGGAACTATTCTGGGTCATGACAACAGCGATGGATACATTACTCCTTGCCTTTGTCAAATCCCACAGAACTGTGTAACACAAAAAGCAAAATTTAAAAGAGCCTATATTTCACAACTCGAGCCACATGACAACTTTCTACTTTGGCAGAAGATCTGAAGTATGAAAATAACAGTGAGTCACAAGAATTTGGGAGAAATAGGAATTGAATAGGATCCTGTATAGTGGGCTTCTGAGTGATTCTGCTTGGGGAAAGGAAAACAGAGAAGTTGATATCAAGTTTCTCTCCTTAATTTCAAATGACTGATCCCTGAACCCTCAGTGGGTCTTTTACATTTGTTGCCATGACAACAGAGCTGTGGTAAAAGAGCCACAGACTATGGTTCTCCAGAAATTACATGTTTCATAGGATGATGTAACTAATAAAAAATGATAGTGCAACATACTGCTCCGTAGGCTCAATCTGGTTCTCTTTTGGTGTAAGCTGTCTTCCTAACCATCCCATCAATTTTTATGAACTCAAAGCCTGGTGAATCATTTGCCCTTGATCCACCGATCGTCACAGGCTATGGTTTCTTCAGACCACATAGATTCCCGCAGTCTCTTTCGCTGAAGAAGCTACTCTTATGCCCGGTGCACAATTTTTACTAGTTTGATAGTTTTCCTGAAGCTTGTTCATTGGCAGCAGAAGAGAAAGTCCTTGCTCAACTGACCTGTGGAGACAGTCTACTGAGTTATGACTTCTAACTCTGTCTTTACAGACATCTCCCCACTGCAGGTGTTGATGACTCATAGGAAATTTTTTCCCAATAATGTCTCATTTAATAATAGATACTTCTTATATTCAGTTGGATGATTAGCTCTACAAGGACAGGGACTACCTCTTGAATCCCATTTTGTAACCAGTGCTAATGACATAAATGGGAAGAACACAATTAATATATAGTTACCGACTGCTAACACTGAATATATTGCATTGAAATGATATGCTTGGCAAACTGGCTCTCTCACTGGACAGCAACGTCTTCTGGGTCAGGGATGATGTCCTATTCTAGTCCTAGAAAATAATGGGAATACACTGATGCCTAGTATATCAATGAGTGTCATGCACTCAGATGGACAAAGGAAATGCTTCAGGATTTTGTTAATACTATAGGATAGTGGAATTTGGAATTATTTTCTATATTTTTTCTACAACATGTGTCATTCCTCATCCCCTGTTCACAGTACAGAAATGATAGAGGAGCGTGAAATAATTTAATGCATAGAGCATATATGACATCAACTACAGATATATAAAAACTGCATAAAATCAGGAGTTAATTCTTTCATTAACTGCAAATGACCCTAAACAAGTCATGTAATATCCTGAATTCCAAGGTTTTGGGTATGTGTATCATAGGGAAGCAAAATCAGAATTTTTAAATATAATGACTTTATCTGATTATGTGCCACACATTATCTTGCCAAGGTTGTTATGGCATTCTCCCAATCCTTAAGCAGGTTTCTGCAGTGCACTATTAAAGATTACTGGGCTGGAATTCAGTGCTTTGGGTGTTTGAACCTTGTATTGTTTGTAGTTCCTTTACTCTGGGTCATGCCCCTCAACATTGGTCCAATCCAGTGATTCTCCAGGGGAGCTTTTTAAAATAATAAAAATGCATGGATCTACCCCAGACAAATTAAATGAGAATTTCTGGGGTTGTGATCAGAATATTGGTTATTGTTGTTGTTGTTGTTGTTGTTTTAAAGCAACCCTAGTGATTCTAAAATGCAGTTAAATTTGAAACACTGGTTTACAAGCCAATAAAGTTAAATAGAAAAGTCTGACCTCACTGGGTTCTATCCCCGGAATAGCCACCAAGAAATTGGCTAGTTGCTTAAGAGAATGAATTTACACATGTATCGTATTCAGTATCTTGCTCTACTACAACATTTGATGAAAGTTCAAATATTTACTTTGAGCCTAAGTATCCAGTTGACCAAAAGAGCTCATTTCTCTAAGCATTTAATATGTTAATACTATGATCTATGATTTTGGATATAGGTTCTAAGTAGAAAAATATATGATTGGTCAAAGAGGTCTTATGATACTGAGAGAAGCAATCATTCATTCTGGAATGCAAGTAGCTGAATCTATTTCAATCATATCTCTCTCTAAATCAAAAATAAACATGTCTTTTGTAAAACTATAGAATTAAAGCAAAACTTATTTTAAGGATACTTAAAGTTCTCATGTAAGTGACTTCTAGGTCCGTAAGAAGGATACAGATAGCCTATTTTGTTTCTCCATAACCTCCTCATGTGTATCAACTAAATTGAGAAGACTTAAAGCCAGTTACTTATAAGGAATAAAAAGAGATTGATTTATTTAAGTGCAGGAAAAGAGTAAGAAAGTGAATACTCCCGGTCCTCTCTGTAACTCCGTTCACCAGGTAAGGTTGCCTCAGGATTGTTTTGTCTCTCCCTCGGGAGGAAGAGCAAGCCACAGAAGAGGAGCTAATGACTCCTTCTAGACTACAGCTCAGCTACAAGGGGATGACCTTGCTGGTCTGGGAAGAGCTGAAGGAATGCTGTGGGGTCTCCTGGGATGATGCAACAGAAAATAGGGCATTACTCCCTCAGCACTCGGTGCTGGCTACAACTGAAAACATTTTTTAAATGATTTAAAAACCACTCCTTGCTCCTCTTAGAAAGAGCCCCAGCCCCAGCTTGTTACTCATGGACTCATTTTATCCATTGGATGGCACTGGTATCTGTGGCAGGGTGGGCGGGACCGCTGTTTTCAGAGGCTTAGATTACCTTTGGATCAGGTGCTGTACTGCACTTAGAAAAATAACAGTATAATTTAAAAGAACACAACTGTTATGGGTTTTTCATTCTGCCCCATGTAGATTAATGTGAGTCTCTAAGTGATTTGAATAAAAATATACTTCACATCTTAATGTAAATAGTTTTATCTTACTAGTTTGGGACTACTTGCCTTTACCATTAATCTGGAAGTTTCCTTCATGTAGGCTAAGAGCTGTTCTTTCATCTCATCTTCCACAGTGGGAGGCTTTGCAGTGTCTCCATAAATATGTCAATAAGCAAGTAACTTCATTTCCATAAACTCAAATTTTGGATGTACATTAAAGAATATGTAATGTTTTAACGTGGTTATTAAGAATTTCAATGTGTCCTTTTCTGAACTTCCCTCTCAGAAAAGTGCTGATTCTTGGAGTTTTATATCTTCAATTCTTAGAGCTTTATATCTTGCCAAATTCTCCATTATATTCATCGGGATAGGTAGCAAACAACCTCAGAACCTTAGTGATGATGACAACAAAACTTTATTTCTTGTTCACGCCGCTTGTCCATTGCAGATTGTCAGGGTGCCTGGTGTCCAGCATCTTATTCTAGGCTGATAGAACACCCACTGTCTCTAATGTCACTGGTCACTGTGGTAGCAGAAGAGATAAATCACGCATGGGTTCTTAACGTTCCCAGGAGGAGTTGTATGTCACTTCCCATCATATTTGTGGACCACAAGTTATGTGGTTGTGCCTCATCTCCAAAAGGGCAGCTAAATACAAAACTAACGTGTATCTGGAAAGCAAAGACATGGAAATAATTTGGTCAATAGCACTAATTACTAACACATCTGACCTTCTCATCACCAGATTGGACACTATCCCATTTCTTTGACCAAGATAAGCTCAGCCTGTCTCCTGGAAGTTAACTCAAACAATAACAATAACCACAACAAAACCCAGTTTCATTGCAGGATCAAGATCAAAGTTCAAGATTGTTGGGTAAAGTGTGGTAATTTCTCCTCGAAGGAGTGGTAAGCCATAGTCTGCAACCAAGAACCAGATGTGGCATGTCTTAATTCAAAGATCAATGAACTCAAAAGACCAGTCATGTGTCCTGAACAAACCCAATACACAATAATGGAATAGACAGGATTACCACTGGAATACTCCCTTTCAGAAAGAGGACAAGGAGACATTGAGCTGTTATTAATACACAGCAATTCTAAAATTTCACTGTGAAATGTCAGGAGCACCTTCTACCATGAGGGCAGGGAATATATCCTTTGATTAGGCCCCCATTTGATTCATTGTTCTGACTCCCCAACCCACTCTTCTCAAGAGTCCCCGGCTCTGCCATTTGGAGGCTTTTATTTTTCCATTCCCTGCCTTGCCACAGCTGAACTGCAAAATGCAGAATCTGACCTCCTTTCAGATGAGTGGTTTTCTCAGCCCACTTCCTGTCTATAGATGCTGGAGTACTCAAGGCTAATTTAATTGCCAGGTAGTCATATTTTGTCTACAATCCAAGTTGGTTCTTCCTTTGTTAGGATCTCTCTCTCAAAAACTTAGTAGGCTTCTTATATATTCGATTCCAACAGTTCACTATGTGAATAGCTTCATCCACAGATCTTCTCCAGACTTGTAGCTTAGAATTGATATATTTCTCCACGTTCTTGCCTCAGTACCCAGAAAACCCAGTACCCGCCAATAGGTGTCTCTATCTCTCTTTTGGCTTAGTTGTGGGTCCCTGAGAGCTGTTCAGTCTTCCATGGGACAGCCGTCCCTTTAGTCTCTTTCCCCTGAGCCATTTTGACCAGTTGAAAGAGTTGACCAGAAACTACTTTAATCCACTCTTTGATTTCAACTAAATGCAGTTAGAAGAGCTTGTTACAAAAACGTCCTTCTATTTTCGAAGCATAAAGAATGAGTCTAAATTGGAGAAATCTGAATCTGTCTCTATCGAAAGGCCGAAACTCTAATATTAGACTTTGATAGAAGAAATATTTATATGACAATTTTGACCTCCAAAACTACTCAACTTCTATGTTGCTGACATGTTTAATATTTATTTTAAAAAATGAAATTCTCTTGTCAAATGAAGTATCCTCCAGACATAAATAAGTAAAACAAACCTCTAGCCAAATGATCAATAAAAACATAGAAGAACAAGTTAACACTGGGCATGAAACAGGGCCTCAAATATAGATTCTACAGAGATTTAAAAGAAATCATAAGAAAATTCAAAGAAAAAACCTATGCTACCAATTTTGAAAGATATATTACCATAATTTTCTCAAGAAGAAATAGAATAATAGAAGAACGTGAAAACATTAAGGAACTGATTTAATAACTCCACGGCACTATGAATAGAGGTACATCAGGTCCTGGTGGTTTTATGGATGGGTTTTACACACCTTCAAGGAACAGAGAATTCCGACTTTATATAGACTACTTTATCACAGAACGAGAAAAGAGGGCGATCCTCAGTCTACTTCACACGTGTAT
The DNA here is from genome assembly GCF_002201575.2 of Neomonachus schauinslandi. Lineage (NCBI taxonomy): Eukaryota > Metazoa > Chordata > Mammalia > Carnivora > Phocidae > Neomonachus > Neomonachus schauinslandi. Next base: position 15,408,989 of record NC_058416.1, on the reverse strand, counting down.
TCTGATTATTTTAATAAAACCAGAAGGCAGCAGTATAATAAAATCACATTTTATACCAAACTTCTTTGTGAACACTGACGTGAATATCCTAAACAAAATGCCATTAAGTCACACTTAGCTGTGTAGGTACATCTAAGAGAAGACTCTGTATCTTAAAATAGAGTGCTCTGTTAATCTTTTAGTTCAAAGCCATTTTGATCAGCTTCTCGACAGGTGTTTTTTGTGTACTTTTCAAAACGTTGCAGCCTGACTTCAAATTTCTTATAGGAATAAAGAGCCAAGAATAATTGAAGTCAGTCTGAAGTACAAGGACTACAAAACTTTGTGCAAAACCAGAGGAATTCAAGCACTGGGGGACTGGCACTGGCGTAGATCAATAAATCACTAGGTGACTAGAACTGAAAGTGAGAATTCATATATAATGTAATGAAAAAGGAAAAATGTGGGCAAGCGGGATACGCACCAATTTCACGATCAATAATTTCCTTCTTGAGAGGGAGGGTGAGTAGTGAGATGGGAAAGAGTTCAAACGGCTGTTCAACGAGATACGGACAGTTACATTTAAGTATTCTTAAGCAAATATGAACAAAATATTAAGTTTGTTTATCTCCATGATGGGTGAATGGATATTTGTTAAATCATCTATACAACTGAAATATTTCATAAATCAAAAATTCACTTTGGTGTGGTTGACCACGTAAGCTGACAGTCAGAAAACTTGACTTACGGTCCCTCCTCAGCCTGTAAATGCCCCTATAAGTTCACTGTCTAAATATCAGGCTTCTCATGTATAAAGCCACCAGGATAGCTGTGTGGTTTCAGGCCAGTCACACAGTCTGTGTCCTTCCCTGCCCAATGGTAATGGCCGTGGCCGCTCCAACCCGTGTAATTCCCAGGAATTTCAAAGTGCTTTGCAGTTTAGCTGCATTTATCCATCAGACGGCGTTTGTCAGGGAGGTGACTACAGCTCTTCCCCCTCCTGTGCATCCCCCGAGGAGGCAATTACGATGGCATCACCAGTGTAACGAGCTAACTGGCTCTTCCTGCCTATCCTTTCCAATCCAACCTCACGTCCTTATGGTAAATGCCCATAAATTCAAACATCCCTCTGGGAAAACAGTCCACGTATCCCGGCTTCCACCCAACAGGAGGCACACTGAGCCTGGACAGACTCCATTTTTGAATCGAAAAGGCCTTGGTGAGGTGTCTCGGGGCACACGGGCTCCCTGCAGATCCCTCCCACCTCCCGGACCACCGGTTCCTTACCAGATACGGAAGACGAGTCACAGACCCGCCTGCCCTCATCCTCCCCGCGCCACACCTCCAGACGGTTCGCCCGACTTACAGACAGGACAGCCAGGAGGGGTCAGCAACAAAACTACCGTCAGTGATTTTCTCAGCGAGAGTAGTGACCGCTTGCTTGCTTACTCTCCAGGCGGTTCTAAAAGCTGACAATTAGCACGGCCTGGAAAAACCGGGCACCGAGCCGACGCAGACAAGATCTCCACGGAAAGGGTAAGGACCACCTGACCATCCTTCCCACTAACGCATTCGGAAAAGGGCAGTGGGACTTCGGAATAATCTTTCCGATTACCTTTCCAGTTTGTACCCCGACCCACACCCTAACATCCCCTGCAACGTGCAATCGCCACACCCGCGCCGGCAGCCGGCGTCTCCGGCCCTCGAAGGACGCCTCTGCCTTGAGCACCCACAGCCCACAGGAGTCAGGGGCCGCGCAAGCCGCTCCCCGGATGCCTCGCCCCCCGGGGTACGAGGCCTGCACCCGCCGCCAGGGGCTGGTGCTCGGTGAGATTCCGTGCTCTCACCGAGGGGGCAAACTCGGCCCTGATGCAAATGTTTCATTCAAACTAATGAATTTGGATTCTTCCAGGCCTCGGAGGGATAAGGAGCATGGGTCAGGTCATCCTCATTTCAAGAGTTTTGTTTGGACGGGCACGGAGGTTACTGGAGTTGCGTTTGTTTGATCTTGTCAGGCTTGGTTTTACTCCTTATCACGGCAAATGTATTTCAGTTTTTAACTTCTGGCCTTTCTCATGCCCGCAGGCCTCCGCAAGGCCCTTCCACCCGCCCGGAGCTCCCCGCCCAGTCAGTCCCAGGGCGCAGAGCCCCGGGGGGAATCCACACGCAGCCTTCCAGACCTCTCTGCAGGGCAGCCTCTTCCCCCAGACCCTGCCCGATGATGACTCGCAGCCGCTCCAGAACTTCAGGGCTCCCGCTCAGTTCACCGAGACCCTGTGCCCCCGGGGGGGCCACGGCGGCGGCCACGTGCCCCGCACAGGAGGGGTGACCACTGTGCTTTCCCGCTTCTCTTCTCGGGAGGCTCGGGTCTGGCTCTGCCTTTGTTCCGTGCGGGGGAACTGCTTGCTGCCCCAGATGGTGCCGTCCCGTTCATAGTTCAATATGACCGTAGGGCGAGCTCAGTACCAGGTACCCAGTCAGGCCTGACAATACACGCCGGTCTTGTTTTCTGGGATGACCTTAAAAGAATAGTCAAATCAGTATGTTTTCATGGAAGGGCCAGCAGATGCATGAATTTTGTACTGGGAGGTCTAGTATTTCAGTCTCAAAGTCAGGGTTGCGTCCAACACCTCCATGGGCTACAGGTAATGACTCCACCTATGGTTTCCTTTCGTTGGGCAGGGGCGGTTAGGCCGGGGTCCTGTGGGTGGAGCACTCCTAGCCACTTCCGGTTTGGCACTGTGCCCAGTGGTAATGGAATTTTGCTCAAGTAAACTTTTTTTTTTAAAGATTTTATTTATTTATTTGACAGAGGGAGACACAGCGAGAGAGGGAACACAAGCAGGGGGAGTGGGAGAGGGAGAAGCAGACTCCCCGCCGAGCAGGGAGCCCGATGCGGGGCTCGATCCCAGGACCCTGGGATCAGGACCTGAGCCGAAACCAGACCCGTAACTGACTGAGCCACCCAGGCGCCCCTATGACTTGTTTTTTTAATCTTTTATTTTTGCTTTTCTTACACAAATGATGTAAGTTTCTTAGGTATTTCATTTAAAAGTATCCAATAACAAAATGTTAAAATGTCACAAGATCTATTTCTTGATATGGAGGATGGATAGAAGCTTGTGTTCCATTTGTAGTAATTCCTTGAACTACAACTTACACTGTGTGCACTTTTTTGTATGACTATTTACCTCTATTTTTAAAAAGTTAAAGAAAAAACACCACCAGTTTAAGCTACTATGTGGTAGTGTATACCAGACGTATACTCCTGTGCACCTGTCAAAAACAATTAAAAACCATGTAGGTAAAATACAACAGAACATCTCTTTGGAGAGCTGCTGAGGCATCAGGAATCTCACTGAGGTGAGAATAAAATTAGGAATCCACTTCTGTCTGAGCGGCATTTGATGATTCTTGGAATAGGTGGGGGCGGCTAAGAAGTCATCAGAGTTTTGAGCAATCACACTGTGCTAACAGGCAAAAGCTGGAGTTCAGGATTGTCCTGGCTTATGTCCCTATCAGAGGAGTCAAGCTTCCAGAGAAAAGGGAGGCACAAAGAAGTGCCCCAGACACTTGGAGGTTTTCCCCTCGGGGCTGTTGCTCTTCAGACAATAGGTTAAAAAACCAAGCAGACAGAGGGGAAACAGCAGGATACATACGTGTATTCCTAGCTCTGTCTGCTGAGGTCTAGAAAAATGATAACCCAGTAGCACTGGATACACCCAGTGTACCATCGTACCCAGATCTCGGTATTTAAATATCATTCTCCAATAAAAGGAAGCAGGGATTCTGTAGAAAGGGCACATGAACACAGTAACTCACTTGAAGGGCCTCCCAGTGGCCAAAGCTGAGGGAATTTGAATAACAAAATAAATAATGATAGTATTACATTTTAGTCTATAGGACAAAAGGGATCTGCATGAACCTCTTCTGATATAAATGGATAACTGAACAGAAATTAAAGGGGGAAAGAAAGACTTTATTTACATTAGAACAAAATGAAGAAAATAGTCCTCAGTACACAAACACCTTGCGGATAACGTCAAAGGGTGCGGAAATGAGTGGACAAAAGTATGATGAAAAACATTATATTTTCATAGTTTTGAAGTATTTTCCCCATGTATTTATTAGTTACCAAAAAAATGTGAAGAAACCTGGCAGATACCACTTAATCGTGTGATCAGAGAGAACATCAGCCTGTCATCAGATATACCAATAATATTGATGTACTGAAAAGGCACATCACACATTCTTCATATGTGCCCAGGAAATGAAAAATGATAAAGGACCGAACATCTGCCAGATATTGAAGGAAACCGAGGAATCGTGACACCTAAATGCAATGAGGGATCGTGGACATTACTGAAAAAGTGGAAAAATTCTATTACGGTCTGTAGGTTAGTTAACAGTTTTGTACCAATGTCAATTTCACGGTTTTGATAATTATACTATGTCTATGTAAGATAGTAACATTGGGGGAGCTTTGGGAAATAGGAGAACTCTGTCCCATTTTTGGAAGCTTTCTATAAGTCTAAAACTATTTCTAAATAAAAATTAAAAATAATGTCACAGGATATATCATCAAGTAATTTATGCATGAGATTTTTAATTTTTTCTGGTTTAGAAATATCTTATGCTCCAGTGTTCTAAACCAAAGGTCAGTAACCTTTTTTTTGTAAAGGGCTCCATGGTAAATATTTCAGGCTTTGAAGACCATGTGGTCTCTGTCACAAATATTCCACTTTGTTGTAATGTGAAAATAGTCATAGACAATATGTAAACAAATGGGCATAGTTATGTTCCAATAAATCTTTATTTACAAAAACAGGTAGTAAGCTGGATTTGGTCCAGGGGTTGTAGTTTGCCAACCTCTTTTCTTGACTAAGATTAGGATGAGTCATTTGATTAACAGTTTATCAGAGTTATCTCAATGTGGTATGAACATTTCTTCTCCTAAACCCAAGGACATTCATTAATAATAGAGTGCTATAATTACTGATTTTAAATGTAAAATGAGAAATTTAATATGTACTTTAATATAGTTAAATAATGAATTCTCTATTCTTTCCCACTGGTTTCCTACGTTATATTATGCTATTTTATACCCTATTTACCTTTTTTAAATTACAGTGCCTAATACTGTAATTCCTTATGTTCTTTCATAATAAATTAAATTATAGCATAAGACATAAATTGGATTATACCTGTTTATCCTTGGAAAAGTATAAAGTATGACACATTTTATTATATTTTAATATTACAATAACAAAAACATTAATTTAGTTTATATTGCTTTTCCAAAAAAATGAAAATAAGTGTATCAATTATTTACAGAGGAGGATTTCTTTAGAGTGCCTAAGGGTACTATAATAAGGATATTTAATTTATATTTTGACAGTTTTGAAGAATGATCTAAAGATCTGAGAAGACCCAGGTTTGAACTATACAAGCATGAATATTTTTAAAGCCATTCAGGCAGTACGATACAGCATATAATTTATATAGATCCAGAAACAGATCCTGAGAATGTACTGAGTTTATATGGGAGGTGAAGGGAAGCACCTGCTGGGATGTGAGCCAATAATTGGCCTCACCAAGCTGGCCACCACTGTGAGTGCACGGATTTTAATCCCACTGGGATGCTATGAGAGTCAACAATTATTGGTTGGGGGTTGCTCTGAAGCATGGTAATTCCCCAGCACTCTGGCTTGCTGTAGGTACAACAAGTCAGGCTCCAACAGCAGGATGAAGCCCACAGGCAAAGTGACGAAGGTGCAGGCAACAAGGAGTCAGGCCAGGGCTTGCTGAAGCAAGCATATTAGAGGGGGCTTAGTTGGACATTGAAAACATCTACTGTAGTATGTTTAACTGATGAGCCAGCTTCGGATGCTTAGGAAATTTTCACTGTTATTTTCCTATTCTTTTGCTCTTTTGGGCAGGGTAGAGAGCAAGTTTTTTAATAGAATATTTTTATTTCTTCTCCCTTCTTTTCCCTTCTTCCTCTTCCTCCTCCCCTTCCTCCTCCTCCTCTTCCCCTCCCCTTCTTTTTCCTTTTACTTCATGTCAATTTAATTAATGAAAAAGCTGATCACATAGCAGCAAAGAGACACATTTTCCATTGGACATGATGTTGCTTCACCACTTACAGCTCATCTCCAAAGCTTCATTATGTCTTTCCTTAGTTGGGAAAGTACTTTTTTGCTGGGAAGGGCAGCCCAAGTTAAGTACGAGGCTATGCATTTATGGTAGCAAAATGCTGAAGAGTCCTTCAGAGCTGTCCTACAGAGAACACTTCTTGTAGGGATCCGAGAGCTGGCAGGGATGATCTCCAGCAGCACAGCCTCCAGGCTGGGGTCTGACCCTGAACCTACATGCCCTGCTCCCTGGAGCCCATCAGTGTTTGTTGTTGTCCGTGATTTGGCAGAGCACAGTTGGTTTTGGATGCTGTTGGTGTCTGAGTCCAGTTTACTTCTTCACCATATTTAACCCATGAGTACACCAGGAGGAAAATACAGTAAAGGCTAACTCAATTTGAACCATTAACCTAGATGGACAGTGGAAAAGAGAATTCCTTCTTTGTTTTAGAAAACAACTTAATAGGGGCACCGGGGTGGCTCAGTCGGTTAAGCGTCCGACTCTTGGTTTTGGCTCAGGTCATGATCCCAGGGTCGTGAGATTGAGCCCTGCATTGGGTTCCATGCTCAGTGCAGAGTCTGCTTGGGATTCTCTCTCTCTCTCCCTCTGTCCCTCCCACTTGTGTGTTTTCTCCCTCTCTCTCCCTAAAATAAATACATCTTTTTTTAAAAAAAGAAAACAACTTAATAGCCTTGTTTGACTACTGAATGTAGGGCCCCATGATATTTAACTTAGATAAGAGAGGTTTAAATAAAGAATAAGTTTTCCTCTGAAATAAAGCAAAAGAGGATTTGGAGTTGTATTGTGTTGATGCCTCTAGAAGATGAGAGAGAGGAGAAGGACGGAAGAGGAAAGAGAGAAAGAGAAGGGTCCAAGGGGATGGGGGGACACTGGGAACTTAAGTGCACATCCACCCAGAAGTTCCTTAGGGTGGAGAGTCACCAAAATATCACTAACTAGTGATATTTTACATGCAATTTAAAATTTTGCTAATCTGTGATGCAATTATTCACTCTGACCCAACATACTTTCAGTAAAAATCTGGTACAAACAAAAGCCTTGGCTGGTGGAGTCTGGGACTTGAAGAGAAAATAATCACAGTACTTTATAAAAGAGCAGCAGTACAGCAAGCAGTATTTAGTAGCCAATATGTTTACACCATACATCCTCTCAGGAGTGGACATGAGACTGATAAACTTCCCTTCAGTAAGAGATTCGGCTGAAGGGACATCCCACTTTGTGGGGTTGGCAGACTCCCAGGAAAATACCACTTAATAACAGAATGTCAAATATTCTATAAAATAACTGGCCTAGACTCTTTTAAAATGTCAATGTTGTTAAAATAAGAAAGGAGATCAGAAGGAATGGGAGACTTCTCTTTACTACTTCTGCACAGGAGGAAAACACCAGATGCATTGCTTTGAGGCAATTATGCTGGCAAAGGATTTTATAAGGTCTATGGGATGGAGCAACTGTGACAGCAAGTGACTGAGACATTGATAACAAGACCCAGAGCAAATTTCCAAGCACTCTGACGTGTCCATTTTCAATATAGGCTATCTGTTTGACATGAGCAAGAAAAAAGATTCCTGTCATTTCCCTGAGAAAAATAAGAGTGGTCATTCTCAGTGACTGGCATTAAGTTAGGGCCAAGTAGAATTTCCCAGCTAAGGTATCTAGGTAAAATTCTATTAGATCAGGAGGACTCAGGATAATGCAGGAATATACCATGTTTCAATGGTATGAAAGACTAAGTAAATAAATAAATGTGCTGTAAACGCTCTGTCCTAGATTTAGAAACGTAATAACTAAATGCATTGTGCAGATCTTAATTGGATCTCTAAAGAAATAAAAGAAACCAACTAAAAAAGACATTCTGGGGGCAATTAGGGCATTTTAAATACGGCCTCGTGATTACATAATATCACTGAACTAACATCAATTTTATTAGGTGTGGTAACAGTATTGTAGTTATGTAAGAAAATGTTTTATCATTAAGAGATGTGCATGCTGAAATATTTAGGAGTAAATGTCATAATGACTTTTCCAGAAAAAATGTGTGTGTGTAGATAGATAGACAGATAAAGGAAATATGGCAAAATAATAACAATTGGTCATTCTAGGTAAGAGTGTCCTGTGTTCATAATACTATACTTTCTTCTTGACTGTAGGTTTGAAAAATTTCAAAATAAAAATGAGTGGGGAGAAGAGTCTTGAACTAATTCTTGGTGACCTCTAATATCAAAGACCAGATCAAGTCTGAACCAGCAGAAAATGACAAATAGTTTGGAAGGTAGAGAGGAGAGCAGAAGAGTGTGGTGCCATTGTTGTTAAGAGAGAAGAGTGTATCTAGAATAAGGGAGCCATCCAAGTGTTCAGAGCTCCGAAGAGATCATATAAGACATGGGCTGAGGAATAGGCATTGGATTAAGTAACATGGTGGTCACTGCTCATAACATACAGCTCAAAACTGAATTTCTGGTTTGAAAGAAAAAAGTGAGATACAGTGAATTATTTTTTAAAAAAATGGAAATAGCATCATGATGGAAGTGAGGAAGAGACAAAGGTAACTGAAGACCAGGCAAACTGGTATCCCTACAGAGAAGCACAGAATTGAAAAGCCCAGAGATGGAGAGCTAACAAATTCTGCTAACATACAGGATTACTTATCAGCAACTTCTTAGTTCCATTCAAATTAAAATGGGTAGTTGTTCTCACCCTTGGTTTAAGTTGTGCCATGAATACAAAAGAAGACAGAAGGGCAAGGAAGGCTATTGTCAAGAGTTTCTTAGATCGGGGCATTAAATTTCAGATGACTAGGCTGTGAGGTGTACAGAGGAGTGGTCTAAACGATATGGGATGAAGCAGAGGTATTCATGGACTGGACAGATAGGAAGAAGTTTATGTTAGAGTGCTGTTTCTTGAATTAGTGATTTTGAAGGTGAAATGGTATTTGATGAAAACAGAAAAAGGACAAAGTACAAAGTAGGTATGAAATTATATGAACAAAGGAATTTCAAAAACTGAGGCCATTCTTTTTTTTCTTTTTTAAAGATTTCTTTATTTTAAAGAGAGAGATAGTGTGCAAGTGGGAGGAAGGGCAGAGGAAGAGAATCCCAAGCAGACTCCCCACTGAGTGCAAAGCCTGACTCAGGGCTGGATCCCACGACCCAGTAGATCATGACCTGAGCTGAAACCAAGAGTCAGAGGCTTAACCGACTGAGTCACCCAAGTGCCCCCAAAATTGAGGCACTTCTGTGATTGCAGCTCTAGGAGTCACACCCAACGGCTATCTGAGAAAGCAGTCCACTTAGAAGTGAAATGTGACAAGGGCATTGTATTTTGTAGGAATTTAAGAAAATATTTCTGAAATGAAACAAGACGAAACAAGAGAGGGAGACAAACCGTAAGAGACTCTTAATCTCAGGAAACAAACTGAGGGTTGCTGGAGTGGAGGGGGTGGGAGGGATGGGGTGGCTGGGTGATAGACATTGGGGAGGGTATGTGCTATGGTGAGCGCTGTGAATTGTGCAAGACTGTTGAATCACAGACCTGTACCTCTGAAACAAATAATACATTATATGTTAATAAAAACAAATTTTTATAAAAAGAAAATATTTCTGAATAAATACAACTAGAAATTTGGGGGGGGGCATGGGAAAACATGCAGTACAGAGTAAACATTTGGATTGATTGAAAAATATTTATCCAATTCTTGTCTATCTAAATACGCAACTTTCATAACTCTCATTAAATGTACTGTACTTTTGACTACATTTTAAAACTCAGTGTTTGTCCATTCTTCTCTACGTACATATTGTAGTTATAGTTATTAGATATCATACTCACATTAAGAAGCATTTTATGGAGTAGTATGTGTTCACATAAACATCTTGGAAGTTTATAGACATTTTGAAACAGATTATTATAATTCCAATAAAAATTTTCCTGGGGTTGGGATGCCTGGGTGGCTCAGTCAGTGAAGTGCCTGCCTTCAGCTCAGGTCATGATCCCAGGGTCCTGGGATTGAGCCCAGAGTAGTAGTCAAGTAGTGGAGTAGTCATAGTCTGGCTCCCTGCTCAGCAGGGAGTCTGCTTCTCCCTCTTCCTCTGCCCCTCCCCCGGTTGCTCTCTCTTACTCTCTCAAATAAATAAATAAAATCTTTAAAAAAAATTTTTCTTGGGGTTGATTCCTAATTACAAATAGAATACTTTGTTTTAAGGAAAAAGATAATTTATATTAAATTTATTATCTAATTTATGTTAATTTATTATCTAGTTGGAAAAAGTATGTATTGGCATGTTGAAAATATAGAGTATATTTCTACATGTAAAAAATACAAAAAGAAAACACTTTAAACATAAAATGTTTGAGTAAAAGCAATCTTTTTTTTAAAGGCAGGCAATTTTCTGTTAATTAAATTACTTATAATTTAACTTTCAAGTTTAAGTAATTGGCAAAATGGGAGTGTCAAGTTAAAATCAGCAATATTTAATTTTATGTATTTATGGTGTTTCATCTTAAAATTCTTTTAACCTTGGATTTACTCTCTGACCACATATAATCTAAATATCCACCATGTACTTTATGTAACTAAGGAATGCTTATTTTTTAAAATTTAATCTTCCCATCTTACTGATTAAATTTGCTCTTTGATCTACAAAAGCACAAAATATATTTATTTTTGAAGCTCTAGATCATTTGGCTGATTCAACATCTGAAAACCAATTAATGTAATCCATCACATCAGCAGACTAAAGAAGAAAAATCATATGACCATATCAATAGATTTGGAAAGAACATTTGATAAAAGCCAACATTTATTCAGCCTAAAAACATTTAGCAAACTATGAATAGAGGGAAATTTCTCAACTTGATAAGGAACTTCTACAAAAACGAATAGCTTAATAGAACGAGTAGGCAAGCCACAGACTAGGAAATAAATGTTTAAAGAAGACATATTTGATAAAGAACTGCTATCCAAGATAAACAAAGAACCCTTAAATCTCAACAGGAAAATGAACAACCCAATTAAAAAATGACCAAAAGAGCTGAACAGACACCTCATGAAGAAAGATACACAAATGGCATTTAAGCATATGAAAAGATGCTTGACATTATATGTCATTAGGGAAATGCAAATTAAAACAACGAGATACACATCTATTAAAATGGACAAAATCCAGAAATAAAAATTAAAAAACTGGCAACACCAAATGATAGTGAAGATGTGGACCAACAGGAGTTCTCATTCACAGCTAGTGGGAATGCAAACGGTCCAGCTACTGTGGAAGACAGTTTGACAGTTTCTTACAAGAGTAAACACACTCTTTTCATATGATCAAGCAATCATACTCATTGATACTTACTCAAATGAGCTGAAGACTTATATCCACTCCAAATCCTGCACACAGGTATTTATAGCAGATTTATTTATAATTGCCAAAGTTTGGAAGCAATCAAGGTGTTCAGTAGGTGAATGGATAAACTGTGGTACATCCTAACAATGAAATATTATTCAGTGCTAAAAGGAAATGAACTATCAATCCATGAAAAGATAGGAAGGAAACTTAAATGCATATTAATGAGTGAAAGAAGTCAATCTGAGAGGCCACATATTGTATGATTCCAACTACATGACATTCTGGAAAAAGCAAAACTATGAAGATAGTAAAAAAGATCAGTGGTTGCCAGGGGTTGGGATGGGGAGGAGTGAAGAATAGGTAGAACACTGAGAATCTTAAGGGCAGTGAAGTATGATACCATAATGATGGATACATGCCATTATATATTTGTGCAAAGTCATAGAATGTACATCAAGAGTGAACCATGATGTAAACTATAGACTTTGGTGATATTGATATATCAATGCAGGTTCACTGATTGTAACAAATGTACCATTCTGGTGGGGGATGTTGATAGTGGGGGAGGATGTGCATATGTGGAAGCACCAGATACATGGGAACTCTCTATACTTTCTACTCAGTTTTTCTATGTGAACCTAAAACTGCTTAAAAAAATAAAATTTACTTAAAAATAGACAGTTAGCATTATATACTTAATTGTGAGAAACAAGATGCTTTCTTCCTAAGATGGGGAACAAGGCCAAGATGCTTCCCCTCATCACTCCTATTCACTAGCAAACTACAAATCCTAGCTAGTGCAATAAGATAGAAAAGGAAATAAAATGTATAATGATTGGGAAGGAAGAAATACAACTGTCTTTGTTTGCAGATGACATGACTATCTATGTAGAAAATTTTGAAGAATTGACAAAAAAAAGTCATGCAACTAGACAGCCCAGCCATCGTCGCCATCGCTCACATCGTCTCACGCAGGGCAGCCCGGATTCTGGTGTCTGGCGGCGAATTAAATAGCCACCATGTTGAGCAAAAAGGCAAAGACCAAGACCACCAAGAAGCACCCCCAGCATGCAACATCCAATGTATTCACCATGTTTGACCAGTCTCAGTCAGGAGTTCAAAGAGGCCTTCAACATGATTGATCAGAACAGAGATGGTTTCATTGACAAGGAGGATTTGCATGATATGCTTGCTTCTCTAGGGAAGAATCCAACCAATGCATACCTTGAGGCCATGATGAATGAGGCTCCAGGGCCCATAAATTTCACTGTGTTCCTCACAATGTTTGGTGAGAAGTTAAATGGCACAGATCCAGAAGATGTCATCAGAAACGCTTTTGCTTGCTTTGATGAAGAAGCAACTGGCACCATCCAGGAAGATTATCTGAGAGAGCTGCTGACAACCATGGGAGATCGGTTTACAGATGAAGAAGTGGATGAGCTGTACAGAGAAGCGCCTATTGACAAAAAGGGAAATTTCAATTATATTGAGTTCACGCGCATCCTTAAACATGGAGCAAAAGACAAAGATGATTGAAAGAACTTTAGCTAAAACCTTCCAGTTGCTTTGTCTTACTCTGTTTTATTTCCTAGACACTTTCCCCCACCCTCATAGACCTGTTGCAAGCAACTTAGTTTCACGGCTTGGCCTCTTTTTTTTTTTTTTTAAAGATTTTATTTATTTATTTCACAGAGAGAAACAGCGAGAGAGGGAACACAAGCAGGGGGAGTGGGAGAGGGAGAGGCAGGCTTCACGCTGAGCAGGGAGCCTGATGTGGGGCTTGATCCCAGGACCCTGGGATCATGACCTGAGCTGAAGGCAGACGCTTAACGACTGAGCCACCCAGGCGCCCCGGCCTCTTTTTTGATGTATTTATTCTAGACCTTTCTGCCACTTAGCACTTGTATAATCAAACTGCAAATGGGGTTACGTTGTAAATTGTGCTGAAAAAGAGATTGCGAATAAAAATCAACAAATGTGAAAGCCCAGGAAAATATATCCAGTATTTCTGGTTTTGCTGGATTTTTACACCTTTATATAATAAAAACACTATTTTGAAATAAAGATTTAAAAAAGTTATGCAACTAATTAGTGATTATAGTAAGATTGCAGGACACAATCTTATGATACTAAAGTCAACTGCTTTCCTATATACCAGCAAAGAATTCTTGGGATTTGGAAATAAAAACACAGTACTATTTATATTACCACCAAAAAAGAGAAATACGTAGGTATGAATTTAACAAAATATATAAGATGTAAATGAGGAAAACTACATAACTGATGAAAGAAACCAAAGATCTAAATAAGTGGAGAGGTATTCCATTTTCATGGATAGAAAGATTCAATATTGTTAAGATGTCAGTTCTCTCCAATTTGATCTACGTATTCAGTGTGGAATTTTTAAAACAAAAGAAAGCAGCAGGAGAAAATAGAAAAATGACTAGCAAGATGGCATTTTTAAAGCCAACCACATAAATAATTACATTAAATATCAGCATTCTCAATGCCTCAGCTAAAAGACAGAGCTTTGATACTGACTTGAAGATGTGTGCCCGTTAAATATAAAGGTACAGGTTGAAAGTTTTTAAGTGAGGGGGAAGGAGTAAAGAAATGATAAAAGGTGTCAATTCACTGAGAAAACATCACCTTCCTCTATGTATATTTGGAGCTTCACCTAATATTTGGCGCTTCAAAATACAATAGAAAATGATAAAATTTAAAGAAGAATTAAGCCCATATACAATTAGTTTAAGACTTTTAATTTTCTCTCAGAGATTTATACCACAAGTAGACAGATGATCAATAAGGGTAAAGAAAACCTAGGAAAAAGATAACCAATTTGATCTAATTGACATCAGAGGAACCCTCCATGACAAGATAGAGGCAAAAATACACATGAAGAGCTTATCACCATCTTTAATCATTAGGAAAATGCAAATCAAACCATAGCAGAAAATCACTACACATTAGAAAAACACACACAGAGAAATTGACAATAATGCCAAGTACAGATGAAAATGTCAAGGAACAGGAACTCTCAAAATTGCTAGTGAGCATGCAAAGTTGAATGATCACTGTGACAAGCAGCTTGGCAGATTTATAAATATATTTTAAAGATTTTATTCATTTATTTGAGCGTGAGAGAAAGAACATGAGCGGGGGAGGGGCAGAGGGCGAGAGAGAAGCAGACTCTCTGCTGAGCGGGGGGGGCCCTGATGCAGGGCTCCATCCCAGGACTCTGAGACCATGACCCTAGCCCAAGTCAGACGCTTAACCGACTGAGCCACCCTGGCGCCCCAGACTTTTATATTTTTATACATTAAATATGACAAAGCAATTCCACCTCTAGATTTCTAACCAAATCAAATAAAAATGTATGTCCACAGAAAGCATCTTTACAAATGTTTATAGCAGCTCTATTCCTAATAGTCCCAATGAGCAACTCACCAAGTGATGACTGGATAAATAAATGGTGATGCACCCATACAATGGAGTACTATTCAACAATAAACATAAAAACCCCTGATACATGTGGCAATCTGAGTGAGCCTCTTAAGCATTACTGTAAGTGAAAGAAGCCAGACATAAAAGGCTACATGCTGTTTGATTCTATTTGTATGACATTTTAGAAAAGATGAAATGATAAGAACAAAATGTATAGCCGGAGTTGCCATGGTTGGGGGTTGTGCAGAGGGGACTATCAGCGGGACAAGGAAAATCTGAGGTAATGGAAATACCCCACTTCTCAATTGTGATGGTGGCTATGTGGTTGCATATATTTGTTAAAACTGATAGAAATAGGGGCGCCTGGGTGGCTCAGTTGGTTCAGTGTGAGGACTCTTGGTTTAGGCTCAGGTCATGATCTCAGGGTGGGGAGATCGAGCCCCGCTCAGCCCAGAGTCTGCTTAAGATTCTCTCTCCCTCTCCCTCCCCCTCTGCCTCTCCCCACTCATTCTCTCTTTCTCAAATAAATAAAATCTTTAACAAAAAAAACACAACTGATAGAAATATCTACATAAAAAAGTAAGTTTGCTTTGTGTGAATTACGCTTCAAAAAACCTGATTTAAAAAAAATAAAGAAAAATGCTAAGGCAGAGCGGGGGCCAGCCCTCGCCCATCGCTGAGTCTTCATGTGGGGTTGGAAGGATGGTGCATGGCAGTGCGGCTGGGCAGAGCATTTGCTCCTCACACAGTGAGATCCACACTCCGAGGGATGAAGAGGGGAGAGTCCACAGTGCAGGTTCCAGTTCCTCCAAGGGTCTCAACAGTTCAGGCAAGCCAGAGCAAATAGCAATTTCCCAACCTCCCTTCTTTTTCTTTTTAACAGGATGCCATCTTCTCTCTAGAGACCACCATACCCGCTTCATATTCTAACCTCTGTCCAATGGAGGTCACATCTGTGCTTGATGTCTTTGCACAAGTTTTATCTACATCAAATCAAATGAAACAGAAATCATTTTCTATTTATAAAAACGTCTAAAGAAACAGAAGGCTGTGGGGTTTTGTGTGCCATTTAATCAAAGTTCTAATAAATGAAATAATATTCAAAGGGTTGATCAGCTGGGAGGATTACCCGCTGTAGAAGGCCTAATTTGTTTCAAGCCACAGAATTTGATTTCTCATTTAAAAAAATGAGAATATTAATATCCTCCATGCAGTGTTCTCTTGTGAGAATTAACTGATGTTATGGCTGTAAATTATCTGAGACTCAGAGAAATTAAGCAATTTGCTTAAGTTGCCTCTGCATAAATGACAGATGAGGGATCTGGTATTAATTACTAGTAAACCTTGTTAAATGTATGTGGGAAGAAGCTGCAAATCACAGGTCACAGGAACTGGACTTTTTATAGCTTCAGTTGAATATGCTTTACTGTGACTTCACACAAGAACATTTACTAAAATCCCTTTACTAGGGCGCCTCGGTGGCTAAGTCGTTAAGCGTCTGCCTTCGGCTCAGGTCCTGGTTCCAGGGTCCTGGGATCGAGCCCCGCATCGGGCTCCCTGCTCCGCGGGAAGCCTGCTTCTCCCTCTCCCACTCCCCCTGCTTGTGTTCCCGCTCTTGCTGTGTCTCTCTCTGTCAAACAAATAAATAAAATCTTTAAATAAAAAAAATAAAATCCCTTTACTATTTCCCTAATTCACACACACACACACACACACACACACACACACACACACACGCCTACCTAGAAACCTTCTTTGCACTTATTTCATTTGTCCACCAGGTGGCATTATTAGTCCGCAGGCCGTCAAATAGTCTTGTAAAAGTACTTGAAAAACCGACATCTCTTATTTGTTCTGAGTTAAGCAAACCTGTGTTTTGTTCCCACACGTGTTGGCATTCCGTTTACCATTCTCAAATGAAACATCACTGAGAAATCCAACATGGTTTTTAAATTTTTTTAAGTTTTTATTTATGTATGTATGTATTTATTTATTGGATGCTGGAGACAAACATCTTTATTAAAGATACTACCAAAATTTTGGCAAACATTTCAAAACAGATTTGTAAACACAATGCTTCCCTTTTCAACTGGCAGCACCTTGAAAAGACAATACGATAAGACAACACAACTTGAATCAACATTAGTTTACAATCCTTGTATTTTTGACCACATAACTTATGTTCCCACATGATAAAACAAATAATAGTTTAAATCAACGTCAACAGATAAACTCCATGAAATGAAAGTTTGTGCTGTTCAAATGATAGTTTAAATCAACGTCAACAGATAAACTCCATGAAATGAAAGTTTGTGCTGTTCGATGAATCACAGCATGTTATGGTTAAATATATCCACTTTTTTTTATATTCCTGTCTCCCAGCATGAAAAAAAATCTTTAAATATACATTTCATGTAGGTAATAGCTTCTTTGCATATCTCTCTTCAAAAAATACTTTATAGCAGTATATAAATAGGTTACCTATATGTTTAATTTTACAATTTTGCCCCAAAACTATAGATCTGTTTCATTTTCATAACATACTGATTTTGCCCAACATTAATAAAGCTGACAAACTGTTGAAATGGAAATGCTTTTGTCTTCCACAATAGAAGTAGCAATATGACAGAAAAAAACCCCAAAAAACAAAAAAACAACGCCCACAGTAACACTCGTCAGTTGTTTAACCTGAGCGTTTGGCTTACTGAGAGTAGCAGCTTCTCTCCTCCATGCACGCTCACATCCACACCACCTCTGCACACATACATGGTTTTTAAAAATTTACTTATTTGAGAGAGAGAGAGACAGAGATAGCAACAGAGAGCAGGAGTGGAGGAGTAGGGAGGAGAGGGAGAAGCAGACTCCCTGCTCAGCAGGGAGCGATGCAGGGCTTGATCCCAGGACCCTGGGATCATGACCTGAGCCAAAGGGAAACGCTTCACCCACTGAGCCACTCACGCGCCCCGAGAAATCCAACATGTTAAGTTGAAGTTGTTTTAGCTACTTCGTGGTGGTGGTGAATGGTGAGACCGGAAAGAGTTTTACAGTTTGTTTACTCCTAGCATCCTGGGGAGAACACAGAACCCCAGGACAGGGCCACTCAGGCGAAGCACCAAGCACTGGGTGGGTCAGCAGGCACAGGGAGGGAAGTGAGCTGTGAACAAGCACTTTGATTATAGTTTCTGTGGAAAAGAAAGGGGAGGCCGGGCAAACATGCTTGGGATTGGCTAATTTGAATAATGTCAGGGGGCTCGGGGCTGTCCCTGGTTGCCTGGTACCTGGCCCTGGGGTCATAGGAGAGGTCGTTGGGGGTGTGGACAGAATCTAATGGTTGAGAAGGACTAACTGACCTATCAGTGGCTCTCAAACCTGGGTCAAGACCATACACACACACACACACACACACACACACAGAGTGATAGAAGTATCCTTTAAATTTTGTGGCAAGTCTATTCATACTTCATATTAGTTGATAGTCATTTGGAACTTTCTATCTTGTTAAAACTTGAGACTCTTCATTTATTCCTAAATTCTGAGGAAGTCTGGCAGAGAATGGGTAGCCCCCTCTGTTCAGCAGCAGAGTGGGAATGGAGAGGTAAGCCTGGGAGTTTCACTGCTTGGAGTTGCCTTTGGACCCATTTAATGTGAGTACTTATGTCTATATTTACTTATGTCTTATATTCCTTGTGTCTAAAATTAAAAAGGTTGAACTAAATAGCGAAGGCATTTAGTTAGTGTGATGCATAGGACTTTACAGAAGAGCCTGAAACAATGGTGGAGAAAACCATACAGTTTATGGTTAGTGGAAGTCAATGAAATAGCCATGTATTACATAATAAAAAGCAAATATTATGGATCCTGGTAGCAAAATGATTAAAAAGTGTGTGTGGGGGGGGCATACAATTCATATGGAAAGTATAATTTCAGCCAAAGGGGGCACAGATATTAAAATTTAAAAATCAAAAGCCCAGAGGCAGCTGCTCAAGTTTTAACAACCCCCAGGCTTTCCTCAAGACCCCTAAAAGCAGAAAGGGCCCCTACTCCTATGCAGAAGTAAAGAATCTCCCGGCAAGAAGGCCGCTTCTGAAGGCTTTCCATTCCAACTGTCACTATCACGGTGAAGAGGTGCTGAGGGGGAGCATTCAAATTTATACCCACCTGAGATTCAGGCCATCCAAGGTCCCTCAGGGCCAGAGGAGCCCTTCCTACAGCAGTTCTCAGGAATACTGCTCATGAATTTGCCTGAAGCCTATCAGTCAGATAGACTGGTCCGTTCAATATGGGATGAAAAGACAGGAAACAACATACGCTTGACCTCTGAGCAGTGCGGGGGTTAGGGGCCCCAGACCCGCATGCATTTGAAAATCCAAGTATAACTTTTGACTTCCCCAAAACTGAACTACTAATAGCTGACTGTTGACCAGAAGCCCTACTGATAACATGAACAGTCAATTAACACACATATTTTATATGTTAAATGTATTATATACTGTATTCTTACAATAAAGTAAGCTAGAGAGAAGAAAATGATATCAAGAAAATCATAGAGAAGAGAAAATACATTTAGAGTACTGTACTCTATTTATTAAAAAAAAAAATCCATGTATAAGTGGACCCGCACAGTCCACACCTGTGTTGTTCAAGAGTCAAGTGCATTTCAAGACAGTACTGTTCTGGGAGATGCTAGGAGACAGGGATGGCACTGCTGCAGCTTACGAGTAAGAAAGTGGTCCATCCAGAAGCAGGAAGACAAACCCAAGTAGAACAATCGGATGGCCAATTCCAGGAGACAAGTTAACTAGAAACATGTGGAAGCGTCTTAAAATATACAAAATGCCCAGCTTTTCTAGTGTTATGATAACATTCGGATTCCTTCCTTTTTAACGAGTTTGGGACAAAGGTGAAATCGGAATTCATGTTTCTCTAAGTTAAACATCTCATGTTTGCAAGTAGAATAACTGATTTGGGGATAAATTGCACAGATTTGTGTGATGGCATCTATTTACAGCCCCCTCGAGCTTTCAGACAGAGGGAAATGAAATAGTTTTGCAGCCCTCATTCTGTTAGCACCTCTCCCATTCTTCATCTAGACTCTAAAAGCCACTCTTCCAAAGCTCTCTACCTCCTTATTTACCTCTATTAAAAGTTATTACATTTTGTGATAAATATATGTCTTTATGACTATGGTTTCCACTAGGCTACCAACTCCTAAAAAGAAAATGTTCATTATTTTATATTTCCCTAGAATATTACATGGCATACAATGGGTAATTAACATAGGTTGAAGGAATAAAAGAATATATGGATATTGATTTTTCTAGGGAAAGAAATGGGACGTGGATAAAATATCAACATTGAATTATCACTGAAAAAAGAAAAGGACCCTGATCAATGTCATGTCCTAGAGTTGCACAGCCAATTTTTAGTTGGGAATAGAATGATCACTGGGAAGGAAAAACTGAGAATAGGTAGTTACAAATATCAAAAAAAGCAGAAGTTCTGTTTATTTAATTTTGAGAACAGTAAAAGCATTGCACTGAGAATAAAGTATAATTATTTGTCTTATAAGAGATAAGCATAGGAGAAACCTTACTGGAGTGCCCAA
Organism: Neomonachus schauinslandi; assembly: GCF_002201575.2. NCBI lineage: Eukaryota > Metazoa > Chordata > Mammalia > Carnivora > Phocidae > Neomonachus > Neomonachus schauinslandi. Next base: position 15,388,460 of record NC_058416.1, on the reverse strand, counting down.
AACTCCAGGAAGAAAAGGTATGTAAAGAATATGTAGAGAAGAGTCCAAAGATAGCATCTTTTTGCATATTTAATTTTAAGCATAGATTTCTACCTTATTTCTAACATTTTCCCACCTTCACTTTTTAATCATGTCTCACAATTTGCAGTTAAATATTGAAATTTTAAAGTCATTTAAAATAGTTCACCATGATTATATTTATAGGTTTTGTTTCTGGTTAAGATTTTTATTTTACCTTTTATATTTAGTTACCTGGTGATTTGAGATCACATAGATTGTATTTTCCTGTGAGGGTGAAATCTATGCTGACAATGCTTTCTTTTTTTTTTTTTTAAAGATTTTGTTTATTTATTTGAGAGAGAGAGTGAGAGAGAGAGCACAAGAGGGGGGAGCAGGAGAGGGAGAAGCAGACTCCCTGCTGAGCAGGTAGCCTGATGGGGGACTCGATCCCGGGACTCTAGGATCATGACCTGAGCCGAAGGCAGTTGCTTAACCAACTGAGCCACCCAGGCGCCCGCTGACAATGCTTTCTTAATTTCTTAATGAGCGTGGAAGATTTTCTAGACACAGGCAGACCATCTTGCTGCAGTTGTAGTTACTCAAATGACAAAGAAAATCATGTATACATAATGAACACTACATAAGCTTTTTGAGGCAAGGATGCTTGTTTATTTTGTTCATTTCTTATCTGCATTGTTCAGAATTGTGAATGGCCCTGTTAGATCATCAATACATTTACTTCATTGAGTGCATTAGAACCAATTTCATTTGTCTATAGATTGCTGTTTTGAAGGAAGCAAAAAAAAATTAAGGTTGAGACCCAGGAAATTCTCAAGAGGAAAATGTATGTAGCTTCAAATTACATACAAAAATATTGCGTGGAGTGATGCTGGGTGGCTCAGTCAGTTAAGCGTCTGACTCTTGGTTTCAGCTCAGGTTGTGATCTCATGGGTCCTGAGATCCAGCCCCATGCCTGGGGGATTCTCTCCTTCAGCCCCTCCCCCCATTTTATCCCTCTCTCTCTCAAATAAATATTTCTTAAAAAAAATAGTGTGTAGAGAGTGAAAAGTATAGACTTTGGAAGCTATAGTGTAACAGAAGACTGATTCTCAGATACTGTCAGCTCTAATAAAGATAGTTGAGCTGGTGCAAAATTTGATAAAAGATTTGAATTTAGATTAGACTCAGATCTACTAAAAGAGTTGAACATTAACTTCCTTTACAAGAGGCGCTTGAATGTTTGGTTTCTTTTTGTTTCCCCAGTGCCTGGAACAGTGCAAAGTATGTGGTACGTATACAGCAATAATAAGTTTAAAAGGAAATTGAAGATGAATGCTTGAGAGGTTGCACATACATGGCAAATGGTGCTTATCTTAGAAATCTTTAAAGAGAGATAGAAGACTCTATCCCCAAAACAAATGATTGAGTCCGTATTTTGAAAGTCATTGGCAAAGTGGTAAAAGAAGTAATGAAAGGGGTAGGAGGAAGGTTAGTTTGCTGTGAGCCCATTTTTTAAATAATAAAGGGCCCATCAAGGAAGTCAGTCAATTGGGAATATCCAAGAAAGAATGGGATGGAATATTTGTATTTCTAATGTAACTTCCTTGGATTTCTTTCTTTTCTATTTTCTACCTTTTCTATCTTCTTTCTTTCTTTTTTTCTTCTTTCTTTAAGATTTATTTATTTATTTGAGAGAGAGCAGAGGGATGGAGAGGAGAGGGAGAGAGAAACTTAAGTACACTCTGCACTGGGCATGGAGCCTGAAGTGGGGCTCCATCTTATGACCCTGAGATCACGACCTGAGCCTAAACCATGAGTTGGACACTTAACCTACTGAGACACCTAGGCCCCCCACCCCTTGAATTTCTTAAATCACCTATGACAATACTTTATACTTCATTCAGGATATCTTAAATGTCTGTTTTTTCCCATTTCTTCTAGATATTTTTATACTAGTGGATCTTTCTCTGAACATCATGACTGCTCTTTTCTGATGCCAAGGCCAAATTATACATGCATCTTTTAAAAAACAATAGCTCTGTAGTTGAAGAGTAATTACCTTTCCAACTTTCATAGTAAATTTTCTTTTAAAACACTATCTGCAGTGTGAAATTGAGTAGACATCTGATGGAGCTCAACCCATTTATTTCTCCCCTCAAAAAATCATTAAGGTTGAGTCACACTGAAAGTCGTACTGACATTAAATAATACATTCTATTGCTTTAAATTGCTTTCCTACCTACGCATTATCCAGGTACAAAAACATCTCACAGTCTTCCACATTTTGAGCTTGTGTACTTTAAATACACACACACACACATCCACACACTTACACCACTTCATTATTAATAGATAATAGCAACAAAAAGTAGAGAACAACTTGACTTACAGTTTTGGTGTCTTGGGTTACAATAAGTAATTCTTGTGATCAGGGATGTTATTGCCATTGGGTTTTTGAGTGTTATTTAATTTGATACTAATTTTCCAACAAAAGTGCTTGCTATGTTATAATTTATTTTACCTTTTATGAAGTTATCTTAATTATGCAGAAAATGTTAGCACTATGGTTGACTTTTAAGTAGCATATTCCGAGAAGAGAATTTAATCCAAGCAGGGATATAAGGGTATTGATTTTCTGTCTTTTATGTCACAGGGTCAAGTATAATGTGGATGCTGTTTGTATTAATATAAATTCCTAGCAGTAGCATTGAAATCTGTCACTATTATTAATTCCTGTTTTAAATGGCCAATGCCCACTGATTTGAGCAGAAAAAATATTGGGATGGATTTAGCACTTGCTTGCTTTGACTTGTAGTCAATACATGACTTACTGAACAGACATTCATAATATTGCACTTTATGCATACCCATCAAAAAGCATGCAAAAAGATACAGTGGATGGGTATATTAGAAGTGGCTTGTAGACCACGTGTCCTTGCTGGTTATTTTCTGATGGACTTCTAGAGGGGCTGGAGGGAAATTGTACAGATATGTGGGTGTCTTGCAAAGCATATATAGCAGAAGCTATGGTATCTGAAATATTATCATGGAAGTATCTGGAATTTTTAAGAAAATTCCCAAGACACTAAGAGCATTAGAGTATAAGAGACTTTCTGGATTCCTACAGTCAACCATAGAAGTAATGACAATGTAGGCAGTAGTGAACATGTGACTAAGTGTGAAATTCAACATTTATAGACCTAAGAGCTTATGGGTTGATATGGTCTATTTCCTATTTCTTAACAAATAATAATTTTATCAATTATTCTGAAATAACCCCATGTTCAGAGGAGTTCAGATCTAGAAAGCAGAGATACCACACCTCATAAATTCTCAGAAAGTTATCCCTGTTCTAACTAGACCTTTATATTCATACCAGCCTGACCTCAGACTTTCTGATTTAGCCTTTTATCTTGTCTCAAAACTATACTTCATTCGTGGTCTTGAACCTAGTATTTTTTGTTTTTTCCCTGTTTTCTGCTGGCTTATCACAGCTTCTCCTGGTTATGTCTGTCTGATGTCCATGTGAACCTGATTTTTACAACTTCCCATGGTTTTCCACAGGGCAGAAAAGAAAACATACATTCCATCTTCAAGAAAAGCACCTAAAGCTGATTCTGGGACCCCATCATGCCTTCACTTCTGTAGCTCCTGTGATTTTTCTGGTTTCTTGAGAAAAGTGTAATAGGGAAGGAAAACTAGCTAAGCTTGAGCAAGTCACTTTATCTCCTAAGATTCGTATCACTAATTTATATAATGATCTTGATTTAAATTTTCTAAGTTCTACTAATCTGTAGAAACTCTAACAATATTAATAGTTCAATCAAATTTCATCGTGACCGGGGTGCCTGGGTGGCTCAGTCATTAAGCGTCTGCCTTCGGCTCAGGTCATGATCTCAGGGTCCTGGGATCGAGCCCCACATCGGGTTCCCTGCTTGGCGGGAAGCCTGCTTCTCCCTCTCCCACTCCCCCTGCTTGTGTTCCCTCTCTCACTGTGTCTCTCTCTGTCAAATAAATAAAATATTAAAAAAAAAAAATTTCATCGTGACCTGGGATTTCCTGTGGTTGTAGGCCATTTAGTATCTGAAGCACTTAGGTAACTGGTTGATAAATATTTGAGTTTGGCTGAATCTTAATGCATCATGTTCTCAAATATTTAAGAATATTGAATTTGGTTGTTCTTGGATGAATTTCACTCTTTACATCCCAAATGTAATAATCTTCCTGGCTTTACTTAAAAAAAAAAAAAAAAGACTCTTCCTTTAAAAGAAATCACAAAACTGTGACTGATCAAAAGCCAATCTCTAGAGTTAGGTGGCCTTGATTTAACACAGCATTCCACCACTTAATGACTGTGAACTTCATCAAGTCACTCAATTTTTCTAAGGATATTTCCTCATCTGTTAAATGAGTTCAAATTAAAAAAAAAAAGTGAGGCTTAAATAAAATTTGTACATATTAAGTGTATCACATATTTAACTATGAAATGAAATATTTGCTATTACATCATTACGATTATCAGTATTACTATGATGTTCACTATTATTATTAGCTATCTAGTTCCATCAAACTGTGATTCGACATTAGTAAGCTGGCCACAAATCTTTACAATTGGATGGGTATGTTTTAACTGTAAGTACATTCATGTCTCAAACGACTGCCTTACTTTCACTGTGAGAAGGGATAAAGTCTACATAGGGCATAACGTCAAGCACATCTCTGTAAGTTCAAGTTGACCAAAATGAAAAAGATCTAGGAAACAATCGTAAAATTTTGCAGGAGTGTGTTCATTTTCTATTGATGCATTATCCCAAATTTTGCATCTTGAAACAACAACCATTTATCATCTTACGGTTTCTGTAGGTCAGGCATCCAGGCACTGCAAAGCTGGGTCTTCTCCTCAGGGTTTTGAGGGACCAAATCAGGATTTTGGTTAGCAATATGATCTTATCTGGAGTTCTGGGTTCTTTCCCAAGCTTGACTGAGGTTGCTGCAGAATTCCGTTCCTTGTGGCATAGAGCTAAGGTCTCTCTCTCCTTGCTGGTTGTGAGCAGAGCCCCAGCAGGATAGGTCCTGAGGCTGCCCCTGGGATCCCCTACAGACATAGTTCACAAGGCTGTGCTTTCTTCCAGGCCCCCAGAAGTATCTGCTGCTGTGTCTTCTCTCCTTTAAGCACTCATTTGATTAGGTCCTACCCAAGAGAATCTCTCTTTTGATTAACTCGAAGTCAACTGATGAGGGACCTTAATTCCATCTGCAAAATCTCTTTCACCCTATAACATAACGTAACATAACATAACATAACATAACATAACATAACATAACATAACATAAATAACATAACATAACAACATAATTAAGGGAGTGATGTCTCATCAGATCTCAGGTTCTCTCTGTACCCCAGGGGAGGGGATTACACAGGCAGCTAATCCATAGGGAGGTCCATAACTTTGTGGAGCAGAGAAATTTCTTTATGTTTCCTACAAACTCTTAAGCACAAAAAAGGAATATTTATAAATAAAAATATTCCTTAAGATACATAAAGAGAAGCTTAACTGGATGCTTTGTTTTTCCTCCAAAATGAGATAAAGGCTTTAGGAGAGCTTATGAGTTCAGAATACATCATTTGTAATTAAATACTTTAAATATTTATCAAACCTTGGAGAGGGAGAAGCAAAATTTTTTAAGGTTAGAAATATCAGATGAAAAGATACAACGGGCAAATTTAACTACATATATATATATAAACATTCTTTATGAGACTAAAGTTCATGTTTGATAAACATGTATAGTAAATAGGTAGGGGGTTAGTAGTTTTATATGAACTCATCATATAGTAAGTGAAAGACAGTCTTTAAAAAAAAAAAAACAGAGTAAAATAGCTGAGGGGGGCATAAATTCACCATCCCTACCATTTTCTGAATGTTTATTCATATGTCAATGGGCTCAGTGATTTATATCCATTATCCTAGTTTTATTTTATGTTATTATTTTTTAAAGATTTTATTTATTCATTTGAGAGAGAGAGAGAGAGCAGGAGTGGGGGAGGGAGGGGCAGAGGGAGAAGGAGAAGCAGACTCCTCGCTGAGCAGCGAGCCGCATGCGGGGCTTGATCCCAGGACTCTGGGATCATGACCTGAGCTGAAGGCAGACACTTAACCAACTGAGCCACCCAGGCACCCCCCCCATTATCCTAATTTTAATGCTTCGTTCGATATTGGTATCAGAGTTTTAAGAATGAGTACACTGATTCACAGAGGTTAAGTGCCATGAGTCCCAAGACAAGCAGGTGACAGAGCCCCTCCCAGCTAGTGCCAGGCATGACCTTGAAACTTCCTCTTCCACCTTTCTGCCTGCCCCCACTTAACTACTCCAAACGTGGGTTGTTAAGAAAGAGAAAGTTCATGTAGACTTCAAATAAATGGGGTAAGATGCTTCATCTCTTTATTTATGAAAGAATTTTAAACATGAGATGTCATTTTCATTTATCAAAGTATAAAGATCTTTCTCCCTCCTCCCCTGCTCATTTTAATTGGTACATATCTCAGCTTGGCTGATCCTCAAAAGACAATAGATTCAAAACTTACTTCATTTAATTGCCTTGGTTCCTATTTGAAAACACTGAGAGAGTATCAGGTAATAAAAATTCTACAACCTAGCATTCTGTTCATTGTCGTTAGCCACGGAGGAACCTGAGAACATTTTCCTTAAAGATTTGACAGGGGTAATTCTCAGGCCAGTGCTGTACAGATTAGGATATGGGGATTGTAGATTGTCTAGTTATCCTAATGATAGGAGGATACAAACTTTAGTTCTTTAGTGCACACTACATATTTGGGAGATGGTCCCAGGAAATGCTGGTAAGAGAGTAGAGAAAGGATTCAGGGAAGAGGGAGGAGCCAGTAAAGGCATATTCTGCCCAGCCGCCACTGGGGACTCCGAGAATAGACTGTGTACACACATATTTCTTCTGTATGATCAGATTATAAAAAAATGCTAATTAGATATTTGGGTGGATAAAATACCCAAGTCCCCCATTTTATCCAAAGATAGATTTATCATTCATGTCATGCTGCTCATCTGTGGACCCTCAATTGTCCATCGCTGCTAGACACAGAGGATCGGTCCCCAATTCCATCAAGCTCATAAAAAGCCAGTCCTCTGCTTAACTCCACATGCAATAATCCTCCTGTGTAGTCACAGCTCCCATCTAGGTCTCAATGAAATTCAATAATTGTGTTACTTTTTTTGGTTTGTTTGTTTATTTTCCTGGGAGAAAGCCATTTCACAACATCATGCACGGCGAAGCAGTGCATTAACACTTTTGGATACCGAGGTTTTGGCAACATTTTTCTCGTGCGCTATGAGGCAAGTATCCTGGAGAACTGACGGGCTTATTACGGGTTTGCCGACTGCACTGCATTGCTAGACAGAAGATTTTATATATAAGGTGTCAGGGCAAAAATGTCCCTTTCTGTGTTTCAGCTGCTTTATTTTTTCCAAGACCATTCACATCATGAGAAGTTATTTCAAAGCAGCATTTTACAAGGAAAAAAATAAACAAATGCATTGTAAATAGCATTTAATTTCCTGTAGGAAAATAGCTCAAAAATGGTAATTATGCAAAACACTGAAAAAAAAAATCCAGCAATTATTAAACAAGTTTCACTCTTTTGATAATAAATAGATGGACAGGATCTAAATGGCATTAAAATAATGGAAAATGTCATAGTTGGCATAACAGCTTTTGTTGTATCAATATTTCAAAATATTACAAAAATCAAAATAACAAATTATGAACGACTGAGCTTGAAAATGTGAAAAGAATTATTACATATCCACGATAATGGGAATTAAAATCAAAGTTATTTTTACATATTTTTTTCCCCACAACATTCTTTGTCCTCTGGACTTTATATGTCATCAAATTCAGAATAAAAAGTCAAGAATATTTCTGGGCACCTGGGTGGCTCAGTTGGTTAAGCGACTGCCTTCGGCTCAGGTCATGATCCTGGAGTCCCAGGATCGAGTCCCAGGATCGAGTCCCGCATCGGGCTCCCTGCTCAGCGGGGAGTCTGCTTCTCCCTCTGACCCTCCTCCCTCTCATGCTCTCTGTCTCTCATTCTCTCTCTCTCAAATAAATAAATAAAATCTTTAAAAAAAAAAAGTCAAGAATATTTCTGATCATTGCCAAGAATTGCTTTAGGATTTCCAATTCCTTTATTGCTTTTATATTAAGCAAGTGAAATGAGTCTGTTTTGTTTCTTAAATCGTCAAAGTTGTTCTCAACAGTGTTTACAACAAAGGGGTCTAGTCTCTTTGTCAAATATGCAAATGTTTATTTTAATTTAATGTGATGTTTCCAATTCAATTAAGAGTTTCCTGCAAGGGTGAATTGTTCTATGAATTAATTCTGATGCCTGCCCCTTTCTTATTACTTTGGGTCTCAATATGTACAGCAAGGAAAGTCCTTTAAAGCCTGAAGTGCAGTCATTCTGTAGGAAACTTACGTTGCACATACTCATTAGGGTCACAGTAGTCTCATGGTTTTGAGTATCACAAAAATGCTTTGAGATTTTGATGAAATCTGTGTGGATCTATGGGTCATTTCCCTTGGTCATATACAATAAATGACAAAAATAATATATGCAATTTCGGTGGATCTGTGTCCTTTTAGAGTTCATGAACTTCATTTAAGGAACTCCAGTTTATTTTTACCCCCATGTGTGGTGAATGGGAATTTAGAATAAGCAAACAGGAAAGACAATTGAGCTATTAATTTTGAAGCGTGATGATGGCTTCACCTGCCTGCACTCTGTCTCCTCTTTGGCAAAATGAGGTGATTGAATGGGCTGATCTTGGAATCCATTCCACCTCTGACATTCTATAATTATACATCACAATTATAATGATGTTGATAATTTCTCTAGAATAGCCACCTTCAAATTGTGCTCTTCAAGCCATAGGGGTATTAGGAGGTGCTTAAGAGTTATCACAAGGTTGTTAATGAATGCACTGTATTTCAGACTGGCTTTAGGCATTCACATACTAACTAGATCAGTTCCTCTTGAAATTAATATATTAGACATCTGTGTGTGAGTTCATCTATTTATTAAATGCTGTCCAATATGGTAACCACCAGCCACAGGAGGCTATGGAGCAATCGAAATGCAGTGAGACTGAGGAACTGAATTTTTAGTTTTATTTAATTTTAATTTAAGCAGTTCCTGTGGCTAGCTTCTAAGATGCTGGATAGGAAAACTAGAAATTTTTGAGCTCTATAACCTGCCTCAATTTCTCATTATTAGTAATCTTTTTTTCTTAATTTTAGTCCCCAGTTTTTGTATTTATGTTTTATTTATTATTTTAAAATTAAGATATAAGGGGTACCTGGGTGGCTCAGTTGGTTGAGTGTCTCACTCTTGATTTCAGCTCAGGTCATGATCTCAGGGTCATGGGATGGAGCCTTTTGTCAAGCTCCACGCTCAGTGGGGAGTCTGCTTGGGATTCTCTCTCTCTCCCTCTGCCCCTCCCCCTTGTGTTCACTCTCTCTAAAATAAATAAATCTTTTAAAAAATAAAAATACAAAATAAATAAAATTGAGACACAGCTGTCATACAACATAATATACATAATGTCATATGACATAATTCAGGTTTCCAACATAATGATTCAATATTTGTATATATTGTGAAATAATCACCATAATATAAAATAAGTAAGTCATGGGTATATGATGTACAGCGTGGTGACTATAGTTAACAGTACTGTATTGCATATTTGAAAGTTGCTAAGAGAGAAGATCTTAAAAGTTCTGATCATTACTAGCAATCTTTAAGCATTAGCCGATGACTAATTAAAAGTGTTATTTTAGAGGCAATCCAAGCATCAAGTGAATAATTGCACTGGGTGACTGAATTGTTTCATAGTTAAAATCCTGAAGTTCTTTTGCTCAGATTATAAAGTAGGCACAGACTTTCACTGAGACAAATCTGGTTTGAATTCCACTTCTGCAGGTCAGTAGCTGAGGGTCCTATCTGCCAGGGAGTCACTAACATCTGTAACCCTCAGCTTCTTTGGTAAAGCAAGGACAATAATTCCAATCTCACAGGATTGCTGTGGGGATTAAAGAAGATCATTCGTATGAAGTTCCCAATGTAGTGCCTGGCTCATGAAATTTACTTTCGACCAATGTTATTTCACCTCTCTATGTCGTTATGTAACATGTCACTCAGGGAGGTTTAATTCAGGTTTTGAAGTGTACAGGTAAAACACGTCTTTAACTAGTAATGAGGATGGAAAAAATAAAAATGATCCAGATGGTGTTAAACTAGAGCTTTACTTTTCCAAATGTGACTTTTAATCTGATGGCCGAATGTCCAGGTATATCCCAAGACTGGGGAGACAAGGAGATGGAGGATAAAGATTTACAGTTATAGCTTAATATAAATAGTACAGCTTTGAATCTTGCAAGCCTAGCCACTGCCACTAGCAATAAGATTACTGTCAACTCCAGAATGGGCTTGTCACTGAGTCTTTGAAGACCTGGCCGGGTGCTGATGTGGACACACATTCCTTCCCCGATTTCACTTCGTCTCCAGCAGGAATATGTCACCTTTAATAGAGGCAAACTGATTTCTCAGGAGGAGAGGACAAATGAACAGCATTGTGATTGTCCCTACCCTAGGGGAATTAACCCTAGGAGAATGATCCAACTTTCTCTTCTTAAATCAAAAAGATATTTCTTGGGTGTATTTCTGAGTAAGGAACACTGAAAGAAGACAACTTTCTGTTACCTAATAAATTTAGTGCTCTCAGCATCCTCTGACACCCACAAATGTGAGACTTGAACACAAATTTTCAGGTTATAAGTATCTTCCACTTACTTTTTCAATAGCTTTTTGAATTTGAGTATAGTTGACACACAATGTTACATATATTTTCAGGTGTACAACCTACCAATTCAACTTCTATGTTACGTCATGCTCACAAGTGTGAGCTACCACCTGTCACCATGCACTATTATAGTATCATTGACTATATTCCCCGCTCTGTGGCTTTTATTCCCCTGACTTACTCATTCCATAACTGGAAACCTGGATCTCCCACTCCCCTTCACCCACTTGACCCATCTCCCACCCCCTTCCCCCTGGCAACCATCAGTTTGCTCTCCATATTTATAGGTCCGATTCTGTTTTTTATTTGTTTATTCATTTGTTTTGGTTTTTAGATTCCACATATGAGTGAAATCATATGGCATTTGTCTTTCTCAGTCTGACTTATTTCACTTAGCATAATAACCTCTAGGTCCATCCATGTTGTTGCAAATGGCAAGATCTCACCTTTTTTGTGGCTGTGTAATATTCTTGTGTGTGTGTGTATATTGTGTGTGTGTGTACATTGTGTGTGTGTGTATATATATATGTATATATATATACACATATATTCCACTGTGTTCTTTATCTACTCATCTATTAATGCAGATGACATGGTAGTATATGACATGATACTATACTAGAAAACCCTATAGACTACACCAAAAAACTATTAGAAGTAATAAATGAATTCAGTAATATTGCAGGATATAAAATTAATACCCAGAAACTGGTAGGATTTCTAGACACTAATAATAAGGTAGCAGAAAGAAATTAAGAAAACAACCCCATTTACAATTGTACCAAAAAGAATAAAATACCCAGGAATAAACTTAACCAAGGAGGTGAAAGACCTGTACTCTGAAAACTACAAAACACTGATGAAAGAAATCGAAGATGACACAAACAAATGGAAGGGTGTTTTCCACTTATTCTTGACACTAAATTCCAATTTGCAGATCTCCATCCTAAAGGTGCTTAAGAGGAGACAGTTTTTCAAAAATGTTAGTCTAGATGATATATTCCTGTACTCCATGAAAATCCTGAATTTCCTCGCAGTTGAAAATCAGAAACCTAAAATGTAATTTTGTCTTATAATATCTACTTAATATGCTTCTTTCCTTGGAAAGGATTGTTACTTCTATATATATTTGGGTAACTACAAAACCTAAGTGCTAACTCTTCTCTTGGGACTCTCTTTGAACCCCTAGAGCATTAAACAGATATGTTCAATGAATCTCAATTGACTTACAAGATGTTTTACTATGTCAACAGAAAAATAATATTTTTATGCTGGAGGAACACTGTTTTTCTGAGGATTAGTAAAGGTCTAGACTTATTTTACCATTAAAGATATATCAGTAATTAGTGGCCTTTTTGCAGGTGAAGACCTTCATTGACATTTGGGAAGGTGTGTCTAAGCAGCCACTTCTGATTGACTTCTAAACATGAAATGGCCCCACAGTGAATTACTGATTTATAAACCTCACCTCCTCCACTAAGATAAATTTTATGTAAAAGTCTGGGGCATCTTCTGAGAGGGCCTGACCTGCAGGGAAGCTGCCTGTCTAATTCTGATGCTCTGCAAAACTACATAATGCAAAGCCCTTTGCTTATTCTAAAAATAGTGAGTATAATTAGTCTTGCAAATCAATGTTTCCACTCATCAGGATGACAAAATAACTTGTTAAATAGCGTGCTTAATTTACATATCCAAGAGTCAACAAAAGCTTCATCTACCATTTATTTGATTATATCCTTTTAGGAGAAAAAAATGCAGTTCATTGGCCGGCTGCCACTCTCCGAAATATAGGAGGTAATTAGAACCATACTGGGGTCATGTTTTCACAGCAAAATACAATCTGCTTTTAGAGCAAATATGCCATTATCTTATCTGGAGCTCCTTTATTCATAATTATTATGATATTTACGCTTATGGGCAAAATTAATAAAAATATGGGTAAATTGAAAATGGTTTTTACATGTAACATCTTGTGGTTAATTCAACAAAATTTTTAGAAATAAAAATAAATATCACACACACATACTTATAAAACCTTTACTTTTTGGTATAATAAAGGACAAAAATAATATGCAACAATAAATGTTATTTTGTTGACATAATTAATGCCAATGACAGATCTTCAATTTTTTCAAGTGATATGAAACATAGTAATTTGAAGAATTTTGTCGATACTAGAATTGTACTATTATTAAAACATTTGGGGGCCTAGCAGCAAAAATCTACCAAATTTATGAGAACATATGAAAAATTTTAAAAAAGGGATAAATTTAGGTGTGTATTCTGTATTTCTATCTTCATTTCTGGATGTGGATTATTATTTTTGTTTCATTTTAAAACAAAGTTCTTATGAAATTTGCTTATTCCCATAATAAACAAACTACTATTCCCCTAACAAAATAATATTAATCTGTTTAGTTTTCAATCATCATATCATGTTCAGTTGACTCAAATCTTTTGTGGATAGTAACTCTTCCTCAATCATCTGCTTCCCCAAACCAAAAGTTTTACATGCTTTTAAAAGTATGATTTCACTCATATGTGGAATTTAAGAAACAAGACAGAGGAACATAGGAGAAGGGGGAAAAAAAGAGAGAGAGAGAGAAGCAAACCATAAGAGAATCTTAACTATAGAGAACTGAGGGTTGATGGAAGGAGGTGGGTGGGGGATGAGTTAAATGGGGATGGGTATTAGGGAAGGTACTTGTTGTGATGAGCACTAGGTGTTGTATGTAAGAGATAAATCACTAAATTCTATACCTGAAACCAATTTTACCATATATGTGAACTAACTAGAATTTAAATAAAAACATGAAACAAAAAAAAATAAAATGGCAATTTTCCAGTAATAAATCTATTTGTCAAGGCACTGGAATACTTGAAATCATTGACATCAGTGAATTCTTTCCTTGTTGACAGACTGAGGTGGGAAGAAGTTCATTACAAGAAATTAGCTTTAGCAGCATTACCTTGGAATCAAGGATGATAATTTTTTGGTATCAGGATAAAATAGCATCATAATCTGGGTGCTATTTATAAGGGAAAAATGCAAATTTAATTACATTTAAAATCAAGAAATACTTGTTAAATAGATGCACTGAGCTGGCCTACTGTGTTTCAGACACTATTCAAAGGGCTGAAAAACCAAAGATGAGTAAAACCAAAATGGTCACTTCCCTTACAAAACTTACACTTTAACAAGGAAAGGAGAAGTAGCAGTATTTTTACTATCAGGGGAATGGGATACTTTGAAAATATGTAGAAGAATGAGCTGGGCTTGTCCAGATGTCCTTTTAATTTTCTCCAAGGATATTAAATGTAAGTTAAAACCTGAAGGATTAGAATTGCAAGAAAAAAATACTTATTTTACTCTTGCTTCCTTAGCTTAGTTGATTTTTTACAATGTATTCAATCAAATGTTGGCATTACTTTATGTTTAGGTTCAACTACTCTCTAGCTTACTTAATAATACTCATAGTGTAATAATACTTCTGTATTTTTTGAATTCACCAATTAAACATGATAAAAATGTCTGAAGTTTGAAGAATGTATCCTTCTTTCTAAATAGAATACAAATTGAGCAAAATTCTCACTTATTACAAGTATGTAACAGAAAAGGAAAAGGAACCAAAACATTTAAAAAGTAATTATTCTGCAGCAAGACTTTCCTAGGAACTATAGTATCAGGATAAAATACACAATGACAAATATTATTTTTATAAATATTCATACATAACATACACTTATATATGATTTATACAGATTATAAATTATATATTATAAATTTATAATATAATGAACAATGCAAATATTGTACATGTACAGAATTTTCACTATGTGCATGGTTCTATATTGTTTTATAAGAAACTAAAAATGAGTTACAAACCGTTTTATGTACATTCCACTTATTATAATGATTAACCTTACATTACAATTACGTTAATTTATTTTTATCAGCAATTAGATTGTACCTACTGTGTGCTAGACCCCAAGCATAGAAAGAATTCAAGCCCTAACCCAGTCCACAAAGAGTCCACAATTTAGAGAGGAAGTCGGACACATAATGATTACATATGTAGTTCAGGAATGAGCAACATCTCTTGTATCTGTCATCTCATTTGATCCTTTTAAGGTAAATAACAAAAGTATTTTTATCACATTAATTTTAAAAGAAGCGGGTAAATTACCATGCATTTTGTAAATTATAGGAGTGGACTATGGGGCCACAGATGACAAGAACTCACGAGGCTAAATAAAAACCACTTGAATTAGGTCCGAAAATCAGAATAATATATAGAATTTTTAGTTAAAAATTTATCTAGATAATGGTCCCTAATGCAGCTTCTCCCAATTCCCCACTAACAAACAAACAACAACAACAAAACAATTAAGAAATGGAGAGGAGACAAACATTCATCTAAGACTGGCAATTAGCTGTTGCCAACATCTGGGGCTGGAGGATAAATTCATTAATTACAAGATGTGTGAATCCCAATTAACAATCATAATCAGAAGTTATCATTCATTCATTATTAAATGTTTGCTGTGAGCCAGACATTTTGTTCTTTCTTGAAAAAGAGGTGGTGATAGGATTTAGCTTTTTATTCCTACTGTTTTGGATCTAGTTTGCAAAAAAGAAATTATCTATGCTGAGCACATAACGGGGCAACTAGTACTTCTTTCTGAGATGGTCAATATGAATACAATCATTTTTAACTTCCCAGATACTGCCACAACCCAAAAACAGAAGGGCAAAGATTATTCATGTGTGTTTATGTTCATGGGAGCGGGGGGTGAAGGTGAAGGCATTAATCCAATGTGGAAGCAGTCATTCCAGAAGTAGGGTGAGTGGAAGCAGAAGAAAGAGTGGGGCATTCTTTGCTTTGTTTCAGTTCTCTACTATCTCATATCATTTTAAAAACAAGCATTAATATAAGCATTTGATAACAGGAGATAATATTTCTGTCCAGTAATGCATAATAAATTGCATGCTTGCTCATCTAATTCAGGCCACCTATGCGGGAAAGCCAGAGAGTATAGCTCTTACCATTACAAATAAAAGCTAGACCAAATTCACAAACATCCTTCCTTCTGTTATAAAATGCTTGCTCTTCAAATCCAGCAACACCCAGTGGGGATGAGCAGTGACAGCGGAATTTATACACCCTGAATGTACCACATCTCAATGGATTGCTTCTTACTCTAGAATCAGTCAACATATAAAAATACCCTTGAGTTCTGCTTCTGCTCAGGATAAAGAAAGCTTCCAGAAAAAAATCATTTCCGAATTAACAATGACCAAAAAAGTCCAGATAATTTACAAAATCATAACTTTTCCTTGAGCTCAACAGAGAGTTAAAGTCACACGTCAAGTAAACTCTATTCCACAGGGAGATAATCCCCTTCTGTGAGAGAGAGACAGACACAGGAACTGTTCTTTTTCAGCGAAGAGAAAGATGTGAATGCCATACAAACACTTAAGGAAGGACTGGCTGGAATTGCAACGCATTATGGAAGAACCAATGTGGGTTAGCAACAGGTTAGAATAACTAAAATCCCAGACCCAACGGGGGTTTATGTTCGCGTTTCATCCTTTGGCATTGCTCCCCACTAGGTGCTCAGGAGAGAGGTCAGGGATGTGGTGGGAGACAAGAGACCCCTTTGGTGGTGCAGGAATGGAGGAGGTCGCTGCTGGGGCACAGACACACAGCCCTGCCAGGCTGCCCTGGACCATTCTCTGCTATGAAGCAAAACCCCCCAAACTTGGGGGCAGAGGGTGGCTAGAGACAGCAATCACTCAACACCCAGGGCCAATTAAAAATTAATTCTGAGGAAAGAATAGACGCAAAATCCCCTCTGTCTTACTCGGGATAAAGGCAAAGATGGGTTGTGTCTGGAGAAAACCTTCTGCACCCGAGAGAGAGACAGGATGCCATCATGTACTCAGGAGTCTGCATCCATTTCAAGCAGGGGTGAGCTACCACTGGAGAAGGAGCAGGAAACACTCTCCTGCCCGAGACAAATCACAGATCGGTGTCCAAGCATGGTTAGAACGCTCATCCCCAAGGACCAGGTGCACAGGGCCCACCTGTGGTGGAGGCTGCCCAGAGCAAGGGTCAGCCCAGGGTGATGCCACAAAGTGGCTCGGAGCACAGCGGAAGCGCTCCCACTGGGGACAGAGCCAGGCTGCCCTCCAAGGCCCAGATGTATGTGCGGGGACTGGGAGAGCAGATCCTGGAGCAGGAAACCCTGTGAACCAGGCCCTGCTCTCAGCATGGGGAAAAGCAGCATCTGAAATACACTGAACAAAAACAGAAGCAACAGTGAAACCCAAACCCAGGTCAAGTCCTGATGCAGGTGAATTGGAATTCTGTTATGTACTGTATTTCCGGCTGATTTTAATCCCCGTGGTCTTCAGTTTCCAGCAGTTTGACTCTACGTCAAGGTGTTTTGTGTTTTTGTTTTGTTTTTAATTCTGCTTAGAATTTGCTGAGATTCTTGGATCTTTGCATCAATGTTTTTCCTCAATTTTAGAAAGTTCTCACCACTTTTTTTCCCCAAATATGTATTTTTTTCTGTATAACTTTCTTCTGGGAATGGATTACAATAATGTTGGATGGAAAAGTATTGTACAACAGATACTAGATGCTTTTTTCTATGTTTTTAACTCTTCACTTTGTGTTTCCATTTAGATTTTTTAAAAAAGATTTTGTTTTATTTTAGAGAGAGAGCGAGCTTGGGGGAAGGGTAGAGGAAGAGGGAGAGAGAAAATCTCAAGCAGACTCTGCAGTGAGTGCAGAGCCCGACATAGGGATCGATCTCAGGATCGATCATGACCTGAGCTGAAACCAAGAGTTAGTCGCTCCGCCAACTGAGCCACTCAGGCACCCCTGTGTTTCTATCTGGATTGACCAATCTTGAAGTACACTGATTCTAATTTAATCCACTAGGTCAATTTTTCATATTTGCTATTTTATTTTTATTTCTAGCATTTCTATATAGTTCTTAGCTTTTTAGAGTTGCCACACTTCTTCTGGAGTTACTATCTCTTCATGGATTTTATCCACTTCTTCAAATAGGTCCTTGGGTTTCTTTTTTTTCCCATAATTGTTCAAAATCACTGTCATAATTGCAACAACAGAGTCACCATTGGGTCTCCTTCTATAGATTACTTCTTGTTTTGTCTGTATGTCACATTTTCTAATTTTTTGTGTGGGTGTTTCCTAATTTGTGATTATATGCCAATGTTTTCACACACAAAAAATGTAGATAATAAATCAACTGACAGATACTTTCTGCACATCAATCTTTTGTTAAGCTGTGGGTGCTGAGAGAAGGGATAATCTATTTGAACTGTAGGTTATCTGGGTCTGGGCTTTGTTACACATGGAGTTTGATCCAGTTCACCACTGACTTTAGACATTTTGAGAACTGGAGAGACACTGTCCTATCAGCAGGGCATGGGGCTAAGAACTGGTAGGATTCGGCAATCTGCCTGTGCTTCAGAGCTGAGCCCCCAGAGAGATCTCATCCTACTTCCCAGCCTGGATGGTAAGTGTCTGGGTCCCCAGAGACCTCTCTTTGCTCCCAGTGCTTCCCTTTAATTTCTGTGCCTTCAAGAGAACTCTGTAATCCTGTTTGTTCTTCAGCCTTCAGAAGGGGCTTCCCTACATTCTGGGGTGACCCAGAATGTCTCAGAATTTCTCTCAGTTCTTCTTAGATGCCTTCAGGCTCTGGTATCCCTAATACTGGAGCTACTCCGTGGAATTTCTCACAGTTCTGTCACCCCACTTCCAGACTTCGGTGATTAAAAAGCCCTGATCCCTTCAGGTGGCCCCCTCTGTCTGCATGTCCAACTTTCAGTTTTTGGTCATTGAAAATTTGAGGAGCGTGGGAGGCTGTTTTCGGAACATCCCTTCTTCACTCTTCTTGCAGGCAAAAGCCAGAACTTTTTGGGTAGATTTCCATCTGATCTCCTGCCCTCCCCACCACTCTCTAAAGGTGTCTGCTTTGCACTGGGGAGGGGGCCGCATGTGCCCTAGCGAGAATCCTTCTCAGTTCTCCTTCTGTGCCCTAGCTGTTGATACACGACCCCCATGTTTCTGGTGAAGATGCACAGGAAGATGTTGGTGTTTGAGAGCAGACTTGCTCTGGGGTCGAGCTGCTTGTAATTCTGATATGACCTGCTGGCCCCCATGTTTGATGTGAAAAGGTTTCCATATTTTAGCTGTTTCCACCTTATCATCACCTACAGCAGATTCCTCTTCCACCTGCTCTTTACCCAGGGATAAACTCAGCCATGGGTCTTCAATCTCCTATAATTTGGGGGAGATTGAGTTCTTTTACGTTTCTTTGAGGCCTCAGCAAACTGCTGCTCCCATCTCTTGTGTTTGCTGTTTAGTTTGGATAGCTTCTTTTCACTAGATCTTTATAATCTATAATATTTACTAGAAAGTAATATTCTGTTATTATGAAGTGGTGACCCTTACATTATTCTCCACCCCCAACCACAGTGCAGTTACTACTCTTCACTTTCCATATTCCATTACCCTGCTGTTTAAAACAATTTCTTCTTCTTAGTCTTCTCACTGTGTGAAATCATGTTCTTTACATAGTTACCTACTTGTTTATTGTCTAAATTTCTCCCCCAGAGTATAATCTCCATGAGGGCAGGAACTTGGATTGTTTATGTTGGCAGCTCTTCTATTATGGTAAAAATTTTTAAATTGTCAGTTATTTAGTAAATGAAAAAGACAACATCAAGATGATATTATTTGCTGCCTTTCAAGTTGGCATTAAAAATCTATGTTGGCCAGTGTCATCATGTTTGCAGAGAATGACATATTATCATCTATTATTAGCTGATTTGTAAATTGAATGGAAATCCAAGATCAGTGTGCTGGCAAGTTTGTTTTTTTCCTGAGTCCTCTCTCCTTGGTTTGCATTCAACTTCTTCTCTTTGTATCCTCACACTGTCTGGCCTTTTCTCTGTGCTTGCCCACACGTGGTGTCTCTTTCTCTTCTTTTAAGGACAGCAGTCCTATTGAATTAGGGGCCCCCTTTATGACCTCATTTAAATGTAATTGCCTCCTCAAAGCCCGATCTCCAAATATAGTCAACATTGGGAGTGAGGACTTTTGGAAGGGACACAGTTCAGTCCCTATCAAGTACCTCTTATTTTACTGGCCATTTGGTTCTTTCTTTGGAAGTGCTATTTCAAGTGTTTTGCCATTTTGCTGTTGGGTTTTCTGCTTTTCTCTTATTGATTGATAGTTCTATATTTTCTTCATATTTGTTCTTTGTTAAATATATCTTTGCCTTCTCTTGGCTTGCCTTTCGTCACTCCTAAGTGTGGTCTTTAGATTAAGAGACATTTTTAATTTTAATGTAGACAAATTTATCAATGTTTTCTTTCTCATTTGTTTTCTATTTAAGAATATTTGCCTATCATGAATGATGATTTTTCTCCTATTCTTCTAAAAGCTTTATTGTTTTATCTTTCTCATTTACATCCATAGTCCACTTAGAATTGATTTATGTATACAGTCAGAGGGAGGCATCAAGAATAATATTTCCTATGTGCATATCCATCTGATCCAACAACATTTATTAAAAATACTGGTGTTCCCTTATTTCTCTGCAGTGTTATTTTTGTGAAAAATCAGATGACCATAGATGTTTAAGTAAAAGTTTAAAAATACATAAATTGAACTATATACACTTAAATTTTAACAACTACTTTAGGAAATTTTCATTCTTTTAATTAAAATTTTTTTTTAATTTTTCTAAAGTAGTCACCAACTATTCTAATAACAAGGAAAATAAATACTGAAAACATCGTAGAATGTAAATTATTTTTCTTAGCATAAAAAATGCTTATCTTTTAATATGAATATTCTCCTAAAGGATACTATTATTTACTTCTGAAATTTGGATTTAGAATGGAATTGGATAGGGGCGCCTGGGTGGCTCAGTTGGTTAAGCGACTGCCTTTGGCTCAGGTCATGATCCTGGAGTCCCTGGATCGAGTCCCGCATCGGGCTCCCTGCTCGGCAGGGAGTCTGCTTCTCCCTCTCCCACTCCCCCTGCTTGTGTTCCCTCTCTCACTGTGTCTTTCTCTGTCAAATAAATAAATAAAATCTTAAAAAAAAAAAAAGAATGGAATTGGATATTCACTCAGAGTTTGGCTTTTGAAATGTACCCTTTCCACATACCCCTATACATGCATATAATGATACAGTATATGATATACATGCCAATAGCTATGGTTATTACATGTTGGAAGGTCCCTAAACCACCCTCAGGTTTAGTAATTCACCAGAAGGACTCAGAACTCAGCAAAGCTTTATATTCATGGTTACAGTTTATTACAGCAAGAGGAAACACATTAAGATCAGTAATGAAAAAGGTACCTAAGGGCAGGGTCTAGCAGAGACTGGGTGTGGAGACTCCCATTCTCCTCTTTAGGTGGGCTCACATGGACAATGGACAGTGCTTATTCCTCCCAGCAATAATGTGTGACAATGTGCCACACTGGTTGGAGTACTGCCAACCAGGCAAGTTCCCCTGATTCTCATTGTCCAGAGATTTTACTGGAGGTTGGTCACAGAGACATAGCTGACTGCACCTAGGACTGACCTCAGCTCCAGCTCCTTCAGAAGTCAAGCTGAGACCATGTGGCCCAAGGTTCCCACCATAAATCACATGGTTAACATAGACAATCTGGTGTGGCCTATGACCCCCAGATAAACAATGACATACCTCTCAATCAGGACATTCCAAGGGACTAGAAGTTATCTCCCAGAAGCTGGGAGCAAAGGGCCAAACCTTTCTTGGGGCTAGGCTAATCTTTTTTTTTTTTTTAAGATTTTATTTATTTATTTGACAGAGAGAGACACAGCAAGAGAGGGAACACAAGCAGGCAGAGTGGGAGAGGGAGAAGCAGGCTTCCCGCGGAGCAGGGAGCCCGATGCGGGGCTCGATCCCAGGACCCTGGGACCATGACCTGAGCCGAAGGCAGACACTTAACAACTGAGCCACCCAGGCACCCCCAGGTTAATCTTTTAAAGCACAGTTCTATATAGGCATTTATTCAATTAGGCTATACCAATTGTGCATCACCTAAACATACATGTTTATTTCTCCATCTTATTGTGCTGCATGCTAATTCAGTGACCTATAATAAACCAAACCAACAGAACCTCCAGAAAACAGAGCAAAAAAACCCAAACAAACAAACAAACAATCCATTACAGAAATATGGTTAAGTTGACACAATAGCTTTCTGACTTTCGGAATAACTTACTGTTTAATTCCCTTATTATTTTTACTTTTCCTCAATGGTTTCAAGCTTTTAACTAACAAAATTACACTTATGTAAATTAAATTTTATTAAAATTGCATTTTATTAATTGAAAGCTTGAAACCACTGCAGAAAAATACATTGGTAATCAACAATTAAGGGAAATTGCGCTGCACGAATAATAACAAATGATGCTTGGAAGTCACTGAGACATAGTTTTCTTATCTGAAGAACCAAGCAAAGATATTTATCTTTCCCACTTTCCCCATTTGCATTAGAACTATTATTTATGGCAAGTAGAAGATAATGCATTTTAAATATATACAAATCATAATAAAAAAGATAATAAAATATTTTATGTTGGTGTCATCACTTTTATTCCCTAATTTAGTTATACCTCAAATTGTTAGCAGTTCTTTTGGAATCTGGTATCTAATTTATCAATCATGAAGCACATTTTCTCAACTGTGAGCATTTTCTATTAGTTGCATTATATTTTGTACATATTAATCTGTGGAAAGAAATTTGAAATGAGAAATAATCAAGTAACCAGATAAAGAACTATCAATAATAAGGGAATGTTGTTAGGATATTTAACAAAACCATTTCTAGGTTGGTTTTCTTCCAAATATACTTCCTCTATGTGTGTAAATGTATACTATCTTATTCGGATATAATGTCATTCACAATTCATGAACAAATTTCAGAATGTAATTTTGCTAAATGAGGATTGTCAAGTCATTCTTTTCCTTCTAAGACTAAGAGATTCTTCAATTAATTAATGAAAAGAAATGCTTAAAAGCTATTACTTCCTATGCTAGACAATAAATCTAATCTAAAAGACAACCAGTCATGAACAGCTGAAAAGGTTAGGGCACCAAGAAGAAAGTCAGTAAAAGGCAAGACATATAGTTAGAGTCATCATGATTTTAGAAGAGGAAATCCTTAGAGTGGATCCAGAACTGAAAATAGAGGGGAAGCATTATCTTGAGAATTCTTGGAGGATTTTTCTGGAACAATT
This sequence comes from Neomonachus schauinslandi, assembly GCF_002201575.2. Classification (NCBI taxonomy): domain Eukaryota; kingdom Metazoa; phylum Chordata; class Mammalia; order Carnivora; family Phocidae; genus Neomonachus; species Neomonachus schauinslandi. The sequence goes on along the minus strand of NC_058416.1, from coordinate 15,365,241 downwards.
TGCATGTTCAATTTAGGTTCTGAACTGATTCAACCTATTTTTATTATTCAATTTGTAAATATTCTACACCTACCCTGTCTTTATAAGAACAGCCTTCCCGCTCTCAGTAGGATGAACTCAGAGCTAGCAGGTATTTAAATGTATTCCCACGGAAGCATGAATTCCCTTTGCCTGAATAATCTGGAGAAATGGTGTTTTGAAAAACAAATCCTATTATCTAAATATTACAAAATTTTAAACTTCTTTTATTTTTAAACAACAAAAACTGATATATCCCAAATAAAAGATTGATTAGGCCAAAGTCTTATATATGGGGTTAAGGGCACTGTTTCCATGGCATCATGGTACTCATTAATCACACCAAGTCGAGTTCTGCTTAAAAGAAGTACCAAGACCTCTTCTTTACCATAACATGGATATCCTGACTACTGCTTGAATAAAAGAATCCATAATTTAGCATTTCTAAGAGTTTTTGCTATTTCAGAATTCTCATTGTAATGGTACTTATTGCTATTGATTTTGATTTGAATTTATTATGTTCCTGTAGGCAGAGGGTAATGTTCTTGGTGACATAAAAAGGAATCAATCAGGTCTGAATCTTCTGCTAGGTAGTAGTCTGAGATCAGTAATTCTTACATTAATAGATGTGAAAGGGATTACTTGAACATAAACAAACATAAATCATCATTAAAGTCTCATTAATTTGGTCACACCCATCAGAATTTATCATTAGTTGAATGAAATGCATTAATGTTTACTTTTGATGAATAAATTCTTTCTTCCACAGAGTAAATGTATAAATTAAACTCTTGAGGGAATATTATGTTTACAAACCATTTAGACACACTAATTTACATAAATGGTGCACTTAAGAATAGTTAACCCACAAGAATTTTTTTTAGGGGCATCTGGGTGGCTCAGTTGGTTGCACACCAGGCTCTTGATTTTGGCTCAGGTCATGATCTCCAGTGTGAGACTGAGCCTCGCAAAGTCTGTTTGTCCCTCTCCCTCTGCTCCTTAACCCACTCATGCTCTCTCTGTAAAATAAATAAAAAATTACATCTTTTTAAAAAATATTTTTTTTAAATGGGAAACTTTTTTTTTTGCTCTGAAAATGCTCAGACTTTTTCAGCATTAAAATAACTACTGCTAATCTTATGATATCCTCTTGAATATGTTTTATTTCAATCTTGTTTTTTACATGGGAAAACATTTTGAACTCAGTAGTTCTGTTATTTGTTATCCTATTGGAGAACAAATACAATCTGAAACAAGGATTTATACACCGGATTTTACCAGGGAGGTTATCTAAAGGAGAATTGAAGAAACACAGAAAGTGAGATAGTCAGGAGGAAAATTCAGTATCAGAGCAAATTACAAATGGGGACTTAGTTCTTATGGGACCTCCTAAGAAGCAAGCAAGATCCTTCACTGAATTATTTACCCAAAGTATGGGAAACACGAATGTTATCTAACACTTCCCATATCTGATTATTTGAGATCTTCCTTGGGAGCATTAATCCCTTGTACATCTGAGCAGCACATGAATGTAGCTTGAATAAAATTCTCCCCAGATCTTTAGTGAAGATACCTGGTACACAATTGAGGATATACTCTGTCACACTGTCAGGGAGGTGGACCACTCCTCGACCTGTCGCTGGTATCCACAGCTATAGTCTGAGATTAGATGGAGAAGGTGTAAGTAGGGCTGGAAGTCGGTGGTTCATGCTTCCTCATGACTTCCTCATGACTTCCTCATGCTCTACTGTAACTTAGACATCATGGTGGTTGCCTGACACAGCCTTTACAAAAGATTTCATGCGAGAGAATTAGTGAAATAAGCTCTAGTCTCCATTGCTACAGCTAGTCTTCAGATCAGAGTAGGTTTGCCTCATCTTTCTCCGCCACTACCAATTCTAGATTTCCCTTACCTTCAGCTAGCACTTAAAACCGTTCAGTATATAAAAAACAAAACAAAGCAAAAACCCCAAAAAACTAGAGATGAGAAGAAACAGGAAAGTGAGGTGCAATATCAAGAGAAAAGTCAGGTAATAAAAATTACCCTTGAGGTGACCATGTCATTAAAATGAACAGATAGGAACTTTAAAGGACTGATTATAAATATATTCAAGGTCTTCCAGGAACTTTAAAGGAGTGATTATAAATATATTGAAGGCCTTAAAGAAGGGGGTGGTCATAATTTGTGAACATATAAAGAACCATATCAGGCAAGTTAGAACTATAAAAGTGGAAATTTTATAATTGGAATGTATAACATCTGAAGTAGGATGTCTATTAGATGGACTTAAGACTGAAGACCTAAGAAAACAAAATAATAGAAATCATTCATCCTGAAGAACCAGAGGGGAAAATATTAAAAATAAACTGAACAGAGGCTAAGTGACCTGTGACATAGTGTCAAGGAGTCAAATGCATGTGTAACTGAAGTCTCCGCAGAGAGAGCGTATGGGCCAAAAAATATATTGAAAGGAATATTACCTCCAAATTTCCCAAATTTGGAAATTAAATTACAGATCCAAGAAGTTCAGCAAACACCATATAGTCTAAGCTTCATGACATGTTGTTAGTATTTCTTGTACTAAAAAGTCAATTGTATCTTAAAGGTATTTAAATAACAACATTTAAAAAAGTATTCACTCCTGTAGTTAGCATTTCCAGTGCTCTTCGTTCCTTTGTACCGATCTAGATTGCCATTAGGTATCTCTTTCTTCTTCCTGAAGAACTTTCTTTATATTTTCTAGTGCATATCTTCTGTGCTGAAGTCTCTCGGCTTTTATATGCTTAAAATCTTTATTTCACTTATATTTTTGAAAGCTATCTTTGTTGAGTATAGAATTCTAGGGTGACAATTTTTCTCTTTAGTACTTTATAGACCATATGCCACCATCTCCTGGCTTCCACTGCTTCCACTTTCTACTTTAATTCCACTTTCTACTTTAATTCTGATCTCTTTTTCTCTGTACATTTGTGTTATTTAAAACAACAACAACATTGCACAGCAAAAGAAACAGTCAACAAAACCAAAAGACAACCGACAGAATGGGAGGAGATATTTGCAAATGACATATCAGATAAAGGGCTAGTATCCAAAATCTATAAAGAACTCATCGAACTCAACACCCAAAGAACAAAGAATCCAATCAAGAAATGGGCAGAAGACATGAACAGACATTTTTCCAAAGAAGACATCCAAATGGCCAACAGATACATGAAAAAGTGCTCAATATCGCTCGGCATCAGGGAAATCCAAATCAAAACCTCAATGAGATACCACCTCACACCAGTCAGAACGGCTAAAATTAACAAGTCAGGAAACGACAGATGTTGGCGGGGATGCGGAGAAAGGGGAACCCTCCTACACTGTTGGTGGGAATGCAAGCTGGTGCAGCCACTCTGGAAAACAGTATGGAGGTTCCTCAAAAAGTTGAAAATAGAGCTACCATATGATCCAGCAATTGCACTACTGGGTATTTACCCCAAAGATACAAAAGTAGGGATCTGAAAGGGTATGTGCACCCCGATGTTTATAGCAGCAATGTCCACAATAGCCAAACTGTGGAAAGAGCCAAGATGTCCATCGACAGATGAATGGATACAGAAGATGTGGTATATATATATATATATATATATATATATATATATATATACACAATGGAATATTATGCAGCCATCAAAAGGAATGAGATCTTGCCATTTGCAACGACGTGGATAGAACTGGAGGGTATTACGTTGAGTGAAATAAGTCAAACAGAGAAAGACAGGTATCATATGATCTCACTGATATGAGGAATTCTTAATCTCAGGAAACAAACTGAGGGTTGCTGGAGTGGGGGGTGGGGTGGGAGAGATGGGGTGACTGGGTGATAGACACTGGGGAGGGTATGTGCTCTGGTAAGCGCTGTGAATTGTGCAAGACTGTTGAATCTCAGATCTGTACCTCTGAAACAAATAATGCAATATATGTTAAGAAGAAAAAAAAGAAGAAGAAGAAGAAGGTAGCAGGAGGGGAAGAATGAAGCGGGGGAAATCGGAGGGATAGATGAACCATGAGAGACGATGGACTCTGAAAAACAAACTGCGGGTTCTAGAGGGGAGGGGGTGGGAGGATGGGTTAGCCTGGTGGTGGGTATTGAGGAGGGCACATTCTGCATGGAGCACTGGGTGTTATGCACAAACAATGAATCATGGAACACTTCATCTAAAACTAATGATGTAATGTGTGGGGATTAACATAAGAATAAAAAAAATAAAACAACAACAACAACAAACTTCTCTTTCTATCCGTTGTCTTAAATAATTTGATTGCAGTGTGATTTGGTATACTTTCCTTCATGTTCCTGTGCTCAGGGACATTGAGCTCCTTGGATCTGTAGAATTATAACATCAATTTTTAAGGATACTTAGCTATTATCTCTTCAAATATATTTTCTCTCCCTCTATTTGAGTCTCCCAATAACATATACATTAGCCACTTGGGTTTCTCCACATTCCTGTTTATCTTCTCAGCTGAGGTGACTGCCATCCTCCTCCTGATTTTCCCTTCTCTGAGTCTAGGTCTGGAAACCTCTGGTTAGTATGTGTTAGCAATCATAGGCTCACCTTCTTTATTTCCCTTTTCTCAGTGATCTCTGTCCTTTCCTACCCAATGTCTAGAGTCTTGAAATACCTGTTTCAATATTTTGTTTGTGTTTTAATTGTTTCACATGGGATGGTTTAGGTGGTTCCTGTTAGTCCACCTTAGCTGGAAGATGAACTTCTCTTGTCAGTTTTTTTAACTTTAGCCTTTCTTTTTCTTTTTTCTTTTCTTTTTTTTTTTTTTTTGATGGTGAAAAGAACTTTTATTTACCATGGAAGAAATAGAAAACCTGAACAGACCTATAACCACTAAGGAAATTGAAGCAGTAATCAAAAATCTCCCAACAAACAAAAGCCCAGGGCCAGATGACTTTCCAGGGGAATTCTACCAAACATTTAAAGAAGAATTAATACCTATTCTTCTGAAACTGTTCCAAAAAATAGAAATGGAAGGAAAACTTCCAAACTCATTTTATGAGGCCAGCATTACCTTGATCCCCAAACCAGACAAAGACCCCATCAAAAAGGAGAATTATAGACCAATATCCCTGACGAACATGGATGCGAAAAATCTCACCGAAATACTAGCCAATAGGATCCAACAGTACATTAAAAGGATTATTTACCACGACCAAGTGGGATTTATTCCTGGGCTGCAAGGTTGACTCAACATCCACAAATCAATCAATGTGATACAATATGTTAATAAAAGAAAGAACAAGAACCAAATGATCCTCTCAATAGATGCAGAAAAAGCATTTGACAAAGTACAGCATCCTTTCTTGATCAAAACTCTTCAGAGTATAGGGATAGAGGGTACATACCTCAATAACATAAAAGCCATCTATGAAAAACCCACAGCAAATATCATTCTCAATGGGGAAAAACTGAGAGCTTTCCCCCTAAGGTCAGGAACATGGCAGGGATGTCCCCTATCACCACTGCTATTCAACATAGTATTAGAAGTCCTAGCCACAGCAATCAGACAACAAAAAGAAATAAAAGGCATCCAAATCAGCAAAGAAGAAGTCAAACTCTCACTCTTTGCAGATGATATGATACTTTATGTGGAAAACCCAAAAGACTCCACCCCAAAACTGCTAGAACTCATCCAGGAATTCAGTAAAGTGGCAAGATATAAAATCAATGCACAGAAATCAGTGGCATTCCTATACATCAACAACAAGACAGAAGAAAGAGAAATTAAGGAGTCAATCCCATTTACAATTGTGCCCCAAACCATCAGATACCTAGGAAGAAATCTAACCAAAGAGGCAAAGAATCTGTACTCAGAAAACTATAAAATACTCATGAAAGAAATTGAGGAAGACACAAAGAAATGGAAAAACGTTCCATGCTCATGGATTGGGAGAACAAATATTGTGAAGACGTCAATGCTACCTAGAGCCATCTACACATTCAATGCAATCCCCATCAAAATACCATCCACTTTTTTCAAAGAAATAGAACAAATAATCCTAAAATTTGTATGGAACCAGAAAAGACCCCGAATAGCCAGAGGAATGTTGAAAAAGAAAAGCAAAGCTGGTGGCATCACAATTCCGGACTTCAAGCTCTATTACAAAGCTGTCATCATCAAGACAGTATGGTACTGGCATAAAAACAGACACACAGATCAATGGAACAGAAGAGAGAACCCAGAAATGGATCCTCAACTCTATGGTCAACTCATCTTCGACAAAGCAGGAAAGAATGTCCAATGGAAAAAAGACAGTCTCTTCAACAAATGGTGTTGGGAAAATTGGACAGCCACATGCAGAAGAATGAAACTGGACCATTTCCTTACACCACACACAAAAGTAGACTCAAAATGGTTGAAAGACCTAAATGTGAGACAGGAGTCCATCAAAATCCTAGAGGAGAACACAGGCAGCAACCTCTTCCACCTCAGCCGCAGCAACTTCTTCCTAGAAACATCGCCAAAGGCAAGGGAAGCAAGTGCAAAAATGAACTACTGGGACTTCATCAAGATAACTTTAGCCTTTCTAGTGGGCATGAAAGGCTATCTCATTATAAGCTTGATGTATATTTTCCTAATTATCTAATGATATTCAACATTTTTTATTGGCCATTTCTATATTATCCTTTGTGAAATATCTATTTGTGTCCCGTCTCATTTTCAATGGCAGCTCTTGGATTAGAGTGCATATCTATATTGCAATGGACGTAGAGTTCATATTTTACTGCTCTCCAAGAAGATAAGCACCTTTGCAACAATATAATTTCATTTATTACCCAACTGTTAATCCTAATGTCACATATTTTGCATCTATACATGTTATAAACCTCAAAATGTGGTGTTATATGTTTGACATGAAAAATATAGTTATCTCTTTTCAAAGAGTTTAAAGAAGAAAAAATAGTATATTTACTTACATATTCAACATTTTGATGCTTTTAAATCCTTCTTGCAGATATAAATGTATTTTAGGAATCATTTTCTTTCATTCTGAAAAATCTTCCATTAGTATTTTAATGGAATTCTATGATGAATTCTGTCAACTTTTAATTATTTGAAAATGTCTTTAATTTACCCTCATTTTTGAAAGACATTTTCATTAGCTATAGAATTGTGGTTTGACAACTTTTTCTTTTAGCACTGAATCCAAATGAAGAAGAAGAAGTACCAAAGAAAATTAGGTAAGACATAAAACAAACAGCAAGATGTACATTTAAACTCAACCATACTGATGGGGCGCCTGGGTGGCTCAGTCATTAAGTGTCTGCCTTCGACTCAGGTCATGATCCCGGGGTCCTGGATCGAGCCCCGCATTGGGCTCCCTGCTCCGCAGGAAGCCTGCTTCTCTCTCTCCCACTCCCACTGACCCTGCTTGTGTTCCCTCTCTCACTGTGTCTCTCTCTGTCAAATAAATAAATAAAATCTTAAACTAAAAAATAAAATAAACTCAACCATACTGATAATCACATTAAATGTAAATTGCCTCAACACTCCAATTTAAAAGGTAGAGATTTTCAGATTGGAAAAAAATTCAGCTAAAGTCTCTCTTCAAGAAACCCACTTTCAATATGAAACATAAATATATTAAAGATCAAGTAATGGGAAAAGATATAGCATGATAACACAAATCAAAAGAAACCTGAAGTAACTGTATTAATACCAGCCAATGTAGATTTTAGCCAATTATTAAAAGGAATTAAGAGGGTTATTTCATAATTATAAAAGGGTAAATTTACCAGGTAAATATAACAATGATAAACATTTATACATCTAATAACAGAATTACAAAATTCAAGAAGAGACAGCTGATCGATTCCAATACCCCCTTTTCAATAACTGATAGGACAATTAGACAAAATCAGTTAGGATAAAGACCATACAGCACTGACTAGTAATGTGTCCTAACTGAAATTTATAGAACACTCTGCTCAAAGACAGCAGAATGCACATTCTTCTCAAGTGCACATGAAATATTTACAAAGATTTACCATAATCTGGGTGTAAAACAAGACTCAATAAACTTAAATTGATTCAAATGATACAGAGTATGTTTCTGTTCAAATGGAATTAAGTTAGAAATCAACTGTATAAAGATATGTAGAAAATAATCAAATATTTGGAAGCTAAGTAGCACACTTCAAGTAAGCCATGGTTCAAAGAAGAAATCAAAAGGGAAATTTGAAACTTTTAAATTGGACAAAAATGAAACATTACATATCAAAATTTGTGGGATGCCACTAGTCAGAGAGGAATTCAAAACACAAAATGCTTATATTCAAAAGAAGAAAAATTTCAAATCAATAACCTCTACTTCTGCCTTAATATAATAGGGGAAAAAGTAGAGCAAAGAAAACCTAGAGTAAGTAGAATAAAAGAATACATTATTACCATGGAAATCAATAAAATAGGAAACATAAAAACAATTGAGAAAATTGATGAAATAACAAGGTTGTTCATTGAAAATACCAGTTCAATTAAGAAACCTCTAATTGGGCTGATCAGGAAAAAAAGAACAGGAGAGCAAACATAAACCAGCAATATTGGGATTGGAAGAGGTGACATCACTACAAATTCTACAGATACCAAAAGAATTAATAAGGCCATCTTATAAACAACTTTACGAAAAATGGGCAAATTACTTGAAAGGCCGAAAGTACCAAAGTTTGTCTGAAAAGAAATACGGACAGCATGTCCAGAGTGGTGAAGGAAGGACCTGTAAAACTCTCCTCCTCCATGAAAGCAATGAGAACCCCGGGGAAAAATTTTAAAATAAACTTTTTTAGAACTCTAGAAATTAACCAAAACCCGTGACACTCTGACAAATATATGTTAAGGAAAATTGTTGAATTCACTGATTAATTACAAGTCAGACTAACACAAAAAAGAACCTGTATTTGACAATATTCTGCTTATATGTTTATCAGTATGAGTACTAAATAGTATTCCAATGTATTTTTAATCCAGCATGTAATTTATAAGCAAATATTATAGGAAAGATCCTGAGCTCAGCACGAGGGGTAAATGATGAATGCATAATAACCATGTGTGTGCATGTTCCCACAGACCACATCCACAAGTTTTGTGATCAGAAGTTGGCTACACTGGGGCACCTGGATGGCTCAGTCGGTTAAGTGTCTGCCTTCAGCTCAGGTCATGATCCCAGGGTCCTGGGATCGGGTTCTGGGATCAAGCCCCGCGTCGGGCTCCCTGCTCAGTGGAGAGCCTGCTTCTCCCTCTTCCTCTGCTGCTCCCCCTGCTTGTGCTCTCTCTCTCTCTCTCACTTACTCTCGCTCTATCTCAAATAAATCAAATCTTAAAAAAAAAAGAAGTTGGCTACATAATAGAAAAAAGGGCTGAAGTGCTAGCTGGAGGTATATATTGTTCATAATTCTAGTGCAAAATAAAGTGATTTGAAAGTACTATCATCTTCTTGCAAAGATAAAATTTGAAGTGGACAGTGAAAGACATAAACATTCTGATGTCTCAAATATGAAAGATCAGAAAGAGGGAGGTGGAAGACATTTTAAACCTGAGAAAACACCATAAACAAATCTCCAAACATTTTTTGAGGTAAATTGTTTTCTATATTTTATTAAATGAGTGAGACAGAATTTTATTTCCATGAATTAAAAATAAGTATTGAATATTAATAACCAGACCACACGTACTATGTGGTTATGAAGAAATAATCTCAGGAATAAATCACAATCCTGGTCTTTCAAGGCACTTACCATCTACATAAACAAGTAAGCAGATTATAATGTTGCTTGCAAATGCTGTCATATGGGGATGAACATGTCATAAATATCTTCTGTAGCCTCACTGGAGGAGTGGGGAGAACATGAGGGAGAAGGGTTCAGGGACTGCCTGAAGAGGCCCAAAGAGTAAATGAGAATTAGCAAGGTGCCTGCCTAAGGGCTGTGAACACAGGATGGAGGGGATGGTCAGGAGGGGTGACAGGTAGTTAACAATGTCTGGAGCAGACTCCAGCGGAAGTTGTGCCTATAGTAAGACAGGAGGCTATGAGGAATACTCTGGTCAAATTGCTAGGTAGAAGCTAGACATGAGCGGTGGAAGGAACGTCCCCCAGTCAGAGTCCCAAATCCTTCAAGGGGAATGATAGAGACTTGAGCTGGGGGCAAGAACAGTGATAAATAAGATACACATTAAAAGCCTGGGAGCAAAACATCCTGGCCTGGTGGCTTCGAAGACCTTGGGGCTGACAGATAAGGAGCCAAAGGTGCAGAGCATGGGCTCTCCTTTTTCACCTCTGCCCAGGATAACCCCTAGACTCATTATAATGCATTTGCATTGCGAGTACAGTCCCTCCCCTGCCACCAATGGAGAGAAAGGTTGCCACGATGGCTCCCCCTACAAACCTCGTAGGATCAAAAACTCCTCCTCCCAACCTGTGGGAGGAGATTCCCAAATGTTTGGAAGCAGCTTCCATTAGTGACCACCTCACTATAGGTCACAGCTCCTCTCCAGCCCAGAGAGATGCAATGATATCCAAACAAAACAAAACACAACACAGGGCTTTTTCCACCTTCCAGAACCTGCCTGCTCCCCCACCCTGAGAGTGTGTTTTCGCTTTTCTAAACTGCTTTGTGCTTGCTACTTTCTCTCTGCCTGTCTCTATTTGAGCGCAAATCCCCACGTGATTCTTTTCATGGGAAATCCAAGGACCGAGACCTCCATTCACACAAGGCAGACCTTCCCACAGGTAACAAAATCATGTAGGGCCTTTTTAGTAACACTGACTAATGTGTCTTTTTCCTGAAGATCATGGTGTACCAACAAAAAGTTCGTAAGGAGTAAAGTGGTGGTCAGAATTTGCTTATAATTATCACACTGGTTGTGGTTTGGACAATGGATTAGACAGAGTAAGCCCAGAGGTGGAGAGGTCATTCATTTGGAAAACTGCAAATATCAAAGAGCCAGAGGACAGCATCCTTTCCCAAGGGAGTGACCAGAGAGAGAGAGAGAGAGAGAAGTAAAGGAATGCCAGAGAAAATAAAGTTTAATTAAAGCAAACATAATAACTCCCTTGTATGGGGGATGAGAGGATGGGAGAATGCATGTCCCTTAGGATGCAATCAAAGGCCAATTTTTTCTATATATATATATATATTTTTGTGTGTGTGTGATTTTAGGAGGCAGTGAGAATTCAGTATTTCAAGAATTCCTAGAGAAACACTGAAATAGATCATTGTAGCCAAAAGCAAGTTTGAAAGTGATAGTTTTACTTAGACTATGGACACAAAAATCTTCTTAATGCTCATGGAAGTCTACTCTTATTGTTTTATACAAAGGGAATGCTACTTTCATGGGCAAAATCAGCTGCAAAAGTTGTTAAAAGACATGGTTCATGATTCCAAAGGGTTTTTCTTTTTCTGTTACAATATATGTATCTTCCAAAGTGCTTTTGCCCATTACAGATCTGATTCCTTATCAGTAAACAGTAGCCAAACCAAAAAATTCTCGTGAATATTACATGAGACATGTTTGTAAGACATCAACTTTCACCTGTCAATAAAGGACGCTGCTCTAAATTGGCAATTATTTTAAAAATTTCTACTAAAGAACTAGTTAGACAAGCCACTGTCCAGTAGAAACATAATGTCAGCCAAATATTTAATTTTAAATTTTCTGGTAGCCACATTAAAAACTAAGAAGAACCCGGAGAAATTAATTTTAGCAATATATTTAATTTAACTCAATATATCCAAAATACTATCACTTCAACCTATAATCAACATTCAAATCATTAATTTGATATTTTACATTCTTGGTTTTTTCCATTAAGCTTTGAAACTTAGTGTGTATTTTATGCTTACCGAATATCTTAATTCGCACTAGCCACATTGCATGCTCTCAACAGCCCTGTGTGTGATTGGTAGCTAATAATGCATAGTGTGGACTTAGACACTGAGGAGCATTAGCATTACCTTGTCCTGTAGCAAGGGCAGTGTCAATATGGTCCTCAACATGTTCAGTTTTCTGTCCTTCTTGGTTTTGTCATACCTCTTCTCTTTTCTTTCTCTAGTCCTGCCCACTGAGGTCACAAGTCATACCACAATCCTTCTTGAGCAGCTACCATATGCCAGACAGTGCTCTAGTCACTAAAGAAATAACAAAAAATACAAGTTAGTTCTCTGCCACCATCATGCTTATATTTTACTGGTCATATTGCTTTAGTTCTGCATCAGTTTGGGTCACTTCTGCCTTACCTGATCAAACAGATTCCCCTGTGGCTAACCTTAACCTGGAATCATAAAAGACAGGAATACTATGAAGAAGACTTGCAACGGTGTTCATTTGGCATAGTACAAATCCACCCTAATGTCTAAAGATTCACCATATCTTCCTTACACACATTTACAGTTGATTTTCCTCTGTTTTATCCTATCTGTGGTCAAGAAAACTTTTAAATATTGAATGTTTGAAAAGAATGTCAAAAAGCACTTTGAAAAAACAAGATGTGTATGTACTGTTTGCCTGTTTCTATAATCCTGAACATGCCCAAGAGTACTGCAAAGAGTAATAGGACTTCATTCAAACTGAGACACAGAAAAGGAGGTGTTCCACATAAGGAAACAATCCAGATATATCGAGGTTACCCCATTAACTCATAAGAATTAATCATTGTTTAATGAGGGTGTCATTATTTCAGTAGTCACTTCTGGGCTACAGTCGTTGATGCCCCCAGGGGATCATCTAGTCATTTTCCCTTACCAATCGATAATGATAAAGGACATCTGAAATAAAGTCAAGGTGGGTGAAATTATTCAATTAAAAATTATTTCTACACAGCTGCTTAGAAACTCATTGAAAAGACGAACAGCAAATAAGTGGTATGTAAGCTGGCCAAGAAGTACTTATAACATCCCAGGAAATGGCACATTGGCTGATCTCAGCTTTTCTACAATACATGAACATCTAAAAACAGGAGCTAAGCACGTATAATTAAACTTACAATTTTACTATTCATTGCAGATTGGTTACTTAATATGCATTTTAATGATCTCAATGCTACTTTTAACAATTACTTTCTTTTCGTTCCATCGGTAATAAACAGTCATCTACAATTTTGGCTGCCATCATTAAGTCAGCTTCTATGAACTCTCCCTTACTTACCTTCAGTGTAAATCTCCTGTAGTCAGGGAAATTCGATTACTAAAATGTTGGGGAAAATTAGGTGGGTTCATTAATGGACCTCTAGTGACAGGGCAAAGGAGTTGTTTTTTTGTTTGTTTTGTTTTGTTTTGTGTGTTTTTATGATGGACTCTATGACACATATCTGGGTTGTTCAGAAATATATTTTACTTAATTTGTTTTCTCTTTGTGTATTCTGAAGACTTTACCCTACCAGATAAATTACTTCTGGATAAATTAGGAGTTAGTTAGTTAATTAACTAATTAATTTATTTAAAGATTTTATTTTTAAGTAATCTCTACACCTAACATGGGGCTCAAACTCACAACCCCGAAGATCCAGAGTTGCATGCTCTCTCTACCAATGAAGCCAGCCAGGCACCCCAGGAGTTAGTTGATTTATACATATGGAATTTATGTGTAATTATATAAAATGTCACCAGTAATTTTGCTGTCTTGGTTTTTGTCATTAACTGCAACAATTTCAAATCCATTTATCACCAATTGTTAGAAAAGAGCTATTTGGAAAAAAACTTCTATAATAGCACTGACAAAACACTATGGGGGATAACTTCTGATTCAGTGTTTAATTTCTTAGATTTTCCTATTTAATTTTTCCCAAAGTGGATACCATTTTCCCCCCATTTACAAACTGATATGTGATGAAATGTTATTAAAGTTATTTCCTAAGACTGCAGGAAACACTTTGATTTAAGTCACCTGTTTGAAAGGGATACATTAATGACCTAAACAAGTATTTTTGATGTTTCTAACCACTGATGACACTATTTTATGGAATTAATATAGTGTTGATAACATTTCTTCTCCTGAATCCTGAGAAAGAGGGCACGAGTTTCACTTGTTTAATTATTCTCACCTTTTATTTACGTAAAGTCATGTCCTTATGACCCTGATTACAACCAACCATAGGATTTTTAGTTATAAAAGAAGTGTTTATTGAGCATTTCTGTTATGCTTGTCACTACACATAAAATATCTTAAGTCTTCCCAACAAGTAAACAAAGTAAGTGCTACCAGCCCCCTTTTTATCTACAAAGAAACAAAGCTTCAAAAAATTAAGTCACTTTCCCTAGGTCATACAGCTCCATGAGTCAGAGCTAGACATTGAATCTAGTTCACTTTGAATCTAGACTCCGTGCTCTTGCTTCTATAGTATATTGATTTTCTTTTTTTGGAAAGAAAAAAAGCTTTTCTAAAAGGACATAATCCATATGTTTTATACAGATGCATACCTGTATCCAAATACCACGTAAGTGGAAATGCCTATTATGCAAAAGAGACATAATAATTGTTTGACCTATATCACAAGGGTTTTGTGAAGCTAGCATATGTAATCTGTTTTGTACCCTGTAAAAAAATCATATAAATAAGACTTTAAAACACTTTAGGAAACTGTAAGTAAATGCAAGTTTCAAAGTTATTTATTAGTAAAAGGCAGAATAAGCTGACGGAAAAGAATACAGACCCTTACTATATTTGTGATCCTAGTTAAAAAGAAATAAAGGGGAAAAGCTGAAATTTAGCATTTTTATGACACATAGATGTTTGGAATAAATATATTTGTACAAAAAAGAAAGTTTATTAAATATCAGATGATTTCAAAATGTCAAAGTTATTTAATCTACGGGACCCATTTATAGGATGAATTACATACATGTAGTATCTTCTCATAGCACAGGTCCATTATACAAATTTGGATGCATACAACTTTTTCTCCAGTTCTTTAATACTTTGCCATTCAATTGATAACACCTACAACTGAAAGTCATATATTTTGTTGATCTCTCCAAACAGATACATTCATAACTATTAATTTCTTTGTATTTCCTCCCCTTCACTCTCGAAGTCATCCATTTTCATTTTCATTCATTCTTTCTAGGGATATCAGAATTTTTTTTTAAAGATTTTATTTATTTATTTGAGAGAGAGAATGAGATAGAAAGAGCATGAGAGGGGGGGAGGGTCAGAAGGAGAAGCAGACTCCCTGCTGAGCAGGGAGCCCGATGCGGGACTCGATCCCGGGACTCCAGGATCATGACCTGAGCTGAAGGCAGTCGCTTAACCAACTGAGCCACCCAGGCGCCCGGGATATCAGAATATTTTAAATTGTTGCTACATCTGCTCAAAGTATCAGGATAAAGACAAAAGTGTCATAGAAGTCCTTGGATTTTCCAAAACCTTTTATTGCTTGTTAGGTAGAAACATATTGAATAATACATGCAATTAAAACATACATACATTAACATTTTATTACACATCTAACAGTTGCTAGGAACAGGGGAGTTTATGGCCCATTTGATAACACAGACATTTATACCAATAGTCAAGGTATAGTGTGGCAGTTTATGTGTTGAAGTTTAAGAGAACAATGTACAACTTTGGACAGATTATTTAAAGTGTTGGGATTGAAGAAGAAAAGATGGCCAAGGGGACAGACTTCCAAGAAGAAGTTGGGGCCCATGTGAAAAAGCAGCTGAGGGGGTGCCAGTCCAGCAATGGTCAATGGCAATCAAGCAAGGCAGTGCCTAGAAAGGGTCAGAGATTGGTTATATACATGTGATTGAGTATATTAGCACACATATTGAGGATAACAAGAGCCAGGTTTCTTAAGTTGAAGAAGGGATAATAAACTTTGATGTGTTGGATTGGAATTCGAAGAATCACTGTAAACTAACAGTTATCAATATTTAATATATTGATATATATGTATAGTATGTATATATGTAAAATATATTTGTATGAATTTGTATATATGTATGTGTGTGTTTGTATTTTTTTCTTGGCTTTGTTTATTGAGAGAATTTGAGAATAGCAACACCCCAGTAACAATGAGCACACCTAGCATCAAGGTGTTCATTTCTAAATACCATTCTCTATGAGAAGGAAACAAGGCTCCTTAGAGAGATGACTGAGTCTTGGGGTAGGTAGGCAAAGTAGACGATGAACCTAAAACACGTTATTATGGCAAATAGTAGGGAAATGCTCAAAAGCCGATGGAAATCTGTTGAAAAGAACAGAACTCAGCTTGAATGAACTCTCACTTGCCAAAATCTGAGATAATTTGAGCATGAAAATAAATAATAATGATGATGGATTTTGTTACAGTAGGTTTTAGCAATATTTAGTAATCTATGACATTATATTGATACAAAGAGATAAAGGAATGAGTGAATAAGATAAAACTCTTATACTGGTAGATAATAAATGTAGAAAGATTGAGATAGTTATAAAAATCACCACCTAGTAGCCATCTTAATAATAAAATTTTCAGGCAAGGTTCTTTGATGAACTATTTATTGGGTGAACTTTGATGAGCTAGTAGGTGAAATCAGGATATCTCACAGAGTAAGATATTTACAAGTGCCAAGTATCTCCACATACTTATTAATTACACATGTAAAAAGATAAATTTTACAGTAAAGAAACTGGCAGATACCACCTTATTTAACTGCTTAAAGTCATCATCAACAGCAATGGAACACAATGAAATCCCTACATCTACAAAGGGGCATAAGAAGAAGAGTACTAAGTCATTCTGGGATATCCCTACCAAAAGTGCAAAGCCTGAATCTAACCATGAGGAAACAAGACAAAACCAAACTGAGGGTCATTCTACAGAATAATCGATCTATAACCTTCAACATAATAAGATCATAGAGGCCAAGAAAGGACTAAGGGACTGTTCTAGAGGTGAGCAAATAAGTAAATACCTTGAGGATAGTGAGAACCAAATTTCTCAAGTTGAGAACTCATTTACAAATTGGAAAAAGGGGGAAAGCTAGAATGAGTTTTTAATTGGAATTGGTGGTGTTGATCCATATGTGGAGTCATAGTTTTGAACAGAAGGATAGATGGATAGATTGAGAAATAGAAAGGTGATAGATGGATGGATAGATACACAGATAAATCAACAGATAGATACAGAGATCAATAGACCTATTGATAGATAGACACAGACACATACATACATACATGCATACATGTTGAAAAAGTCGAATAAGACATAACAGCTAAGTGCAATGCATGATCCTGGATTGGATCATTTTGCAAAAATAGATATAACTGGACAATTGGCAAAACTTGAATGGAGTATCTGGATGAAAGGAATAAGGATTTTCTGAAAAATTATAACTATTTCAAAATAAAAAGTTTTTAAACATTTTAAGAAATTTTATACAAGATAAAGCAATCATAATACTTCAAATATTATAATTTGGAATAGGCCAATATATCTAAGTTAGTGTGTTTTAAAATATAGTTTTCTATTTTACTATGTAATTACATGTTCTAATTATATAACTAATTCCTGTAAGCATACTTATATAATTAAATGATATAATTACAGAGAGTAATTGCATAATTATTGTAATGACATAATTATAGTAACTACTCAATTGCGAAACATTCAATGCGCAAGTAAAACAACCAAATTAATTGCTTTAATAAACTATCTCCAAAAAAAGCCATTTTGAACTTTAAATAAAAATTTTATTTACAGTTCAACCAAATTATATTTTTAAAACTCTAAAATATACCTATAAATTTTAACTGTATTTAGTTTGTATCTTCACTCACCATTTTAAAAATATGGAACTATTCCAGAAAAATATTATAAATTATTACTATTCAATGTCTAAAATTAATTAATTTCCTAAAATTTGCTAAACTCTCTAGTCCATTATTTTCTAGCATTTATTGATAAGTATTTGAATGGAAGCATGGAAAATGTTATTGAGAGTAAACAGTTTTGATTTTTTTCTCACTGGTTCTTAAAGAATTCTCCATGTAATCAGAGATTCATAAATATTTTTTATTAGTCTCAGGGCAAATAGGAAATCCATAGTGTATATCCAAAAGTGGATCCAAACTCTCACATTAGATAATTTATTATATAAATCACCAAGATGAATGTTCTCAGGAGATCCCTGGACATGACATGCTGGTGCTAATTTTTGATTTGGATTAATGTGTGATGATCCAACAATGAGGCTCTTGCTTTACTTCTATTAATACATCATTTGTTTGGTTTGTCAATGCCTCCCCTTACATAGAATTTCCTGAAGTGTTTTGCAGAGTTAGCTTTAGGTCAGCAAATACTAAGTATATCCACAAGGAGCCCAGCTTCCTTTTTTTGATTTTTTTTGTCTTGCAAGTTTGTTCCTTTTTCCCCAACCTTATTACAGATGTCTGTACTATTTTTTTCCTGTAGTATTTATTTTTAGGAAAATAAATACTTCTGTTTGTCATCTCACTTTGATGGTAATTTAGGACATTTGACATAAATTATTTTCTTTTTGAGTCATGAAAGCCTTTGATTATTAGTAAGGAACTGGGTGGAACAATCAGCAAATTTTATCTGTGAGAGAAATGGTATGATTGAAAAAAAGAACTCTGGTATTCTTGACATCACAGCACATAGGCACCTGTCTTCTCCCAGTATTTGTATTTTGACACTGAAAAAATCATGGCGCCCACACACGTGTCTGTGGTATTGAGAGCCTTTTAGCTTCCGTAAGATGAGAGAGTAGTAAGCTCTACTTTCAACACCTGAAAGAATATTTTTCCCACACAAGTCTGTGATATTGGGGTTATTTAAACTTTCTCTTAAAGATTATCATGATTAAAATTGTAATTCAAGGGGCGCCTGGGTGGCTCAGTCAGTTAGGCATCTGCCTTCGGCTCAGGTCGTGATCCCAGAGTCCTGGGATCGAGCCTCGCATCGGGCTCCCTGCTCAGCGGGAAGCCTGCCTCTCCCTCTCCCTCTCCCACTCCCCCTGCTTATGTTCCCTCTCTCACTGTCTCTCTCTCTGTCAAATAAATAAATAAAATCTTAAAAAAAAATTGTAATTCAAGTTAAATTATTTACTGGAGAAGTTAAATTTTTTGAGATGAAATTCACAATTCATAGAAGTGACCATTTTAAGATTTATTTATTTATTTTAGAGAGCGTGTGTGTGCGAGTGGGGAAGGGCAGTCAGAGTGAATCTTTTGAGCAGACTCAGCTAAGCATGGAGCCCATTGAGGGGGCTCAAACTCATGACCCATGAGATCATGACCCAGGAGATCATGACCGAGCTGAAACCAAGAGCTGAATGCTCAACCGACTGAGCCACCCAGGTGCCCCAAAAGTGACCATTTTCAAGTGAACAATTCAGTGGCACTTCTATTTCCAAAACATTTTCATCACCCCAAAAGAAAACCAGGTTTTCTTGACCAGAATACAATTTTCCTATATTATGAGATGTGGGTAAATCCTCATATCCTTTGTGGGTATAAGTCCTCCTTCTACACTGTTTCTGTCTGATCCTACTGCTCTACTTTAAGAGGACCAACATGGACCAAGTCCACTAAGAGTCTCCCAATCCATCTTCATCCTTGCTGTAATCCACAGAAATTCCTCCAGCATTCTAGGACACCATTGTATGATGTCATTATATCCTAGTCCTGTTGAGTTGTAGATCATGTGTAAACCCAGCTAACTGATAATTCAAACTGATCTAAGAAGTTAGGTGATTTCTCCTAAATTGTGATCTCCAGGTAACTTGTCTGACTTTAAAATGCAGATTTGGATTATTAACTTAAAATGCAGGTCCCTGGCTTCACCTCAGATCAGCTGAATCACAATATCCATGTATGGCCACAAGAACCATACTTTCAAAAAAAAATAAACCCCACATGACTTTTAAATGCAAAACAGATTAAAAGCATTTATTTAGATGAGATAACTTTATAATATGTGTTGCCTAATGAAGCCCACGTAAATGTATTTGCCAAAGGTATTCGGTGAAGGAAATTGTTCTGAAGATTTTAGAATCCTCTTTCCCACAAAAAGACAATCACCTTCTCCATCATGATCTTCAGGAAAAAAAAAATTAGTTTGCAAGGTGAAAAACAACGTAATAGAGATATTAAGAGTATGTTCTTGGGCATCTGGGTGGCTCAGTCGTTAGGCGTCTGCCTTGGGCTCAGGTCAGGATCCCAGGGTCCTGGGATCAAGCCCCACATCGGGCTCTCTGCTCGGCAGGAAGCCTGCTTCTCCCTCTCCCACTGCCCCTGCTTGTGTTCCCTCTCTCTCACTGTGTCTCTGTCAAATAAATAAATAAAATCTTAAAAAAAAAAAAGAATATGCTCTTAACTCTACTAAAAGTACTAAGTAACCATAGGGTTGGGATCATGTAGCAGCTTTCTGGGTTTCTAGTATATCATGTATATTATTGAATGAACACATAATCTATTGTATTAATACTATGGTGCCAGTTTTCATCATATAAGCCCCAAAGAAAATATTCTAGTTGACATTTTCTTCCATGCCATAGCATTGTTTGGTATTTAGAAAAAGAATGGATAAAACCTGCCAACTTGCATCTTGAAAATAAATTTTAAAACAAAATAAGCAATCATGTCAATGAGGCTTTTAATAACTGCTCATGATACAACAGAGCGTTTTAAATTATCATGAAGTAAGCACTTCATTTACATTCAACTAGGCATGGATTGTATACTAATTAAACCATCACAGGGAGGGATACATCATCATGTGTTAAAAATACTCAGACAGATAGTTCTTAATTGGAATTCTTGCTTTAAAAAGAGGAATAAAGATTGTGTTTCAATTTTAAATGGTTTTGTCAAGATGTGTGCTATAGATTTAAGAGACAAGACTTTATATCAGGGCTTGACAAACCACCACCAAATCCATTCTACTACCTGTTTTTATATATAAAGTTTTATTGGAACACATCCATATCCATTCCTTTACTCATTGTCTGTGGCTGCTTTTACACCACGAGGGCACAGTTGAGTAGTTGTGACAAAAACTGTATGACCTGCCAAGTCTAAAGTAATTACTACTGGTCCTTTATAGAAAAAGTTTGCTGACCCCTACTTTAGATGCATTCAGATCTCATTCTGTGATAGCTTGTGAGCTCTCAGATCATTTCTTAAGTCTTATTTTTCTACTAACCAAAATGGGAATGGAATGATCTAAGGTTTATAAAGTTCCCGACTTTGTTTTAACTTAAGTAGGAAGGACCCTAAATGTAGATCTGTAAAGACCTATCTTCAAACTGGTTATATTATGAGGTACAGGGGTTTAGGACTTGAACATATGAATTTTTGGAGAGCTACAATTCAGCCCATAGCATGGCACTACTGAGGATGAGATAGAATTGGTCAGTGGAGCCATCTGGAGGAGCTGAAGTATGAGCTGGAATACAAAGTTGAGTGAACATGAACTCTTTGAAGAAGGAGGCAGTGCATCAGAGGGCAGTATGTATAAAACTATTTGATGTTGAGAGAGCATCTGGTCTTTAGAAAGCTGCAGGAGGTTTAGCAGTCCTGTATTTCAGTTGGTGGTATCCCTTGAGAGAATGCGAATCTTTGGGAAAAACAAGAACTTGAGTAACAATGGCCATATTCTTAGAGTTCTAACTCAGGTGTGTTTGTTAGTGGGACTTGAAGACCTAAGTTCTGTGCTTCCTTTTGATTTTGAGGGCTTTTGTTCAACAAAAACTATCTTAAAAGATTTCCTTTAAGGACTATGCTTTCAGTGTTGTATCTAAGGAACTTTAGTGTATCTCAGATAAAAAGATCTTCTCTTATGTTTTCCATTGGAAAGTGTAGAGTTTTAGGTTTTTCCATTTAGATTTATGATCCATTTTGAATTAATTTTAGCATATGATGCAATGTGTGGATTGAGATTCATTATTTTGTGTATGAATGACAAATTGTTACACCACTACTTGTTAAAAAGTTCATCTCCATTGAATTGCCTTTGCATATTTCTCAAAAATCTTTTGGCCATATGTGCAGGGTCTATTTTTGGAATCTCTATTTTGATTCTTTGATATATAGGTCTATTCTTCTGTAAGTATCACATCTTAAATACGGTAGGTATACAGTAGTCTTAAAATGAGGAAGTGTGAGTTCTCCATCTATCTTCTTTTTCAGAATCATTTTGGCTCTTCTGGTTCCTATATGTTCCAGTATAAATTTAGAGTCAGCATATCCATTTCTATAAAAACAAAACCAAAAACTCCTCCTAGGATTTCTGTTAGGAATACTTTGACTCTATAGACCAATTAGAAAAAAAAATTACATCTTAACAATATTGCATCTTCTAATCCATGAACATGTATCTCTCCCATTTATTTTGGTCTTCTTTCATTAATAATTAATGTTTATAGTTTTTGCAATATCTACATACCTAAGTAATTCTTTTTGTGTGTAAATTTAAACTGAACTAATCTACTAATTTCAGTTTTTAATTGTTCATTGCTAGTATATACAAACAATTAAATTTTGTACATCAATCTTTTGTTCTGTAACCTTCCTAAACTCCTTTATTAAAGTGGCTTTCTTTGTTGTTGCAGATTTATATGATTTTCTACATAGGTAATCAGGTCATCTGTAAATAGGGACAGTCATTCTTCTTCCTTCCCATTCTGTATGACTTTTATTTTTCTTGCCCTATTGCACTACCTAGATCCTAGAGCGATATTTGAAGGAGTGGTGAGATTGCACATCCTTTCCTTGTTCCCAAATGTTGGGGGGAAACATTCAGACTATTACCATTTAATATGCTATCAGCTATAACTGTTATAGATGCCTTTTATCAGATTAAAGAGTTTTCCTTATTTTTCTAGTTAGTGAGAAAAATTTTTTCATGAATGGATGTGAAATTTTTCCAAATGCTTTTTCTTCATATATTGAAATGATCATGTGTTCATATGCTTTTCTTCTTTAGTTTGCTGATATAATGAGTTACGTGACTTTATTTTTGCATGTTGAACCCAATTGATGCATATTCCATTTTATATATTGTCATATTTAATATTTGCTAATATTTTGTTGAAGATGTTGTGTCAATCTTTATGAGGGATATGGTCTGCAGTCTTTTCTTGCAATGCCTTTTTTTTGGGTTTTGGTATTAGGGTAGTGCTGATCTTATAAAATTAAGTTTTTCACCACCTGTGTGACTAAAGTTGGCTTCTGTGTTGACCTTTAATAAACAAAACCCTCAAATCAAGTTGCTGTAATTAGACACTTGCTTCTGTCTTGCCTCCTGTCTGCAGCTGTAAATAATCATTTGAACGTGACTGCCCTTGAAACAGCTGAATGCGCCATCCAGAATGAAAACTTTGTGGACATGTGTTCCCGGAAGTGGGTGAGCCTCGCTTTGGTCTTGCTGGTCCCACACACCACTCACTACAGCACGTGTTCCACACCCTCCCCCAGCCTCTGTCCCCTCGAATGCGGTGTGAGGGTCCTGTGCACACAGCCACGCTGCGGCGGCGGAGCTTAAGGAGAGCCTGTGTTGAGATGGCCTCCGTGTAGCCACAGCCCTTCCCTGCAGGGGGCGGTATACCTCCCTTTGGCCATTCAAATGTCCTATAATTCAGTCTATAATAAATGAAACAAGGCAAACTTAACAATGACTTCAGCTGTAAGGTGAGCCTTTATTGTCTGCACAAAGCAGAACTGTCCAAAAGTGGGTGGGGGAAGTGTGGTATTTCTTGATGAATGTATCGTGTACAGCTGAAAAGATTGTGATTCTATTATTGATGGGCTGTGTATTATATAAATATCACATAAATTAATTTTACTGATAGTGTTTTAAGGTTTTCTAGATCCTTACTGATTTTATGGCTATTTGTTCTATCAATTTCTGAGAGATGGGTTTTGAAATCTTCAATTATTATTGTGAACTAGTCTATTTCTCCTTTTAGTTCTGTTGGTTTTGCAAAGAGGACTCAAAGCCAAGTGTTAATATTCCAGAGTTCTTCAGTGAATGTATTATAAAAAGCCTACCTACACTGATGAAGTGTTTTCAAATACAATCTCAATGAAAGCAACTAGCTACTCAGATAGCATGCATTTCCAGGACAGGGACTGATATATTTCTAAGATGCCATATGAAACTCCAATTCTGTTTTCCAGCTGGCATACAGTATACAATTTCTAAAAAAAAAAAAAATGAATCTTTGGTTGATATGAATGTATAGATGGCACTGAATATAATACATTCAGTCTTTGTGTAGCCTTTCTACTCCCTAAGATTTTTATTCATTTCTACTCCCGACCTGCACATCAAGAGACGAGTATTTTTAAAAGTATTTTTGTTTCATTTCTTTTATAGTTAACTCAGTACACTATTTTTAATAGCAAATAATGACATCGTCAGTCCCCTAAAGAGCCCAGCTAAGTTTAAAATGTTGCCATTTGGGGCCCCTGAGTGGCTCAGTCAGTTAAGCATCTGCCTTCGGCTCAGGTCATGATCCCAGGGTGCTGGGATCGAGCCCCACATTGGGCTCCCTGCTCCGCGGGAGGCCTGCTTCTCCCTCTCCCACTCCCCCTGCTTGTGCTCTCTCTCTGTCTCTCTCTGTCAAATAAATAAATAAAATCTTAAAAAAAAGATAAAAATAATAAAATGTTGCCATTTGACTCAAGGAAAGATATAAGTCCCAGTGTCACATAAATGGAAGTTTCCCTTCTCTTATGCTTTGAAAGTTTCAGTTGTAACTGAATGAAATTTATTAAAATAGGACATATGTTACAAAATACCAAATTATTGAATTTGTTTGGATTGTGTTTAATTTCAGTTTCCTAAAATCATTTAATACCTTAAGTATTTATTGCCATTATCTTTTCCCCTAAGGTGAGCCTTTATCAATTTTTATAATATTAAAACAAATTAAGCTTTGGGGAATGTTTTAAGGTGCTTTGTAGTGAGGTAGTTAAGCAATCTATTTGCACTTTTGCTTAGAGACCTGACAGTACAGTGTTCTTTGTGTTCATTTGAACATTCCTGGTGCACATAACCATTAAAACCCCTGGCATCTTAAAGTATTTTGGCTTTTACCATGTCACAGTTTCTTTTGTTTGGTCTCAGACCACAGAAATATATGAAAATTATAGCTTTCTAAATTTAAGTTAATTTGACACAAAAATGATTTTACAACTGTTTTATGAATTTCCCTATTGAATTACACATTTATATAAAGAGTATAATTTAATAGAATGCCAGATGGCTAAAAAGATGTTATATGCCTATCACATTGCTTGATTCTGTTGTATTTAAAATTAAAACATAAACCATTTTAACAGTAGCTTCAGTATACTGAACAGTATACCTCTACATTACACCATGTTTTTTAGAAAAGTCATCATCTTCAAGTAGAATGCCAAAGATTGCAATCTATGAATGCCAACAGTTTGCCCCATCCCACTGTTACAAAGGCAGAAACATGACAAATGGAAATATGAATCATAATCCACTGAAAAGAATGAGATATCCCATATTTAAATCCAGTGAAGCTAGTGATTCATATCAGTCAGTGGGGATGGGTAAAAGCACACATATGAGAGAAAAGACTCATGGTACGCTGAGAATTACTTTTCTCATGGAGCCGAATGGCAAGATTTTTGTAATCTGAAACTCATCTGGCTTTGTAGGAGATAGTGTAATTATTTGCTCTGAAAATGTCATATAATTCAGTTACTAATAAAAGAAACAAAGCAAAATTTAACAATAACCACAGTTTTCTAGTTACTTAAAAAGAGTGGATGTATAGTATTTCATTATGTCTTCTAGTGTATTTACTTTAATATCTTTATGTCATACTTGAAAAAATGCATCTGTTGAAAAGGAACTTTAGTGAACTGGTAACCAAATCATTAGGTTGATGGCCATGTCTGTTGGGATATCGCCTTCTGACCAATCTTCACTGACATAAATAAACCCTCAGGGAGGCCAGGCTGTGAGTTCTGCACGTGTCTGACCTATGCTTAGGTGCATCTTCTTTAGAGTCAGGCAGCAAGGATGTGGTTGGTCATCGAAGTTAACCTCCATTCAAAGCTGAAGGATCCCCGATTATTCTAGAAAAGTGTTGTTTCCTGTCTCTGGTATACATGGAGAACAAAAATAATCAATGGCTTTTTTGAAATTCTTAATGGCCTTTGCCAGAATCCAGAAAGTAGAAATCAGGGGGCTCTCGGCGGGGTATACGAATAGCAGGAAAGAACTAACATTTGAACAGCTATTGTGTTCAAAAGCACATATTATTTACATGATATTATAACACCCTGTGCAGTACTATCATCCTTTTACTCCCTAAATAGAGGAGGGAACCAAAGTTTGAGGAAGTAAAATAAACGATCCGATATCACACAGAGAGAAACTTGCAAAACTAGGACTTGATTATCTTTCTAATTACAGCTTTGTCTCATGGAAGTAAAACAAAACTCTCCTGTGAAAAAAATTCCAAAGATCATCACTTACCACGAACATATGTGTTAATGACACCAGAGTCTGTTAAACATAGGTTACACTTCCCAGACACTATTTCCCATCCAATCCTAATATCAGCTAGAGATGATCACCCCCCTATTTACCGACTGATCATTTGTGCTGCACAGCTGAAGTACTTCCTGCCTACGACCTAGCAGTATATGTTACTGGTGAAAAATGAAGAGGAGTGACCTAATCAGTGAAGGATTTCATTAAAATCTGTGTTTTCAGTTTTTCCATTTTAAATGTTTGATCTGTATTGTTGGGTACCAATCTCTAGATTGCTTTTAGTTAAAAATGTCTTTTAGAAAATTAATCTATATTTCAAATTGAAATCATCAACTTATAAAATACAAATGTACTTTAGTGAAGAAGGATCAAACACTTTCATAATTATGACATTAGATTATATCTACGTACTTTAAAAAAAATATAATGCCAGGGATATCATGGTGAAATTGATAACAACTTACATAATGCTAGAGACAGGGCACACTGGAACAAATCTGGTGAAACTGAGCAGTAATTCACACATGATTATATCCACTGATACACAATCTTACATGTGACAATAAATGCGAAGCAACCAAGAGTCTACACACATTTTGTTGGGGTCTTAGTTGGTTCAGGCTGCAGTAATAGAATCCCACAGACGAGGGGACTCAAAGAGCAGACGTTTATTTCTCACAGTTATGGAGGATGGAAGTCCACGATTAGGGTGACAGGACGGCCAGGTTGTGGTGAGGCCCCCTTCCTGGTCTGCAGGCCTCCTCCTTCTTACTGTATCCTCACATAATGGAGACAAAGAGAGAGTTCTGGTCTCTTACTCTTCTTACAAGGGCACTAATTCCATCATGGAGGTGCCATCCTAATGACTTCTTCTAAACCTTCTAATTATCTTCTAAAGGATCCCCCCCCCTTCTGAATACCATCAGATTGGGGATTAGGCTTCAATACATGAGTTTTGAGGGGACACAAACTTTCAGTCTGTAACAGTTGACTATTGCCACACTACCTAAAATAATCAGTCCTTTACTATTAAAGATTAGGGCTATTTTTAAATTCAGGTAAAGTAACATCATGTATAAAAATATGAGGAAATGCCATGCAACCAATAAAAATGGTAATTAAAAAGATTTTGGAATATTATCAGTAAATACATTTGAAAAAACAAAATTCTATGAATTCTGGCTAAGTCTATATAAAAAGTATGTGTGGATACAGGCAGGAATTTAAAAAGTGGAAAAAAAAACTGATCTACTTAAGAAGATGAAATTGTGGGTAATACTTTTCCTCTTTGAAATTCACTTATTTATTTATTTATTTATTTGAGAGAGCGAGCGAGCGAGCATTGGGAGGAGCAGAGGGAAAAAGAGTGGGAAGGGGAAATATTCTCAAGCAGATTCCACGCTGAGCAGGAGCCTGACACAGGGCTTGATCTTAGGCTCCTGAGATCATGACCTGAGCTAAAGCCAAGAGTCCCGCGCTTAACTGACTCAGCCACCAGGTGCCCCCAAATTCACTTATTATTTTTAAACTGTTGCTTTTTCAACTTTAATGTGCCGATGGATCACTTGGGGATCTTGTTAAAATGTCAATTCTGACTCAGTAGGTGTGGGTAGGCTATGAGATTCTGCATTTTACAAGCTCCCCAGAGGCATCTGTGCTGGTGATCTGAGGACCACACTTTCCGTAGCAAGGGGCTCTATTATTCAGGTAGGTAGAAATGGGGAGAAAAGAAGGAAGCACTGATTTCTTACCTCAGAAATACTCTGCTCAGTTTTCAACTTGCACAGAAATTCTTTTTTTGGCCATGATCTTGGGAAAATTCACGGGAAAACGAGGTCAACCTCTCCCCAGTGATGACTAAAATGTGTGTTCTGTCAACTACTTTGCCCATCTTCTTCCACACTGTATCCCAAGGCCTAGCAAACTTTTTGGCAGTGATGGTACTCACTAGTTGTCCAAACAATGAAGAATGAAAGTGGCTTATTGTCTTTGAATCTTGAACTTCTTTCTAGCACTGCAGCAACTTTTCCTCATTCAAGTCTGTGGCAGCCAGTCCCCTGGTCCTTTTGGCTGGACTCCATTTTTTTGTTTTTAAATGAAAGACAGTACTCATGATACTCTTATTCCCCCTTTCCTGATTTTTGCCTTTGTTATAAGCCTTGCAAATGGCACTAGCTCTGAAACTGACTTTTACCTAATTGATACATAGTGTTTTTAAAAAAGGGGAAGGGGAGACCTCTCAGACACCCTGTTTTATGTTATCTGATGATACGGAGCTCGCCATTCTTGTTTGCTGCTGTGTTCCCAGCACATAAAATGTTTCCTTCCCCTAGTTAGCATTTGACACATATTTTTGGAATGAATGGGTGAATTAATTAATATTCCTACTGATTTTGTCTTTATTTTTGAAATACTTTGTTCATATTAGTCATCATTTTTGCAATAATTTTAATTTTTTAAAAATATTGCATTACGTTATTTATCTGGAATAGTTGAAGGTTTTTTTTTTTGTTTTTTTTTTTTGGTGGTGGGGGCGGGGAGGTTATTTCCTTAAGTGTTGCACCAGAAGCAAGGACTTCACTTGCTTCCTCTTAGTTCCACATCTTCACGTGCCAAAAATGCAGTATCTGCAGATGAGATGTTGAATTCTTTTTTTTTTTTTAAGATTTTATTTATTTATTTGAGAGAGAGAGAGAGCACAAGAGGGGGTAGCAGGAGAGGGAGAAGCAGACTCCCTACTGAGCAGGTAGCCCGATGCGGGACTTGATCCCAGGACTCCAGGATCATGACCTGAGCCGAAGGCAGTCGCTTAACCAACTGAGCCACCCAGGCGCCCCGAGATGTTGAATTCTTTTTTAAAAAATATTTTTGCAGTAAGAATTCAAAACAAAAATATTTCATGGAAAATATTTAGTTTCTCAAGGTGTTTAATGAGAATTGAGATTTTAATTAGTCAGTTGAATACGAGAGTGCATATATTTTATTATAACAGAATGAATGAGGAAAAAAATGGAGGTGGGAATGGTAATTAAAGATGGCTTTCAGCACATGAAGTGAGGCCATTTCATTTGGCTAGAACTGTGTGGCTAGTTCAGAAGGACCTGTGGCCGGCAGTTACTATTCCAACCGCATGGCAAGGGGTTACTGTTGCTCAGTCCTGCATTATGCATATGAGCTTTTGAGAGTTCATTAATAATGAGTTGGTGTGGTGGTAAAACAATACAGAGAATCGTTATTTCTACTGTGGCTTTCATGGAAAAATCTTACAAGAGGGCTGCTTAAATGTACTGGATGAATTGATGAATCGAAGGTGTAAGCTAACACTTGGGCCTGGGATTTCCCGTATCCCTCTGGCTTCCTTAGTCATTGTTTGCACTTTCTCTCGTTTTCCTCATTTCTCTTAAATTCCCTCTTATCCATGAATCAGGTCACAGAACACAGGATGAAAAATTAACAGAATTTCAAACCATTCTGATAGCATGTTCTAACCCAACAGCTACATCCTACACTCTCCAGGCTGCATTTCTCCTGAAATTACCCACTCTGGTAGGCAACTTATGTTACTTATAGGATAGAGGACAGGCAGAAAGATGCTTGGGTTGCAAATTCCCAATCCTAATCCCAAACTCTGCCATGGTTACTAAAGCTTTGTAAGATTCAGGACCCAAATAATAACTTTGATAATTGCACAAACCTTCTTGCCCTTTTTGAATCTTAGACAAAAACTCAATGAGGCAATTAGATACCATCTCTAATCCCAGATCACTGATATGAATATATGTCAAAGGTATAAACAGGTGCGCATACTCTTCTAGTGCTGTCATGGAAAATTTTTTCATAATGAAAAATCAAGAAAATTGTTCCTAGACTGTCAGCTATACATTATTCAGTATCAATTAACATGCTCCACATTATGCTTTCTAATGCCATTTAGCATCCATTCAGACATATGAAGACCATTACCTATGATTGCACATCATGCCATTTAAAGTCAGCTTATGTTACATATTCCATATGCTGAAAGCAAATAATATTAATTCAGAATCAGGCAGAGGATAGATATCAAATCGCATTTGGGTGTCATGACATAGGTCCTGTACATGACATTTCTTGATGACTTCCTTTATATACATGCATGCTGGCCCAAACACCTGGAGGGAAGTTCTCAATAAATTAGGGACCTCCTTTAGAGAGACACACACACATACCCACACACAGCAGTGCTTTGGTGCCTGTAACATCCTTTTCTCTCTATATAATTGATTCTTGTTATCCATGGTAGTCATGTTCTATAAAGTCACTGCGAAAAATGAATTAATTCATGCCTGAACGAAGCTGATCTAACCCATACATTTTTTCCCATAAGGCACATTACAGCCTTCTTGAGTTTAGGACAGTAGATAATACTGCAGTACTATGCTTGGGAGCCATTTTAAAACTTGAAGTAAAACTGCCAACCAAAAGCACAAAAACGAGAAAAGCATGGCACTCTGTAGGTCATGAACAGGACACTAGTTTATGGGGTTAGAGCTGGAAAAAGAAGGGAGAGAATCTCTCATTTGACTCCGGCAGGGACACACAGCAGGAGACACAGGTTTTTCACTGCTCTGCTCATATCCATGAATAACTGCAAAAGCACCATATTGACTTTGGGGTTATTAGTAAATTTTAGTGAGTAGACACATTCGCAAATACAGAATCTATGAATAATGAGAATCGACTGTATACATTTAAATACATGTCCTATTTTTTTTTAAAGATTTTAATTTATTTATGTGCCAGAGAGCGAGAGAGAGAGAGAGAGAGAGAGAGAGAGAAAGAGCACAAGCAGGGGGAGCTGCAGGCAGAGGGAGAAGCAGGCTCCCTGCCGAGCAAGGAGCCTGATGAGGGACTCAATCCCAGGACTCTGGGATCATTACCTGAGCCAAAGGCCGCCACTTAACCAACTGAGCCACCCAGGCGTCCCTACATGTCCTATTTTTTTTTTTAAGTCAACAACTTTTATTATAATTCATGTATTTTATAGGAAAAAAATGAATGGGTCCAGGTTGTACAAAAAACCCCAAAAAACAAAACCAACATCAACACACACACAAAAACTGCGTATCCGTACACGTTGCTCCATTTACATCAGGAGCAGGCTTCTCTGGGACATCAGGCACAGCACCTACCCTTGTCCGATGCCCCCCGTCAGCGCTGGGCGCGGAGCACAGCTCACGCGGAAGCAGGAAGCGCAGCTCTCCTCGCAGGAAGCGCACCTGCACTCCGTATCTGCACTCCGCATTTGCAGGAGCTGGCGCATGCGCAGACGCCACCGGTGACGCAAGCTCAAACGGGACCCACGGCGCGCGGAAGGAGCCGCCAGAGTCTAGAGACCACTGCAGAGGCGGTGGCTGGCACTTTGGGGAGGTGTCTACATGTCCTCTTTTTTTAAATTGCCTATTCATACTGATAAATTCTACTTTGAGACCATTATGAGACTCCTTTGTCCCGAAAGGACAACTACTCCCATGGGGCCCAGCAGAAAGGTACCAACTCTCCAAATCAGGGGAGGAACGTCATCCCATCAGGAGGGACAGCCATATTAGCTCACCCAGTACTGATAGCAAATACATGTTTGCAGAGACAATTGTATAAACTGAGCTGAAAGGAGCCTTAAAAATGATCTGATTAATTTTTTAAAATAGGAAAAGGGGAAGCCCAAGATCACATGGCAAGTTACCAGCAGAGTGAAGACCGGAATGCAGCACTCCTTTCTCCCAGGACTTTTTTTTTTTTTTTTTGACAAAACTACTTGAGCTTCCAAATCTGTGAGCCTTTGAGCCACTGGGATTTTCATGCCAATAGCTTGCTGCTCTCAATACGGACATATTTCCATAGTGTCATGGATAGGATGTATGCGCCATTTAAAAATATGTACAAATAATAGAGTGAGATGTAAACACTATGTATTTAGCTGGCTTAATTCTCTAATCTGTCATCTATAAGCAAGGAAATAACTTGCTAATGAAAGTGGTCAACAGTGAGTTTTCGGCTTTTTTTTTTTTTTTTTAGCTCTATAGCAAATCATTTGCAAATGCAGGGGTCATATTTTGTATAGCCACTATGTTGATAAATTAAATACGATCATTTTTCACACAGAGGAATAGTGTGAGCATATTAGAGCAAGTGAACCCAAGCTTTCATGATCTTACCTTTGGTTTTCTTGGCAATCCAGAAGCCAGACTCTTTGTGACTTCCATCAGAGCTATTTGGGGTAACATCATTTTTTTATAAGAGTGTAAATTATCAAGATTAATTGGCCATATGTAGCAGGAACAATAATAAATTATGAATCACCACATCAATTTGGAAAAACAGGTCTCTTCAGACTTCTCTTGGCCTTCATTTGGATGAAAGATTAAATCATTTCTTTTTCCTATCTTCCCTCCTATAATAAAAATAATCCAATGTTTCATAAACTCTTACTAAAATCGGAGGCACAGATCACCAGTCCAAAAGAATATGGCAAATCATATCTCTCTGCAACTGATCACTGCATCACTAAAGCTGTATCCTTTAGTGTCCAAAGGAAATCACAGTAAGAGAGGCTGTCCTGGCCCAGAGCTGTTCCTGTATCTCCCAGTCTGGGTGCAAGCAGCCCAGATGAAAACAATATAGAATCATTTCTTCTGACTTCCCTGCTTCCCTGAGGACAACATATTTATGTGAAAATAGCCATGTCTCCATATTGCCCATCAACAGGAAATTTGGCATTTCTATGTCACAAAATATTGGAACTCAATCATCCCTCAGCTCTAAAATTCAGAGATCTTTATAGCATCCCCTAAACTATCAAGAAATTCTCTAGTTCATTTATTCTGTGGCTTCTTCCTGAACCTTCCAGCAGTCATGAGCACCCAAGCAGGAAAAAGTTGTAGAAGGCTTTCCTTCTCTCCATAGAAGTAGTCATTTGATTACTAACCAGTTGGGAGTTAAATGTGACTTTTTCTTCAGTTCTAAAACTAGCGCCAGCTTCCACATCTCACAATCAATCTGACACCCCTAGTCAACCTCAACAGCTTAGATTCAACTGTTAGCCATGTAATAACTTTAGCAACAGCAGAGTTGCTCTTGCAGTGCTCTTGCATTACCTGCTCCCATTTCCACTTTATTCCTGCCTTTCTATTGGCAAAAAGTCACCCTGGTAATCACTGCTCTCCCTCCTGTGATGTGGCTTTCATGTCTGTTTTTCTTTTCCCAATAACAACACCATTAAATCATGTGAAATTTAGCAATTATATCTTTAATCTGTACGAGAGAGATAAACTTAATTTGCATCCTAACTTAGGAGAAAATACACAGTTAAAGCAGCTCATGTCAAGTACAGCTGCTTACATTTTCACGAAAGTTTTGTGAAATTAGTATTCACGTGGAAACCGACTTCTGAAACTTCGTAATAATGATGATGAGTCCTTTTCTAACCTTATTTTAAATTACTGAAATGTCTCCAAATTCCTGTTTAGATTAATTCTAGAAAACATTATGATATAAATGTGAGAGATAATATTTTTTAGTATGAACTCTTTTTTTTAAAAAATAGTATGTGGAGCCTGGAAGGAGTCAACACTTGCACTAAGAAGCACGCTGGTATGAGTATATGAATATTTTATGTTGCATCTTACGCAGAGGCCTAAAAGAGAAAAAAAAAAACCCAACAAACTAAATTAAGCAATGATATTGCAAAGGTCTTACATTGAGTATCAGAAGGGCTGATGATCTATTATTAGTTCTCAAAGTGTGCTCAGTCAACAATCCATCAACTTCCCCAAAACAATCACCAGAAAAACCTGTTGAACCAGCAAAGCTAAGAAAAGCTAACCTAAAAGCTAAGCTCTTAGGCTTGCTTCCATAAGGGAGCACACTACCTTGACAGTCTTAGAAATCTCTCCGAAAGGGGATGGCGAGAGAGGATATTTATAGGGTCGGAGGTCCAGGCTAAGTGATTTCAAGGTGCGTCTTGCAAGGCAGAGTACTGGTTGGGTTGGGCAGAGTTTATGACATAAAGCCTTTGTACTTTAAGCACAGAAAAGTGTATATTATGGAATAAGCTGTTAGTCTTGACAGGTAGGTTACTTTGGTTGGTTTACAGTCTGCTAAGAATAAGTATTTCCCTGGGGAATGTATTTAAGTTGTTTTGCTTAATCCCAGTATTGTTTAGCACAAAGTCAGAAGAGCATGATCTGTCCCAGAATTGCTTAGCACAGGGACAAAAAAAAAAAAAGTTCCAGTTCTCAATTCTGCCTCTAAACTCTTACTTTTCAGTAAAATGTTCCCATTATACAGATTCAGAAACAGCAACAATAAGTTGATGTCCCACTAACTAAGCCACTGGACCAATGTCACACAACACCCAAGTCAGTATTAATGCGTAATTCCTCACTTCCAGTGCAGTGTTCTTCCCATTACTTTTACACAGAAGAAACTGGGCTTTAGTCTAATTTTAATTAAAAGTCTAACCTAATTGTAACTAAAATATGGGTGGCAATTATAGCTTAAGCTAGAAAACAAACAATCATTTGATCATCTAGTGGTGAGAATGGAATTTCTCATGCTGAATATTTGATGGAACTTAAATTATTATTGCAAAGGATTTCAGAAATTCTGCAAAAAAAATCACAAAATCTCAAAGAAAACCAAAGCTAAGTGTGTGGACTTACACATGCAAAATATACACATGGTTGAGGGATTATTGTAACAGTGAAGATATAGATGTGTATTGTAACCTAGCAAATGGAATTTTTCTAGGCTAGACCCTAAATCCAGAATCATCATTAGACTCTACCAGGCTTAGGAATTAGAAGTAGATCTCTCCTTCAGGTAGACTCAGCCCAACAAATCTCTCAATATAGGCCATAAAGCATGGTTGCAATTTAACACCATCTGTGTACTTGACTAGGCAGTCTTGTATAGGACACAGTCTGCAAAACACATGTGGTAGCCCTAAGTAAATCAATGACTCTTAGCCCTCCAAAGTCCACTTGCTACAAAGTGTATTTACGAGAGAAAAACATATAGATGGAATTAGAACATACTGTTCAGAGTTCTTATGCTATTTTTAGAATTTGAATATGTTTTTGTTTTTATTTATTTAATTTTTAAAAAGATTTTATTTATTTATTTTAGATAGTGTGAATGGGGGTGGGGGGAGGGCAGAGGGAGAGAAAGAGAGAATCCCAGACTCGCTGTGAGCATAGAACCCCACAAGGGGTTCGATCCTACCACCCCTGAGATCATGACCTGAGCCAAAATCAAGAGTTGGATGCTTAACTGACTGAGCCACCCAGGTGCCCCTGAATATGTTTTTAAATTTCTCTATTCATGTGTGTGGTATAAAGCCTTTGGAGGAGGTTTGCATCAGGTCTTATTTTATGTATTCATACAAGCTTGCTGGTGTATCATTAGACATACCACCCTGAATTCTAGAGATTATAAACCACAAGTATTTTAATCTGCTCTCCAGCTCCTTGTCCCATTCAAGCTCTGTTATAAGGCCATGTGAAAGCGAACATTCAGAAGCAAAACAAGTTAATGCACATTTGTTGGGCTTGTTGGAATCTAAAATCATAGCAAAATTTTGATATACCTGAAGTTAGTCATTTGCCTTTTATGAGGCAATCAAAATTCAAGATTCTATATACGTATCATTTGGATTCCCTTAATTTCTCTTTATTACAACTGGAAATGAAACATAAGAAAATTCATCTTTAATGCCCCAATATTGCTTATCATTTTATAGATACTCTCCCAAGATGTTATAATCTTCTATCTGGTATCAAAAATATTTAAATGACATTCAGTCCAGAAACTAAAATAAAACTTATCACACACTTAAAATTGTAATTTCCTGGAGAGCAAATAATTTGTAACTCTTGGTTTTTGGAAAAGTGAAATAGCAGCTTTTTGTAGAATTGACTCTATGGCTACAGAGAATACAGATAGGATTTAGGGAGAAATGTTCAATATTCTACAACAAAATGTTCACACATATCATTTTTTTCAGTTTCTTCTTTTATTTACAACAATAAGATTATCCATCATCGGTGACAAAACAGTATCACCACCAAGTATGACCTAAATAAATTGATACTTGGCTCTTGGGGTATGAGGAATAGTATGCTAAATAATACTTCAGCAGGAGGTCCTTTGCCACAAGTATGCAGTTTGTCATTTCAAAGGCTATTAGGTTTGAGAGACTAGAATTGAGAAATTTCTGGATTCTAATTTAAGACATTTAACAGATAAGATCAGAATGGTGATTAAAGCAACAGAGCCTCCGAAAGCTTTTTGATTTAGAACCATTACCAACTCTTTCTTTGAATTGTAATTGTCTAAAGAAATTGGGGAAGATTAATATAGAGATTCTAGGTAGAAAAAAGTGCTTTTATTCCAGAGACAAGACAGATAAATTTGTATGTTGAAACATCACATAAAAAGTGAATGATGAGCAAGGCAAGATGGAGGAAAGACATTTCATTTTACTTCTCCTGCTAATTACAACAGAAGTCCTGGACAAAACCCCATAAATGGCCCAACACAAGACTGAAGCGTGGAGAAAACCAGGCAGATTGGCTAGTGAGCTTAGAACTCAAGTCTCAGCCCAGTGATGAGTTCTGTGGGCTTTTCACTTGGCAGCTATATATCTCAGCCCAAGTGCCAGGGAAGCTCACAGCCTGGAAGTGCCAGGGAGCACAGACCAAAAAAAGCCTCAAGAAAAGCTGGCTTTCTCTAGACAAAGACCAAGAAAGGGTCGCCCAGTAGGCTACTTCCTTCTGTTCTTTCTGCTCTTGAGACAAGCACCATGAAAAACGTTGTGTCCCCCTCCCACTGTAAAGGGCACTGAATTAATAGAACTGTTTTCCACCTTCTCTCACCTCCCCAATCCAGCTACCAGGAGGCAGCCCTCCTGGTAGAGCCTGGGGCTGGACCTCTGACTTCTAGTCCCCCTGACTGATCAAGGGGGCGGTGCCCCTTGCTCACAGAGCCTGTGGATGGAATTCTCACCTTCACAGCTCCTGCCCCAACAGTAACAGGGAGGCAGCCCTCAGCAGTGGTACCTGAGAGCAGAACTCTGACAACTCCATTCCCCAGCCAGTGCTGAGGAGACTGTGGGGAGGTTCCCATCTCTGGATAACACACAAATGAAGCAAACCAGAAGCACACTGCAGGGGCTTTATGAACTAAATGGACATTTGAACCAGAGCCCACACAAATGAACCAGGGCTTCTGAATCTGACAGGTTGACTACCTGCTCAAAGAGAAGATTTAAATAGGAACCAGTATCTTGCAACACAGCAGTCAGAAATGTCCAGGATACAGTCCCAAATTACTTGTCACGTGAAAACCAGGGAAGTCTCAAGTCATCTGGGTAACTACAATCAACAGATGCCAACCCTGAGATCACACGGATGTTGAAATTGTCAAACAAGGATTTTAAAGCTGCCATCATAAAGTTGCTCCAAAGAGCAACTATGAACATTCTTAAAATACAGATGAAAAATTAGAAAATTACAGCAAAGAAACAAAAGATGTAAAGAATGACCAAACAGAAGGTACAAAGTGAAAATACAATCACCAAGAACAAGGAAACTTAGTAGCAGAATGATAGGAATGCAATTCTGTGAACCTGAAGACAGAAAAATAGAAATGATCCAATTAGAGCAAGAACAAAGTAGATTTAAAAAATTGTAACTGATAAAATGTGAAGTGAATAACAGTATCCTGTCACATACGTATTAGATTGGCAAAATATAAGAAGCTTAACCAAGTGTTGGTAAGGATATAGAATCATGAGGTCTCTAATCACTGCTATATGAAGGTAAATAGGAGCAACCATTCTGGAAATCATGTTGGCCTACCTGACGGTGCTGACATGCATAAGCCCACCATCTAGCATTTCTAAGGTTCCATTCTATAGAAATTCTACCACATGTGCCCAGACAAGTGTTAAGTTGTTAATTGGAGGACTGTTTCTAAAAATGAAAATTTTGAAGCATTGTTTATTAATTGAAAAGATAGATATATTTTAGAACATTCGAATGTTACTTGAACACAGAGCAACTAACATGAATTATATTTCTGTATACCAACATTTAATTTAAGGGTGAGTGAAAAAAATGCAAACTAGATACGATTTCAGGGTATGAAATGTTTGTTCCCATTTATTGTTCACGTAAATTAAATAATACTATACATTCATTTTGAATATATAAAGATGTAGTAAAGTATAAAAATACATACTGATTAGTGGTTACATTCTGATTAGTGATTAAATCTCTGCTGTAATGAAACTGAATACGTTTGAGAAGGGTTTTAAAATGCACTCCAAGAACTATGACTTATTTTTTTTATTTTGAGAATATTTGAAACAAATACAGTGTAATATTAGTATTTTTTTAAATGTGGTAGTCCACGAATGTTTGTTATATCATTCTTTTACTTCCTATACATTTTATGGTAACAGACAACTTAATACACAGTTTTTGAAATAGTTTATTTTTCTAAAAAAGTATAGCCTCTAGCCCAGGAACAAAATCTACACCCTGCAATGTTAGATTTTCTGTGATCTTAGTCTTGCTCTAATTCCCTCCTAACGTGTACTTCTTGTTCATTTACCATCAAGCAGCCCTGAGTTTCATTAGTAATAGCTTTATTTAACTTAGCTCCTTCACTTCCAAGGAACAGCCATTGCATGCAATTTCTAGGAAGATGAAAACCCCAGCTAACAAGAAACTGATGTCCAAGAAGGGCGTAGCTTCACTTACTTTCCCTTTCTACTTAGAATATTCTTATTTTAATTTATAATAAAATATTTTGTGAAGACACCACAATGTAGAAATGTAGCTATTGTTGGAAGAAGCTCATGGTCAGTTCAAACAAAAAGGAATAGGTACCTAATAGCAGAATACATTTTAACAAGCATTCTAGGATTTTATTATAGATAGGTGTGCAAGCATGGCCATTTGCACACTGGCTCTTAAGCTTCAACCAGGAAGTAACACCCATCACTTCTGCCCATGCCATCATCGGCCAAAGCCGGCCACACGTTCACCTAATTTTTACTGTGTAGGAAGTATAATCTTTCCATGTATGTGGGAAGAGTAATGATTAATTCAGCTACTGAACAAAATAATGTAAACAGTCTTTGTTGTTTAAATCCCTTAATCATGTTATAAATGAAAAGGTCTCCCATCCCTCTTCAAAGTAAAGACCACTTCAATGGTAAAAATACAAATACTGTCTCTTTAATTCTCAATGTAGTCAAGCCTCAATCATATGAAAGGACCTTCAATATAGTAGATTTGAGTGGCTTAAAGAGACAGTTTGACTATTTGAATACAAATAAATATATATTATATAAATATAAATATTTCTCTCTCTGTCTCTCTGTCTCTCTCTCTCTCTCTATATATATATCTCAACACCAGAGAAATTCATATGATGGTTATAAGCCTCATAACAGCTGCCCTTTGTATATATCCAACTTCGGCTGGTCCCTGACTTAGTGGCCTCTAGTATACCAATATCGTAACTAGTGATAGAAATGGAATTCCTTTTGGAGCTTCTTTCTATCTTAGGTGACTTTGTTCAGAAAATTATTTTATTATTTTTTCAAATAATTGGTATAGTTCACAGAAGAACAAAATGTTGTAAAGCAAAAAATTAAATAAAGAAAAAAATGTTATGTATAAGGTATCAGATAGTATCAGCTTATCCTAGAAATATAATTTCCTCTCATACATTCCCCTCATACAAATCTTGTTTTATCCATGACCCTGAAGCAGGCAACTTTATGCCCTCTTTGACCTCATACCCTACATCCCACTGCTTATTGGGTTAGCTATGAACTTCTGAGCCAAGATGGGCAAATCAGATACTCTGTTCAAAAATATGAGTATCTGGACATAGGCACTCATTTGGAAATGAAGTGGAAAAACCTGGGGGCTGAGGCCAGGGTTGTTGTTGTTTGGTTGGTTTTAATCTTTTTTTTAATCTTATTTTCTTTGAGGCCAGTGTTTAAGGACAATATGTAAGCAGATAAACAAACTGAAAAACTGATTATAGAGAGAGAGTGTGAATAATGAAGCAGATACACAATGAGAAGCAAAGTCAAAGAAACCATCAACTATGTAGGAAGAGAGGGACAGAAACGGTAGGAGAGAGAGAGAGGGAGATGGAGAGTAGTTATCTGACAACAACCCATTCTACTGAGCAGGTTACATTCACAACTGAATTCCGAAGATTCCTTACATCTTTATATTAAACATCATGTTTAATCAAGCTTATTTTTATCATATGTTAAACACAACTACTACCAGCATTCTTAATGAGCGCCATACTATTACACTTGGAAGTACCATCTTTTGCTTAAGCTGTCTCATATGCTTGACCATTTAGGTGGTTTCCAGCATCCCTCCTCATTCTGGGCCAGTTCAGTTAAAAAAGACCTAAACTCCGGGCACCTGGATGGCTCAGTTGGTTAAGCGACTGCCTTCAGCTCAGGTCATGATCCTAGAGTCCCAGGATTGAGTCCTGCATCGGGGTCCCTGCTCAGCGGGAAGTCTGTACTCTCACTGACCGCCTCCCCATGCTCTCTCTCTCTCATTCTCTCTCTCCCAAATAAATAAATAAAAGACCTAAACTTTCAGGACACTTATCTCATACCTCTGCACCTCTCCCTACTTTTCTTTCTCTACTCCAGTCAAGATGGGGCAGGTTTGAAATTTGCTGCCTTTGTCCCTCCTACCCTATGCAGCAAGGCTCAAGCACTACTTGTCATCAGAAAACAGGGAGTCTTATGGATGCACTTGTATCATCTGAGACTACCAGACTGAGTTCTGATATGCTAAAGAAAATCCCCACTGTTTTGACAAAGCCAGGTTTTCAAGCTTATTGTCCTGTTGCCAATTTAAACAAACAAACAAAAATCTCATTTGATAGTCAAAACTGAAAAATGACTTCCTTATTTTAGTGAGTATTCACTGAAACTCAGAGAGTCATTTTTACAAAGGGGATAGAGGGTGGGGAGAAGGAAGCCTCTAGGACAACAATATTTACTGATATGGAAATAAAGCCAAAATGGTTTTTAAGTACTTTTTCTATCCTACATAATTTATTATAGGTTTGATGCATCATATTTAGACAAAAATAAGTATGAAAAAATGAAAAGAAAGAATACAAAAGTATAAAGTACCAAGGAAAAGCAGGCAAACAGCCAAAATAAGAGTATGTTTCAAATAGGAGAATAACCTGTAGTAAAAATAAAATAAGACTTTGTAGGGGAAATACTGTACAGAGGGATATCTTGTTAGCAAAGATCTGAATATTTAAGATATACTGACACACAGCTTTACTGCTGATATTCGTGTTTTTTAAATGCAGAAAGAATCATTTAATGGGACTTGATATTCTTTTACATCAGAATAGAGATATATAAGTCCAAATCCTTTGTCAGCTTGAAATCTTCACAGATAGAAGCCAAGAAAGGTTTTTAAAGCAAGGAACATAACCCCAGGTTACAGTTACATTGTCTTCCAGTAAAACATATGTGCATGCTTTTGGAAAGCAACATTTTATCTTCTACCATCATGAACGTGTCAAGAGACCTTTCTTAAAAGATGCTGAATCTTTGGCAGGTACAAGAATGAGATATTTAAAGGCCCACCCTAATACTGTATTTTGCTTCTTTCAATCTTTCATGTGCAGATTCCAGAGTGTATTTTTCAGTATTTTGTGACCTGTTTTTGTATCACCGTCAACTAGGAACTCCTCTGGAGAATGTTATATTCAAAATAAATTTAACCGTGTATATCCTATTGATGCTACAGCTTGCTTGTAACTTGGCCAGTCCTTTTTCTTCTGTTTAGCTCTTTACAGACACAGGGGCAGGGGAAAACCTAAAAAAGGCGAGGGTGTACAGGAATAATAATTTATCCTATGTCACGTTCCTCTGATACCAAAGAAAGCGTTGCACTCAAGCACCTTGCAGTTAAAGAAGAACCACAAGAGTCGTACTTAACTTTATTATCAATGTACTGGGCAACTTCAGCCACTTTATTACTTTAGCCAATTTATTTATTCATTCATCTATTTAGTTTTTGTCCATTTATTCATTCATTCCTTTACTTATTTATTTAATTTTCTTGTTTTTTTTCTTTTAAGATTTTATTTATTTATTTGACAGAGAGAGAGTACAAGCAGGGGGAGTGGCAGGCAGAGGGAGAGGGAGAAGCAGGCTCTCCAAAGAGCAGAGAGCCCCATGTGGGGCTCTGTCCCAGGACCCCAGGATCACGACCTGAGCTGAAGGCTGACACTTAACTGACTGAGCCACCCAGGCACCCCTAATTTTA
This sequence comes from Neomonachus schauinslandi, assembly GCF_002201575.2. Classification (NCBI taxonomy): domain Eukaryota; kingdom Metazoa; phylum Chordata; class Mammalia; order Carnivora; family Phocidae; genus Neomonachus; species Neomonachus schauinslandi. Next base: position 15,322,304 of record NC_058416.1, on the reverse strand, counting down.
TTTTCTGAGTAGAACCAGAAAATGCCACTATCTTCTTTCTTACTTGAACTTCTAAGGCAGATGAAGGTCTCCAACACTATAGTAATCAGAGACAGCCAGCTCTCGATTCTGAAATATATTCTCTAATAAGTTCCTTACATATTTACTGAACTGACCAAGAGCTTACCTCCCTTCCTCAAATTTACACCTGAGACATGCCTAACATTTTATATACATCAAAAATGTATATGGAACTGCAATGAAAGAATATGGACCAAGAATACCTTAACAACTTTTAAGAAGAGGAACAATATGGTGGGACTTAATATACTGTGTATACTATAGACATAAATCTATAGCAATTAAGATAGTGTGATATTGGCAAAATTACTCACAAAGCTGATCTTTGCATTTTGCACACTTGTTTTATGGAAAAATTGACTTAAATAGTAGAGAAAATTTATTTTTTCTAATAAATGTTGCTGAGTCATTTAGATAAACCAAATGGGAACAAAATTAATCTTGATCCCTACACCCCACTCAAAATTCAGCTCAAGGTGGTTTATTCATTTTAATGTGAATACTGTAACAATAAAGCTTTTAGGGAAAAAAAAAGACTATTTTCATGATTTTGGAGGAAGGAAAAAGTTCATAAACAATTACAATTGAAAAATTAGACTACGTAAGTGACAAAAGACTTACTTGCATAAGAGATTTTAAAAACCTCCTACAAACAATAAGAAAAATACAGAATATAAGTTTTAAATAAATAGACTGGGCAAGCCAGTTCATAAAGGATATGCACATGCCAATAATTGGGTTAGAAGTGCTTAACAGATTGTTTTTGTATATTATTAACCTTGTATACACTATACTTGCTAAATATGCTGATAAATTCTAATAGTTTTCTGTTTTACCTATTTTCTTCATACACAATCATGATGTTTTACAATACTCTTCTTTCTTTTTTAAGATTTTATTTATTTATGAGAGAGAGAGCACAAACAGGAGGGGCAGAGGGAGAGGGAGAGAGAATCCCAAGTAGACTCCCTACTGAGCGCAGAGCCTGATATGGGACTCGATCTCATGACCCGAGTCGAAATCAAGAGTTGGATGCTTAACCAACTGTGCCACGCAGGCACCCCTATTTCTTTTTAATTTATAGGTATTTATTCCTTTCTTTCAAAAATCTTGTTATTGAACTGGCTAGAAGATTTAGTATAATGTTTAATAGAAGTTATAATAGTGAGCCCTCTTGTCTTATTTCTAACCTCAAAGGTTTTCCATATAGCACCACCAAATATGATAACTGTTGTGTTTATCCTTATAAAAGTAAGGAAGTTCCTATTTATTCCTGGCTTGTTAGTGGATCTTTTAAAATCACAAATTGATGCTGAGATTTCCAAAGCTATTTTTGCACCTATAGAATTGATTAAATGATACTTTCACATTTTATATCAATGTGATAAATTACACCAATTCATTTTTGAATGCTAACCTACACTTCCTTTCCTGAAATAAACTCCGCTTGTTTGTGACATATTATAGTTTTTGTGCGTAAGAGGTTTGGTTTATTAATAATGTTTTTAGAATTTTTGTGTCTACATTCATATTTTAGTGGACAATGAAACATCCTGGATCACAAAATATGGAGAGAAGAATGAGAATGAATTAGTCTAAGCTCAACACCACTAGTGAAAATGAATTATAAGTGCATGTCCCACCAATCTGACTCCAGTGGTTTCATCTGTAAATGAAGGAGAGATCATTATACTGATATGTGCAGATAGAAAGAATTCTTTGATGTAACGTCATCTAGATGACCCCTTGTAAAATGACGAGAGATCTTCCCACGGAACCAAACAGCCTGTTATTTTTTGGGGATCCTCATGATGTTCCCTTCCCCCCTCCTTTGTAGAATCAAATTGTTTTGCTGTGATGTTTGGCCATAAGGTCTTTGTATCAATTTTTAACAGAGAAGACAAAAAAAATCAGTTCTTAGAGTCATTACATATTATAAGAAGCATAACAGACTTTAGAACATTGACCAGTACATAGATTTCAGTTGACTTTCCTTCTCTCAGTAGCTTTTAAGAAATTATGTCCTACTAAATTGAAATACCTATCCAATCTTATTTCCTGTTACTCCTCTTCACATGCCTTAAACCAATGGGATTTTTTCACTGTTACTACATTCTTACCAAGATTTTTCTTTTGTCTGTGCCGTTTCCTCCACTTTGAAATGTCTACTCTATTCACTGCATGTCTATGTTGTATCCATTAGTTAAGGTCCAACTCCTCCAGGAAGCCTCCACTAGCTTGGAGTTTATATGCCTTTGAGTATCCCTAACAGTTAATTTTCCACGTACCCAGCACAGCACTAGATCCTGGGCTGAATCCCTGAATGACGTGGGCAATTTCCTCAACTTTCATAGTTTCTCCTAAAACAAATATTATTGTATAACTGATTACTTAAAGTACACTACAAAGAAATACCTGTGATACTTTGATTTCTACTTTAACGTGTGGAGGTTTTGATTGTTTTCATTTTGGGATTATCCTAAAGGGTTAATTTCTATTAAATTTTTTTCTGAGAATCTTTTGTTTTTGTTTATATATTTTATCATTTCCTTAAAAAAGTCTGTGTGCCTTTTATACATTTACTGTTATTTTTCTGCTTTATTTTCTTCTAAGCTATACTGTTCATGTTTGTCTGTATGTATTGGGGATGGCATTCTTCAAAAATGCTTTCTCTATATTTATATCATTGTATTGTCCTAAATAATTCAACCATTTCTTTTGATTTTTTCCCCATAAGTACTTCATATATCTCATCAATAGTTAGGTTTCAAGTGAGCTTCACATTTTAGGGCTATTTTCATTTAAAATCTGGTGTTTATATACTTATCTATGAGTTCTAGGAATATTTCAAAAATAAATATGGTTCTATACTATCATCTAAGGTTATAGAATATTAGTTCTGGTTTTTTATGAGTTGAGAAATTTTATCTGTTCCAAATCCAATTTTTGTGTTATTTCTATTATGCCTTTTCTTAGTACCACCTTATTATCCTGTTAAATTGATTATTTCTACATGTAAGGTAGCCTTTGTTAATATGCTTTCTTCTCAAGTGAAAATTTCATATTACAGATGAATTTTTGAACAATGCGAATAACATATTTTTGCCTCCGTTACCCGACTTTTATCAAATTGTTAATATGAATTAGAGAATGGAACTCTGTGTGGAAAGCTAACTATTAGGAGTCGTGAAGAAAAGCAAGATAGGTCACTGAAGTAGCTAGAGCCTCACAAAAGCATGTGGATGGGGATTTAATGCTGTGAGGAAAAAATTTAAAACTGATCAAATAAGTTAGAGTATTGCCACTTTTCAGTGGAGAAAGAAAGCGAATGAGATAAAAATGCAAAGAAGGCTAAATAGCTCAGTCACTTGCTTGAAAATTTATTCATGTGGAGAAAGGTAATTTTTAAGTGAGAATGCGTATCATAAAGCACTTCCTCTTAAATGGGTCCCCACAGTGTTTAATATTTACTCATATTAATAGACAAAGTAAGTTAAAAGAAAAGTAACAGCAACGGTTCAGCTGCTATATAGTTAAACTAGATAAAGAGGAGAAATTATTTAACGAGAATAAATACAGTAACAATGAAATGGTCATAAAATTAGGAATAAAAATGCCTTTGGACACAATGTCTTCATATGAACAGAGATGTTACAGAAGAGAGAGAAAATGCAAAGGTAACCTAAAAAGTAATTGAAAAAGGCTATTTTAAAAATATTTTTCCAATATAATAATTAGATCAAAATTTTTTTTCCTGAACTCAAGAAATAAGTATGGATCAACAGGATGATCCCTTTCAGGCAGCGTTTCTCAGCACAGCAGTATTGCTATTTGGGGCCAGTTCTTTGCTGGGGGGGGCGGCGGGCTCTACTGCACATTCATTGTAGGATGGTTAGCAGTATCCTTGGTCTCTGTCCATTTGATGTTAGTACCATCTCTAGCCCCTGAGTTGTGGTAACCAGATGGCTCTAGACAGTGCCAAATATTCCAACCCATCGGGTTGGGCGAGGGGAAATTGCTCTGGTTGAGAACTATTACTTTAATGTGACATTCAAATAAAAAAAAATCAAAACCAGCTTCCTTAGTCACAGTATTGATTTTACATAAAACAAACACACAAAAAACTCAGATACTGGCTATGGTTTTAAAACCTCTCAGGGAGACTGTAACCAAAACCTATAGCACTGGTATTGAATGCTAAAGTCAGAGTATTAGTCACTGAATACCTATTTTACAAGTGAAAGAGCTGATAGTTGTGTTAGCAATCACTGTATTGTTCAACAGCAGAGCCGCAAAGATATATATACCCAATCCAAGTTTAAGGAAAGCTGTCTACATAGAATTATCCTTATTATCTTGTTTAGAAAGTCCCTATTGAAAACAGCTAAAAATACACATAAAAATAGAAGGTAAAACAAAACCCAAAACAAGCATCCTGGCAAAGGTTCCTGGAACTTCTCAGTAACAATGCTAGTTTTTGTTGTTCTGACCTTGGCTGCCTGTCTCCTATCTCTGACCTCAGCAACGTGACCTTCTTCTGTGGGATAGGGTCTTCTAATTATTGTGGCTTCAGAATTGTCCTAGACCCAGCTGGGCCACAGACCTGTTAAGAATCCATTCAGATGTTGCAGTAAAACAGGTTCTGTCCTGTCTTTGTTCTCTTCTAAGAGGCCTGAACTGAATGGGTAGGGCAGTTGTTTCTCCAGACTTTTAGTTTTTATTCACCCAGTATATAGTTACTTACATACCAACATTGTTTTACTCATATTATATATATATATATATATATATATATATATATATATATATATATATATA
>NC_058416.1:15309674-15317416 GCF_002201575.2 Neomonachus schauinslandi | reverse complement strand
ATATATATATATATATATATATATATATATATATATATATATATATAATAAAATATACAGGAATTAGGTATTCATAAGGGATGGAATGAATATAGTATTAAGTATATTTACATTTTTTACAATTTTTTTTATCTCACTAAAAATGTTATTCATGTTATTTTAGTGAAAGCCATGTGATTCAATATTTATCTTTGGAAAATCTGGTTTAAATACTTTAAGATACAGAAATTCAAAAATCTAGTTTGAAGTTTAGTTTATCTGACATATGATGAATAATGACCATCTTTAAAAAAGATATATCACAATGACACAATTTGTAAAATAGAAAATATATTCCTAGGACAAGTTTGCCATTTTTAATACTGAGTACAAATGTATATAGGAAGTAACATTTCTAATATTTTGAATTTTCAGCCAATGTCGTCAAACCCAATTAGCTTGCCATTATTTTTATCAAGTAATGTGGCTGATGAAGAGCTTATATTAGAAGTAAAAATAAAATCTCTGAGGAATGACATCACTATTATTTAAAATTCTTGTTTTCTTTTCAAGAATTTATTTAAAGCCACTACTTCATTTTCTGAGAATTAGTTTTAGTTAAAACTAGATAATATAATCCATCAATCCACTTAACTGGCAATAAGTACATATTTATGCTTTGCAAAATATGGAAAACAGAGGAGGGCACTGTTGCTTATAGCTCTGAAGTACGGAACTCATAATTTTCCTTGAAGGTACGGGTACGTACTGCCGTTGATGTTGGAGGACATGAAAATCAGTCTACACATTAAGTATTAGTAAAACCCAATTGTCATATGTTAGATTAAAATGAATGGAAGTGGAAATGAGCCATGTCCTTCCTGCACAGCTGTGGATAGTTCTGCCCTTTCCTTAGAGCTATGCGTCCTCCTCAAGCACACGAACTTATGGATTGTTCCTCTTCCTAACGTTCCCTGTGTAACTTTACTCCTTTAATGAAATACAAATATTTTCTAGATTCTGTATGCAGATGAAATGTTCTTTTATTGTCATTCAGTGAGGTCTTCTGTGCCTCATGTTCCAAACAGAAAATATACAAAGACAGAACAAGACACCATCATGACATGGCATTTTGGCTGTTAACTGGACACTAGGAAATCAAGGGTGGACAAGGTTGAGATTCTTAGGGCCTGGAATTATAAAATTATTTTATTGATAAACAATATAAGTATTTTAAAAGTGCAATCATACAGCAATTACATACAAGAGCAATTCAGAAGAATGTGCTATAAATTACACTATTTTATGCCCTCAGAAAATGGCAAAATCTATGTGTCCTGCTAAATCTTTCTTCTGCTTTCCAACATCATGGTCAATGACCATCAGGTCACATCAGTCTGAAGAGAATTGATTTTATATTTACAAGTACAAAAATTGCCTAGGTATTGGGGCGCCTGGGTGGCTCAGTCATTAAGCATCTGCCTTCAGCTCGGGTCATGATCCCAGGGTCCTGGGCTCCCTGCTCAGCGGGAAGCCTGCTTCTCCCTCTCCCACTCCCCCTGCTTGTGTTCCCTTTCTTGCTGTGTCTCCCTCTGTCAAATAAATAAATAAAAATCTTAAAAAAAAAATTGCCTAGGTATTTAACTCCAGACTGAGTTAAACATTTGTAGAGATATAGAAATCAGATATTTGGGGTGTGTTGGAACAAAGAGGTTATACAAATGGGGGAAAAAACAATTACCCCAGTTAAAAAGAGAGAAACAGATGGAAGCAAGTCATACAGAAAATAAGATTCATAAAGTTCTCATAGAACTATGTTGCTGAGGCCCTCTGGTTATTCCATTGTAAAGAAAGAGCAATGCACCTAGATTTTTATTCTTATAATTAATGTGGGCTTGAGTCAGAAACTTAGAAGTTCTAGGGGCGCCTGAGTGGCTCAGTGGTTTAAACATCTGCCTTCGGCTCAGGTCGTGATCCCAGGGTCCTGGGATTGAGCCCCGCATCAGGCTCCCTGCTCGGCGGGGAGTCTGCTTCTCCCTCTCCCTCTGCCTGCCGCTCTGCCTACTTGTGCTCTCTGTCAAATAAATAAATAAAATCTTAAAAAAAAACAAAGTTAGAAGTTTTAGATGACAATTCATAAGTGCTTTTGATGTAGGAAAGATGTTAGGGTTCGAAGCCCATGGCCAAGAAAGAATTCTTGATACGTCTTTGGTGCAAAAAGGTGATTTTATTAAAATACGGTGACAGGACCCTTGGGCGGAAAGAGCCGCACGGGGGTCATGAGGAGTGGCCCATTACATACTTTCAAGTTGGGAGGGGGTTAGGGATTGCAGAAGTCTCTAAGGAATTTTGGAAGCAGGTTTCCAGGACCTTGGGGGGCTAGCTATTGTTAGGAAAAGGTAGTTTATTACTGTCTAATAAAACCTTAGTCATAAGCCCCTTCAGATGTGTACTGGTGGGTCATTTGCTTGGGAGATGACTGCCAACATGTATCTTAGGGGTAGAGATAAAGGAAGTTTCCAAAGGAACTTTTATATGTTAAAGTAGACTTACAGGATCCTGGGGGTTGGCCTTTTGCCCTTAGCAGAGTATTAACATGGAGGCAGAGGAGTTCTGGAGGAACCCTGGAACAGGTCACTCTGCCTGTTTCAAGGACTTGTCAGTGGGCTAACAGGTAGTAAAGAAATTTAAGTTTTCTTTTGCCTTTGTTTCCCACATCACTTTCTGGAATTAATACTTTTATATTTTTGTATAGTCATCTTTGCTCAGAAGTCTTACTGATATGTTACAGAATTTGTCTGTTTTCCTACTTAAATAATTTCTTTTGGAGAAACCATACTAAAAGCAAAAATCCCTGTGTATTTACAGACATCTATGTTGAATGCTGCTCTATATTATAATACCTGCCCACATCGCATCTTTATCAAGCAAACTCAGGCTTGTCATATTTGTATTCTCATATTCTCTAGGAACATGTTCATGGATCGTAACTTTCTCCCACTTTTAACAGTTTTAGGAGTTCCTTCTTCAGAACCCCTTCGACCCTGTGCCTACCCCAGCATTGTACTTCTGACCAGTGTCATGCTGAGCAGTGCTGGAACTCGTGGCAAAAGGAAAAATCAGTAATAGTGATCTTGCTTTGTCTAAAATTTTGTTATTTTCTTCATCATGAAATTTTTGCACCAATTTTGATTTTTAAAAATATCACATCAAACTTGATTTATTTTGATTACTAAGATTTTTTTGGCACTCCCATCAATGGTATACCTGAGCTGAGTGCTTCACTAGCCTCTCTGGTCCCAGCCCTGCTTTTTACAATGTATCATTTTTCTCTCTATATATGCCTGCCTCCCCTGTATAGACTGTGGCTTTCTGAGAGCCATGGTCCAGTCTTCCCATCTTTGAATCACCAGCATCTGGCACAGCACTAGCATGTAGTACGTGTGCAATAAACACTTACGTAAATACCAATTAGATACACATGCATGTCTTTAAACATATGTGTGCTTTTAAAAATTATTCCTAATGAGTCCACTTGACTACAAATACGATTTTTAAAAGCTGGGAAGATAGTCATCATATATTCTTGACTTGCAGGGAAAGCATTAATTCTAATAATTTCTTTTCAAAATTCCATTTACTATGACATCACACCCAACCCACACTGGCTTCCCTTGTTAGGGAAATTGTGAACTCTTCTCCAATTGCTTTTCCATAACCCATATTTTTTTTGTTATTTTTGTCTGATTTAATTGAGTTTATTTTTTAAATGAGCTGCTGCCAAATGTCATTAGAGCTTGATCTACCTCTTAATAAGGTGTGCACTAGGGCACAGAGCTGAGCCACAGGCAGAATGGGGGAATGACAGACTTAATAAAGAGGCAGCAGAGGTGACAGTTAATGGCAGGGTTGTGTCTAGAGACAGAAAAGAAATAGATTAAATTGGCATCTGAAAATGGAGGGATTGATAGCACAAATTGGGAGCATAAAATAGGTACACTTGAAATTGGAATTTTTATTTTCTTGTTCTTTTTTAAAGATTTTGTTTATTTGAGAGAGAGAGCATGAATTGGTGGGGGGAGGAGGAGAGGGAGGGGGAGAAGCAGACTCCCCGCCAAGCAGGGAGCCCAAAACCATGCGGGCTCAATCCCAGGACCCTGAGATTATGACCTGAGCTGAAGGCAGACGCTTAACCAACTGAGCCATCCAGGTGCCCCAATTTTATTCTTCTTTATTATTATTCTATTAAGTGTAAGAAGGCTTAATATTTAATTTGAAAGAATTCTATGTTATAAGTCCTATCCTCATTAACAAAAGTGGTGACTATTATTTTTCCAAATCAAACCATTTGGTAAAAAATTGGTTAGCCAGGTCTATATATAACACACTTATTTCCTGGGATAGTTTAATGGATGGTGCAATTCATGTTTCCAGTTGTCCTTCTTTTGAGCTTGACTCAAGAATAGACAAGCCAATAGACAATGCTACTTGACAGTTTGTAAGGTACTTATACATGAGATGAAATTAAGGAAGAATGAATGCAGTTGTAGACCAAATCGTATATATATATATATTTTTAAAGATTTTATTTATTTATTTGAGAGAGAGAATGAGATAGAGCGAGCATGAGAGGGGGGAGGGTCAGAGGGAGAAGCAGACTCCCTGCTGAGCAGGGAGCCCGATGCGGGACTCGATCCCAGGACTCCAGGATCATGACCTGAGCTGAAGGCAGTCACTTAACCAACTGAGCCACCCAGGCGCCCAAATCCTATATATTTTTAAGATAAATAAACATAATAGTTCTGAGTATCCTCCTAATTTTTGATTTGTCATGTAATTTTTCCTTCAGCACTGTGGCTGAAAATCTGGCATCTTAACACCATCATTATCATTAGTAAGTATATGTTAATATATAAAATATATGCTATAACATATAATAACATCATCATCATCATCATGGCTTTTTTTTTTTTAAGATTTTATTTATTTATTTGACAGAGAGAGACACAGCAAGAGAGGGAACACAAGCAGGGGGAGAGGGAGAAGCAGGCTTCCTGCTGAGCAGGGAGCCCGATGAGGGGCTTGATCCCAGGACCCTATGATCATGACCTGAGCCAAAGGCAGACACTTAACGACTGAGCCACCCAGGCTCCCTGCCTCTTGCATTATTTATCATAGTTTATAATTGAACTTAGGGAGGAACAGGGAGAAATAAGTCCACAGCATTTTGTCCAGTCTAGAAGTCCCAATAAACTTTTAACTTTCCCTACTTTAAGCCTATCCCTTGTAACCTATTCTCTGCTATTGTTAAGAGCTTTGTCGATTAAAATCCAGGCTGTACCTCTCCTGATTTAAAATTCTGAATTAATCTCCACTGCCTATAGGATAAGCTTCAAAGTCCTAGACTGACCTACAAGGGTTTTTTTTGTTTTGTTTTGATGTGACCTCTGCCTGCCTCAGAAACCTTGTCACTCCCATAAGCACCTTGCACTTTAGCATGACAGGGTATTTGCAATACCTTGAAATAACATGGTCATTCTTTACATTAGTACATCCTAACCTCTTCCCCTGAAATGTTCTTCCTTTCTCTACCAAGCAGGCTCCATTTACAAAAGTTGAAACCACACTTTTAATTTAAAGGAGAGATGTTTTAACAAAGTATTTGAGGGGTTGAAAGGATAGAAATGAAAGGTGAACTGATTAAGAAATTAATAACAATAGGAAGCAGCACCTGGAGGACCAAAGAAGGAATGTTCTGAGGAAATGAGGGCCATTTCTCTTCATGACCAATTCTCTAAACTATAATTTAATAACTGGCCCATTTGCTGAATGAAAATCTTTTCAAATTTACTTGTTTCTTATAGCTGTTTAGTTTAACTCAACCAGTTTTGCTGGGTTTTTTTGTTTTGTTTTTGTGGTTGCATTTTATGGAATATTTTTACTTATCTTAGTCCTAGCTCTCTGTTGTTGTGGCTGGAGATTGAGAAGCAGGGAAGGAAGGAGACTGAGCACTTTAAAAATATAATCACAGAATATATGATCTTGCATATGCATTGTTTTTACTAATATCACCATTAATATATTTATCATAAAATATATAATTTTAAAATTTTATGATGTTTATTTATATTACATATTTATATATCACATAATTATTTATAATATATATTTAGTAAGATACTTCCACATTTTTCATGAATATATTTTTAAGCTGTATTCTCCCTGAATATATTTAGTAAATATATTTTTCTTAGAAGTATATTCTTCTTATAAATCTCCTCAAGATTTCATCAAAAATATATCAAAGAATTGCTCCCTAAGAGTTAATTCTGGTGAAGTTTGATGAGGGATCACATTTAGCAATATTGAATGTTGAGAATAATGGAACAGAATTCCCAGTAATTCATAATTTATGGAGGTCACTGAGTCTCTGTGGGGTCAGATGGTGATTTTTAACAGCTAGTATTAACTATATTTTCAAAGAACTTTTGTTTTGACTTGGAAAGACACTTCATTACACCTGATCCTGCCCACTTTCAAGGGCAGCTTTGAAGAACATGTTTATGATAATGTCCCCTGTTAGTAGCCAGAACTTTGGCACAAGGGTCACAGAGAGGATGGAACTAGCCAAGGCATATCACCAAGAGACACAGGCAGATATGTTAGCAGAAATCTTTGACTAGATCGAGAATCACAGAACAGTCATGATTGTGTCAGTCTTGTCTAGCATCACTGAGCTGTTCTTAGGATAAGGACAACAGATCATGGTTGCTCCATCCCTGGAACTCTAGGACTGTACTGCTTGGTAGGTCACAAACCCCAACCAGGTCCAGGTACCAGGTCCAGTGATTCTGGCAATCATTTCATTTAGAAAGGACATTCAGTTTCTATTGTTGAGAGATCTTCCAAGAGTTCCAGCCATGGCAGAGTTGGTAAAAACAGATTTTTGTAAAAAACTCTAATCACAGTATCTTAAATTATGGTTGCATCATTTTCCTCTAGAGGGCAAGGTTATGTCTGAGGGAGTAGAGGTGGGGCCAGGAGCTGGGTCTCGTAAGTAATTGCAGCTCCATGACAGCTGGGGGACATTGAAGCCCCAAGTAGGAGAGCATTGTATCAAACTTTAGGTGTTTTCATGTCATCTGGATATTATTATTGTACCTTGATGACAGCATGAGCAACTTCATACTCTGCTGAGCAAGAGTCCTCCTCAAATATGAAGCCATAAAACATGACCTTCCAACTTCCTCCTTAAAACAATAAGAAAGAGCTTGTGCTTAATGTTAGGTTTTCTGAGAACTCTGAGGTTTAGAATAAAAAGATACCAGGTCCTGAATGTGAATGGATTCTATCAGTTATTAAAAATAGAGATAAGTAATAAGCAAAGAGATATGTAACATACATACATACCTACAGTAAGTCATGGTCCAAGCCCAAAGGATCACAGAAACCAACTAATTCAATTGCCCTATTCATCAGTTACTATCTACTAAATATTACATTATTTATGCAATCCACTCTACTAGGTATTGTATGAATAGTACCAGTGATGCTTTGAGCATAATACCTTGTGCATTGTGCTGTTTCTTAAGATTTTTGGATGAATGGATGAAGAAGTGGGCATCTTCCAAAGCACAGGCCGCCATTCAGGCCTGCAGCTTCCTGTTCTTCTGTCTTGTACTGAACTCCAAGAACAGAACGTAACACCAGATTAGATAGCTTAAAATTGATCTCTGACAGATTCAGAAGATCCTAAAGAATCA
>NC_058416.1:15190089-15309664 GCF_002201575.2 Neomonachus schauinslandi | reverse complement strand
AGATTCCTTCTAAGCTCTATTCCTCAACAGTTCTTCGAATCTCATCTTAAAGTAATGCAGGTTACTACATTCCTGGAAGTTCAGAATCTTTTTCCTGGTGTTGCTTTGAGCTTCTGTTATGGAGGTCACTAGTTAGGAATTACAAAGAAAATAAATCATGATTAGTTATTTAAACATAAAAAAGATGCTGTGGCTTAGAGGCTTAGAGCTAAATAACACTACTATGCTAAATGACTCAGATGTTAAAAAAATAAAAAGCAAAAGGTCATTTATTTCCACTGCTACGACTAAGGTGTCATTAATATCGAAAAGCCCAATATCAATAACAGAAATGTCTTCAGCACAGAGACCTGGACTGCACAGGAGGACTGAGTTTCTGCAATACCAAGTACGGGGCACCTGGGTGGCTCAGTTGGTTAAGCATTGGAGTCTTGGTTTCAGCTCAGGTCATGATCTCCCAGTCATGATGTCGAGGTTGTGAGATCAAGCCCCACATCAGGCTCTGCTCAGCTCAGAGCCTGCCTCAGATTCTCTCTCTCTCTCTCTCCCCCTGCACCCACCCCCCCATCATGCACACATGCTCTCCCTCTCTCAAATAAATGAATAAATAAAATCTTTAAAATATCATGTGCAAGAAAAACCAAAGCAATTATCTCCAATGTCATTGGAAGAGTACACATGATAAATGTGAGGAAACAGAAGATCAGAAACTTATGATTATGTGATTTACAGTTCTGATGAGATGACAAGCATACTTCTGACCTCAGTCTGTCACTATGGTTTTTAGTCTCAGCAAATCCATTTGTTTCATCAGTTGAGGGAGTGCAAAAAGAAACTTATTCTTTCTTATCTTTCATGTACAGTCTACATCGAAGGCAATTTTACTGAGCACCCAGAGTACATAGAAGAAGTGATTTACATGGACTAGATTTAATGGACTCTCAACCCATCCAAATAATGGTGGCCATTATTGTGTGGCTGTTAAATCATGTTGTCCATGAATAGTGTTTTGATTTACAAAACAGCCTGTGGGGTGTGAGTCTTCAGGAACTTCAGAAAATTAATACTAGCCACTTTAGGGCTAATTCTAATTTGCTTCATATTTCTATGTCCAGCAAATTTGGATCTTTCTAAAGATAGATAAGCTTTCTCATATTTTAAATAGATAGGGAAAAAGTGTCCTTTGTAATAATTGAACAGTTGAGAACAGTTGTTCTCTATTTTCTAAAATGTTTAAAAGATATGAGGGAGGTCTAATCTAGAAAGGTCTCAACTTTTCTATTTATGTGGAAAAGAAACCAGTGAATTTATAGTCAAAGAAATAAAAGTGAGAGAAAAACTTTAAAATGGCTCATTCTATTTTAATTCTTCTTTTTTATTAGTTATGATTTCTTAATATTAATTTCTAAATTCCGCTCTGGCTTTTTAAACTTACCAATTGACTGTAATAGCTCCCTTAAAATTGTGGCCATAGGGTCAAACCACTACTTAAATATTAGTTACATTGTACCTAAGTGTACAGCTAAGTATAAAATTAAGATCTCATCAAAAATGAGCATATGTTATTTCCTATTGTTGACTAAGTGAAGATTATATACCAAGTTCAGTTGCATGGGGACCCAAATTGAGGAATGTGTACAGAACCCAAACATAGCTCTTTCACTTTGGCCATATATGATTCTTCCAGTTACATACTGTGTAATAAATCACTCTCACACCTAGTGGTTAAACACTTTTTTTATTCCCACAAGTCTGTGCCTTGGGCTATCTCTACTCAATTTTGCATTAGCTGGGGTGACTCAAAGCCTGGAGTCTAGCACTTTGTAAGCTTGTTCCCTCACATCTAAGCATGGGTTAAAAAGATTCAAATATTTGGGTGATAAAGCATCATAGGCTGTAACATTTTAGAAGTTTTATTGTGAATGACATCAACCATTTGTTTTCTTGAAGAAAGAGCATAAAACCCCAGAGTAGATATAATCACAGGGCAGAGGGCATAGTGTTCGTGGTCTGAGGAATAAAACCCTAAATGAAAGTACTAACTACTTAGCCTTCTCTTCCTCCTCTGCTTTTCCAATATATGATTTAGTAAAATCTATTTCAAATAAAAAGGCTCCATGAAAAGAAAATTAGTAATGATTTAGAAAGGAAAAAAAATAGGATTTAAAACCAAATATAACTCAAAAAACAAGAGACACATAATACACAAAATGAAGATAAATATATATCAGAAAAATTGCCCAGGGTTTAAAAGAAAATATTAGGATATTTCCATAACTCATAAATTTCTTAGAGAAAACAAAACTAAATTAGCTCAAAAAACATATATCAAAAACAGGAGAGGGATAGAATGTGAGTGCTGAATTAGAAAATAAATGGGAAGATGTTACATTGTTAACTAAAATTATTGCTACCTTAGAGGCAATAAAACGTACAATTGATAATGGTAAAAGTATAGACAAAGCGAGAAGGCTAGACTTGAAAAAAATCACACAAAATTAGGTGGAAATTAACAAAATGTTAACAGTAAAATAATGAATAGGGAAAATAAAATATATGAATACAGATGAAGAAATATGATATATGTTCTATTAAGTAAGAGAATAAAAATAAACACATGAACAATTTTAAAAAACAAAGATAATTCCCCAAAATTCTAGGAAAACTGGAAAAAGTACAGTATTTATATGGAATAATTACTAACAATATATATCACAGTGACATTAAAAAAAAAAGACCTCTGAGGATAAAGGAGGAATCCAAGGGGTATCCAAAAAAGAAAAATCATGTCACTTATCAAAGGGAAATATCAGAGTGATATCAACATTCCAAATAGCACATTTTGATACACTTGATCCAAATAGCACATTTCCGAAGAGACAAAAGTTTAATTTAGTAGAGTTTCATATTTAGCCATGCGTCATTCAAATATTCTGACATATACAAGAATTTGAAGAATAAAACAACCATCAAATTTATAGGAAATAAGAAACAACTTACCTAAATAAAAGTGATCAAAAATAAATGCACTCAATCTAAATAAATAAAAATAAAAAGGGCCAGGAATAGAAGCTCTAACTTAGGATATAGAAATCTGTGAAACAATTATTTCTATCTTAATAACAAGCTAAAGCCAGATAATCCTTAAAATCATAACTTCTCTTGAAATCCTTGAAAGGCAGAGGTCTCAGAGTAACTAGCCTTAAATCTGAAGGAAAACCAGGGTCTCCGAGGAGAGATGGAGGTGAGTACTGGATTACCTAGGGCAGAGCAAGGGAAGAGGATGGGCATGCCATACAAATTGGTAAGAAGAATTTGGCTAAACTTTTAAATAAATTGCTAGAGGCCAAGTGTGGTATGAGAGTATGAAAGCTGTAGAAGCCACAGATGCAGAGGAATTTGCACCTGCTAGCAAACCCTTCTCCACGGACTTCCTCAGATGCTCAAGAGAAAGATAGGGGCAATGAGGAAGCTGCAGCATGCCTCCCACAGGTCCAGGCTTTGGGGAGGAAGAGACAGAAACCACTACTGGAAGACACACATCCTTCTTCCCAGTGGAACAGAAAACTTAAGCCCCCTTGAAGGGAAGCAAACTCTTTAGTCCCCAAGACACACATTAAGACCCACTGTAGCTGTGGGAATGAAAGAAAAAACAAAACAAAACAAAACTTCTATCCTAGGGGAGGGGCAAAAAATATGCTGAACTCAAAACTTAGAGAATCCTTCCCACTGAGAGGGGTGAAATCACTGAGAAAGCCCTACCCTGAGGACTAGGGAGCCAGTGGACTGAGGCTGAACCAGGAAAACAGCCTTTCCTTGTGCTTTCCACACTGCTATAGAATTTTTGTTAATTCTTCAATACCCAGCCCAAATATCCCATGTTTTATTCATCACGTTTCCTCCTATCATAATCATTCATTCATTTATTCAACAAATATTTGAAAACCTGCTGTCTTTAGACATGAGGCTGCTGCAATGAACAAAACAGAGAAATTCTTTGCCTTCAAAGTGCTTCTATAGGGGACACAAAAATAACCAAATAAGTTTATAATGCCCAGCAGTAAAGAAAAGTAAAATACTGTAAGTGGTTAAAGTGATAGGGAAAATGAATTCAGCTAGGACTGAGGGGTGACTTTGAAGTGATGATTTAGACCAAGTCAGAGAGCAAGGGAGGGAATTATCTGGGGAAATCTCAGTCCTGATAGATGAAAAACTGAAAAGGTTCTGATGCTGAAATACACTGGAGGCCAGGGTGCTGAAGCCAGGTAAGCAAAGGGAAGCACGACCGATTCCCTCATATCCTTTCACATGACTCTTTCCCCTTGCACCCTGTAGCAATTCAATAAATGCATGTTGGTGTGTTCTGACACAGCCTGGCTTCCATTATCATCCTCTCCTAACTTGTAAACTGGGAAGGACCTTGGTTTATTCCTTTTGAACCTTCAATGCCTGACACTAAATGTCAGTTCAATTACAGTCCAACTAACAGCATCACTGGTATATTAAAATATACCCTTTTCTAAAGCAGAAAAAAAGAGAGAAAAACAATTTCAGCTTTAAGATTGAAGAAAGGCCTTTCCACATAGCTCCTCCCCGAGTAAACCAATGATGAAGTGTTTCTCCTATTTCCTTTGTCCAGCCCACTTATGAAATCAGTTCTAGGTCACTCAGAACTTCTGCCATTATTGCGGGAATATATCTTAGCTATGTCCATGTAACAATTTCAGTCTTGGTACAATTGCCAAAGCAAGACCTGAAAGATAGATTGAGACTAAAACTGATTCTGTTCTTGAAGAAGTTTTGAATTTTTTGTCTTGTAGGACACCAAGATTCTCTGGAATGGGTCTACAGCTCAGAAAACTGCAATAAATTAGGGTCCTACTGTTAGATTTCTGCTCAACCCATAACAATCTCTCCCTTAATTCCCACTACTCAGAGGTGAACAGTTGGTCAAATAATCTAGTGTCTTCAGTAGCCCATATAGGTGAACAAAACAACCAGTGTACTGCGTATCATTAATCAGTTTCCTTATCTTCTAATGGAGGGAATTCCTGATAAAACCTCTCCTTTATCGCTCCAGCCTTCCAGCATTCACAGGATTCTGATAATTAGACTGACAAACCTACCTTTAGTTCAAAATACAGCAGATTCTGTGAATTTGGCTCTTTCTTTCCCCCTCCCTCTCTTCTTTTTAAGATTTTATTTATTTATTCATGAGAGACAGAGAGAGAGGGAGGCAGAGGGAGAAGCAGGCTCCCTGGTTGGATGCAGGACTTGATCCCAGGACCCTGGGATCATGACCTGAGCCAAAGGCAGACACTTAACCGACTGAGCCACCCAGGCACCCTCCCCGTCCCTCTCTTAAAACAGGGATTCACATTTCTTACTAGAAAGAGAAAAGAAGGTACTAGAAAGAAAAGTAATAGTAGTACAATTTCATATATTCATGTCCAATACTTTACAGAATCAGAATTCTCAATGAATATTATAAAGGGAGGTCAGATAGTTTAGCTTTGATACAAGAAACCATTTTAAAATTCTAATTAAATGGAAAAGGAATATGGTTTTTAAATTAAATTCTGCAATCACTTCAGTTTAAAATTTCCCTTTTGTTAAATAATTAAAAAAACCTAATGCAGTGTGCTAATACTGATACTTTTTTATCTACTAGGTTCCAAACAACCGCTGATTAAAAGAATGAAATTTCATCATAAGAGGGAAATTTAATGAGTTCTCATGAACAATTAAAAAGATTATTTGCATATTTTTAGCTTATTGGAGGAAAAAATACCAAGAGAGAAAGGTTTAGCAATAACTGCATGCTGAGAAGGAGTGGAAAGGGAAATATTAAATGCTTTTCTTTCCTCCTGAAGCCATGGATAGCATTTCAGGAGGCTTATTAGCATGCACACTGGAGTGATCTGATTTGCCAGTCCCCTGCACTTAGGCAGGTGTTTATTACAGGTGCTCCATCACTGGTATTTTTATCTCTCTAAGAAAAATTAGGAATATAGAGAGGACCCATGCCCGATTATGTTCATGATAGTGTATTATTACAGCAATGGGGAGAAGGAAATTATACCCAAAGCCAAGCTTGAGAAACATTTAACAAACTCTCTTTGGAGAGTCTACTTCATGACATTTACTCTTTGTCACCCAGTCTCTGGTACACAGAGCCATCAAGGACATCTGTGCCTGGGGCGCCTGGGTGGCTCAGTTGGTTGAGTGACCGACTTTTGATTTTGGCTCAGGTCATGATCTCAGGATCATGGGATAGAGTCCTGCATCCGTGGGATAGACTCCATGCTCAGCGCAGAGTCTGTCTGTCCCTCTCCCTCTGCTTTTCCCCTGCTCCATTCTGTCTCTCTCTCTCCCTCAAGTAAATAAATAAATAAAATCTTAAAAAACAAAACAAAACAAAACAAAACAAAACACCCATCTGTGCCTGAAGTCAAGGCAGGAAAGGTAAGGAGTGGAAAAGAAGATGAGCTTTAGATTCAGAAATGATCAGCCACTTACTACAAAGTGACCTCAAACAAGCAATTTTTTTCTCCATATTATCTATAGATCACACATATGTAAAGGCTGTAATAACATCTACCTTTTACGGTTGTCATGATGATCAGAAAAAATGCATTTTTTTCCAGTACAGCTTCCTATATATAGAAGGCACTCATTGCTTGGCAGCTAGGACATAAACCATATAAATAATAATAAACATCCATTAGCAGACAAGCAGCACATCATTAATGGGAGAATACTCTAGTTAGTATCTAAAATGTGCAAAACAATATTGTCAATAAAGTCGTCTTTGGGGGGCGCCTGGGTGGCTCAGTTGGTTGGGCGACTGCCTTCGGCTCAGGTCATGATCCTGGAGTTCCAGGATCGAGTCCCGCATCGGGCTCCTTGCTCAGCAGAGAGTCTGCTTCTCCCTCTGACCCTCCCTACTCTCATGCTCTCTCTATCTCATTCTCTCTCAAATAAATAAATAAAATCTTTAAAAAAAAAAAAAAAAAAAAAAAAAAAAAAAAAGTCGTCTTTGATTCTGAAGACCACAATGATTTCTATTACCCTGTACCTTCTACCTGCACCTTTAGTTAACCCTGACATTGGAATGAATATGCTTCTTTCAATATGAAACAGACAAACTGAAAACACTGGCACACTCCCTGTGGCGTTTGCTTTCACTGTCCCACATCTTGTTCCCTCAGCTCATTTTTGTTTCCGCCACAGCTCTGGTGGGCTGTGCTGCCATGCTGACATTGATCTACCCAAGAGTGACCTGCATAGCTCTCGGGGTTTATCTGCTTCAGAGCTTTCTCAGGAGCCAGCAGCCCTCACAAACTACACAAGCAGAGCCTATAACTGCAAGATGAGAGGCGTGGGAGGGTACAATGTCTCAGGCAACCTTCAACTAAGGGGAATAGGAGCCAGTGGAAAAATCTCTCCAGCCTCCTGTCAGTTGGAAGGAAAGTTCTGGAAATCATTCTTCTTGCTTTGCAGAGGCCCCATCTGAACTGAGTGAGCTCTTGTTGCCTGCAGTGGGGATCTTTATAATGCAACTGGCTTTTCATCCTTTTCCTTCCTCTCCCCCCAACCCCTTTTGAGATCTCTGGCATTATCTGTCAAAAAAACTTCCTGTTTTCAAGCTTTGTTTTCAGGGGTGCCCAAGTTAAGACACTTTCCTCCCACCCTCCCTCCTTTTTTTCCCTTCCTTCCTTCGATGTATTTATTTTAGAGAGAGAGAACAAGCAAGAGCACGAGTGGAAGGGGTAGAGGAAGAGAGAATCTCCAGCAGACTCCACGCTGAGTACAGAGTCTGACCTGGGGCTCAATCCCAGGACCCTGAGATCGCGACGTAAGTCAAAACCAAGAGTCAGACACTCAACTAACTGCACCAACTGCGTGCCTCAAGACACTTCTCAAAGATGGGATGGATATCAGGTGTAATTCAGACCTGGGCACACTCAAAAGGCACACATCTCATAACTTAGATATATTATATATAATTTGAATAGGAAAGTAGGTACCACTTTTCACAAAATCTTTCATACAGATGGAAAATAGATATATGGTAGAAGAGGTGATGGACAGATCGTTTGTTAGGAGAAAAATATTTTGGAAGTAACAACATATTAGTCAATTATATGGTTAACTCATACTCATTTTGTGTGGTCTTAAGTACACAGAGGTAATAAACTCTTAAAAGATAGGAGAGATTAAAATACAGAAGAGAATCTGAGTTGATGATGCTTTTTACAGTTTTTTTTTTTTTTTCAGATAATGCAGTTCAGGATAAATTTTATATTTCTAGATGGAAAAAATGTTATTTGCTAACACCTACACCATTAGTACTAGAATTTTTAACCTTTCATTATGAAAAACTTCCCAGATACATGAAATATACAAAATATAAGGAAACTATGTAACCATAACCAGCTTCAACAATTGTCAATGGTTATTACTCTTTTTTTAAAAAATAGATTTTATTTATTTATTTGACAGAGAGAGAGAGATGGAGCACAAGCAGGGGGAGTGGCAGGCAGAGGGAGAGGGAGAAGCAGACTCCCCATTGAGCAGGGAGCCCAATGCAGGGCTTGATCCCAGGACCCTGGGATCATGACCTGAGCCAAAGGCAGATGCTTAACCAACTGAGCGACCCAGGTGCCCCAACATTTTATTACTCTTAATTTTATCTATTCCTTCACTTTTTCCTTGAGTATTTTGAAGCATCTCTAAGACATCATATCATTTCACCCATGAACACTTCAGTGTGCATCTGTGCCAAATAAGGGCATTATTTTATATAACCACATGCCATTATCATGCCTCACAAAATTAACATTAGAATCTCAATATAATCAGTTCTTATTAAATTCTCTACTTGTCTACAAAATGTCTTTTATAGTTAAATCATTTGAATCAAGATCCAAAAAAGGTTCTATATTATATTTGATTGCTATACTTTTTAAATGTCTTATGATTTATTACAATTCCTCTTCCATATTAAAAAATAACTTTATTGAGCTATAAGTAAGGTACAATAAAAGGTACAGATTTTAAACGTACAGTATTATGAGTTTTGATGAATATATACATTAGTATAACCATCCCAATCAGTCAATATGTGGAATATTTTCATCATGCCAGAATGTTCTCTAATGTTCCTCTGCAGGCAATCACCACCCTACCCTGGTACCACAACTGAGACAACCATCAGTAAGATTTCTAACATCATAGCTTAGTTTGACTATTCCAGAACTACATATAAATAAAATGATAAGATGTATGCTCTTTGTGACTGGCTTTTTTTTCCTCTCAACATGTTACTGAGATTTATCTGTGTTCCACTGAACAAATATGTCGCTATTGGTTTATCTATTCACCCTAAATAAAGCTGCCCTGAATATTTTTCTACAGGTATTTTTGTGGATTTGTGATCATTTTTTTAAAAATTTCTTTTAAATAATACCTAGGAATTACCTAAGGAATTCCTGGGTTATATTAAGTGTGAGTTTTAACGTTATAGAAAAAAATCACAAAACTGTCTAAAAAAGTGCATGTAGTCTTTTCATGTTTTTTTTGAAGATTTTATTTATTTATTTGAGAGAAAGAGAGAGGCGTGAGAGAGAGCATGAGAGAGAGAGAGGTCACAAGCAGGGGGAGGGGTAGAGGGAGAAGCAGACTCTTTGCTGAGCAGGGAGCCTGATGCCATGCAGACTTGATCCCAGGACCCTGGGGTCTTGACCTGAGCTGAAGGCAGATGCTTAACCGACTGAGCCACCCAGGTGCCCACATGTAGTCTTTTAAACTTCCACCAGTAATGTATGAGAGCTCTTGCTGCTCCACACCCTCATCAAATTTGATGTTTCAGTCTTTTTTTAAAAAAATATTTATTTATTTATTTATTTAAGAAAGAGCATGAGCAGGAGGCGCAGAGGGAGAGGGAGAGAGACAGAGACTCTCAAGCAGACTCCATGCTGAGTACCAGAGGCCAATGCAGGGCTTGATCTCATGACCTGAGCCAAAACCAAGAGGGGGACGCTCAACTGACTGCATCACCCATGCGTCCCAAATTTGATGTTTCAGTCTTTTAAAAATTTGGCCATTTTAATGGGGTCTAATGGTATCATACTCTGTTTTAAATTTTTATTTTTATGATGACTAATGATGTTGAATGTCTTACTATGCGCTTATTGGTCATTCTTGTTTTCTAAATTATCGAATTCTTTTGTCTTCTTATTTTGTCTTCTGTTTCATATGTTCTAGAAGTTGTTTATATATACTTGATTCAAGTCCTTTGCAATGTATCTGTATTGCAAAAATTGTCACCCAGTCTGTGGCTTGCCTATTTGTTTTCCTATTTTTTTTCATGAACAGTAAATGCATTAAACATGGTAATAAAGTCCAGCTTATCATTTTTATTCTTTAATTATAGTGCTTTTGTGTCCTTTTTAAAGAGAGTATTGCTTACTCTCTGTTATAAAAATATTCTCTTCTATTTTCTTACAGCTTTATAATTTCAGCTTTTATTTTTAGATCTGTGATTTATCGTAAATTATTTTTTCTGTGTATGGTGTGAGACTGGTGTCAAAGTTCTTTTTCTTTTTTAAATAGATATCCAGTTTCTCTACAACCATTGGCTGAAAGCCTATCCTTTCTCCCACTGAATTAACTCAGTCATTGTGAAAATCAATATACATGTGGATCTGTTTCTGAGCTCCCAGTTCTGCTGCATTGATCTATTTGTCTCCATCTACATCAGTATTTAAACTGTCTTGTTTCCTGATACTTTATATTAAGGCTTGAAACCAGGTTGATGAATCTCTCAAACTTTTACCTCCTTTATCAATAATGGTTTTGGCTGTTTTATGTCCTTTGCATATCCATATAAATTACATAGTTAACTTATTAATGTCTATAAAATAGCCCAGAAGAATTTGCATTGGAATTGTAGTGAATAAACACAGATGAGTTTAGGCAGAACTGATGTTGGAGTATCTATATTGAATCTTTCAATCCATGAACATGGTATATCAATTTACTTAAGTTTTATTTATTTCAGCAGTGTTTTGTAGCTTTCAGTATATGGATCTTACACATAGTTTATTAACTTTATTTTTAAATAGTTAATGGGTTTTGCTACATTTATAAATAATATTTTTATTGTATTTTCCAACTAATTGTTGCTTGTGTATGGAATGACAATTGATTTTTGAATATTGGCTGGTGCACTGCAATCTTGCTATTATTTAATTATTAGTTCTAGTGGAATTTTGTTTTTGTTTTTGTTTTTTTTGTTTGTACATTGCTTAGGATTTTCCAACATAAACAATCATGCCATATGCATTTTTCATTGTTCTCAGATGTTAATATCAATGGGCAACGGACAGAAGAATCACATTATTGATTAATCATTGTGAAGTAACTAAAGAATGTAAAGCATATACCTTCCCAAAGGTGTTTCTCATTCACAGCACTATACAATTATTGTCAGATTCTAAACACAGGATAAAATGAGATTTCATTGGCTTAGTGCTATTTGACAGTAGGTGAACTCTCATCCCAACTTTGTTTTAGATGGTATTTTAATTTTTTTTATTTTCTATTTTGTGTGCAAAGAATAAATTTTTGTGCAAAGAGTAAATATTGCAGTGACAGGAACACAGTATTTGATTTGAAATTGTCAACAGCTACTAGAGGAAGTTTCTTATTAGTTGTCAATTCAGATAAATATTGGGAAACAGAAAATTGATCCTGTACAGTATAAAATTTCTTCCTTGCATGCCATTGGATGATGTTGATGAGAACCAGTTTGAACTTGTCATAAATCCCCGCTTTCAAAGTTTTAAGTCAAAGCAATGCATACTTCCTGTGATTACTCAGGTAAACTTTTCCTCTTACAAAGTTTACGTCCAGATAAATCTTGCTTGTGTCAAGTTCTGTCTTGATTACAAAATAATCTTGGTCACAATGTGTCCTCTATAACGTATGGCCTAGCAAAAAGGTTTATGTGATGTTCACTATTAATCTTCCTGTCATTAAAAAAGATGACATAGATGTAGCATTGGGGAATTAGGCTCTAGAAAGGAAAACAAAGACAACATTTCAAACATTTCAAAATGAGCTGAATTTTATTTTGTTTCATGGTGATAGTTTCCAACTATTCCCAATTTGCAGATACTCACAAGGGAGAGGTACATTCAAAGATGAAAATTTTCCTATGTTAAATTATGAATGACATGCACAATGTCTGTTGCCCACCTGATGTGGGGAGATATGTAAGCAATTAATTTCTAGAAATGAGAAAAAATATCCTTACCTTAGTTCCAGAGGAAGTAAAATAAGACAGGAATTTTGCACATTATTTTTTAAAACAATATTACAATTAGCATCATCAGTAATGGTAAAGCAAACAAAGAGATACTAAATTGTTTTCTTTCTCTCAGGAGAAACACTTTTCGTAGTGTTTGCTACATGGAATAAATAGTAGATGTATGATGAATGGCAAAATGATTAATAGCTGAGCTAATACCCAACAGACATAGAGTCTGCCCCTTGAGTTTTTTTCTTATATTGGAGAGATGAGGTTTATCTAAGTTAAAAACACAATAAATAGAATGAACATTCATCTACACACTGCCCATCTCAAGAAATAGAACATTGCTAATAATTTATGAACTTCCTGTGAGTGTCCTGTGATTCTATTACCTTGCCTCTCTTCCTGAATTGTAGGTTTATCCTTCTGTTGCTTATTTATCTATTCCTAAAAATGCATTATTCAATTGTGATCAAGTGCTTTTAAACTTTATGTAATTATTAGTCTCACTGTGACTAGTTCTTCTGCACAATCTTCTAAAAGATTTGAGGAGATTTATTTTGCACATGCAGCCATATTTGATTTGTTGTTACTGTTGCATAATATTCCATCACATGAACATAGGACAATTTCGTTCTCCCTCCTCTTCAGTGGACAGAGTTGTTTCCAGTTTTCTTACTACTACAAAAGATGCTGTACATATTCTGATATATTTCTTCTGTAGAACATGGGCAAGAGTTTTACTAGAGTATGTGCTTAAAAGTGAAATTTTTTGGTTATTTTACACTTTACTGGAACACAACGAAAGTGTCTAAAATGGTTGCTCCAGTTTACATTCCCACTAGACATGTACAATGATTTCTTGGTACCACATATTTCAGTATTGCTACTCTTTTAAAATCTTGCCTACCCTTAAGATAAGAAATGGTGCCTTGTTTTTCAATTTGCATCTTGCTGATTGCCTTCTGACTTTTGCAAATAATGCTGCTATGAACATTGGTATACCATTGATTGATTTTTGAATGCAAACTACCTGATATAAATTCTATTTGGTTAAAATGTAGTATACTTGAAAAATATATTTTAAAAACATTTTAGTTATGGTTTACTAGTATTGTGTTAAGGAATTTGGATCTTATTTGTGAATACACTGGTTGGTAATTTTCTCTTTAGTCATACAATTTTTTTTAAAGATTTTATTTATTCATTTGAGACACAGAGATACAGAGAGAGAGAGAGAGAGAGAGAGAGCATGAGCAGGGAGAGAGGCAGAGGGAGAAGCAGGCTCCCTGCTGAGCCAGGAGCCCGATGTGGGGCTTGATCCCAGGACCCTGGGATAACGACCTGAGTTGAAGGCAGATGCTTAACCACCTGAGCTACCCAGGCACCCCTCTTTGTCATATAATTTTTTTTTTATCAGCTTTGGATAATAGAGATTTACTGGCCTCATAACACAAGTTAGTCTTAGCCAATTATCCCTATTCTTCTATTTTCTGAAAGAGTTTATGTTATTTCTTCCTTGAATGTTTGATGGATCTTACCGTATGATTCTTGAGTTTTCTTATTGGAATGATTTTTATAAGCAATGCAATTTCTTTAATATATAGTGGGCTTGCAGATTCTTTGTTTCTTTTTTTATCAATTTTGAAAGTTGGATTTTCAAGAAAATGTGTCCATTTCATATAAATTTTAAAATTTGTTGGCATTAAGTTTTTCATGATATTCTCTCATTATCTGTTTAATGTCTACATGATCTGTGGTAATAATTCCTTTTCAATTGTTGATTTGGTGATTTGTATTCTCTCTTTTTTTCTTTTTTTTTTGGTATTCTCTCTTTTTCTTCATCGGTATAGATAAAAGATTTGTTAATTTTGTTTTTAGAGGACTTTTGGCTTGATTGATATTGTCTATCATCTATCCCTTTTCTATTTAATTAATTTCCTCTCTATTATGTTTTTATTTCTACATACTTTTAGTTTACTTTGCTTGTCTTTTAAAATTTCCTAAGGTGAAACCTGAAGGCATTGGTGTTAAATCTTTTTTCTTTTGTATTATACGAAATTTCTAAAATAAGTTTCTATTAAGTAATGCTTTGTCTGTATCTCACCAATTCTGATATATTTTTTTATTTACTTTGAGATATATCTTAAATATATCCCCTATGATTGTCTTTTTCTTTTGTAAAACTTTAAATTTATGCTCTTTAATTTCCTAGTATAGTGGGTTTTCTTAGATATCTATTATTAAAAATATAATTTGCACAATTTTAACTATTTTGTATTTATTGAGTCTTATTTTATTGCCCAGAATACATTTCTTTTTCATGAAGGTACTATGAGCACTTGAAAAGTGTTTTTAGGGCGCCTGGGTGGCCCAGTTGGTTAAGCGACTGCCTTCGGCTCAGGTCATGGTCCCGGGGTCCTGGGATCGAGTCCCGCATCGGGCTCCCTGCTCTGAGGGGAGCCTGCTTCTCCCTCTCCCAGTCCTCCTGCTTGTGTTCCCTCTCTCGCTGTCTCTCTCTCTGTCAAATAAATAAATAAAATCTTTAAAAAAAAAAAGTGTTTTTATTCTGAAGTTGTTGGATGTAATATTCCATTTAAGAATATTCTCTTCTGTTAGTAATATGTTGGGAGTTTTTACCCCAAATGAATGTTGAATTTAATCAAATGCATTTTAGATACATAGTTTAAAATGATCACATGGTTTTCATTTTTAAATTTGTTTGATGTGATAAATTATATTTATTGATTTTCAAATGATAAACTGATTTCCTGGGAGAAATTCTATGTGATTCTTTTTAACATATTGCTTGAACTGATTTGTTAATATTTTGTTATTTTTGCATCTATGTTTGTGAGGGGTATTTGTAATTTTATTTTCTCTCTCTCTTTCTATGTGCATGATAGATTTGTATGTTGTCTACCTGACTTCAGACTTACTGTTAAGTTAGTTACATATCAAGACATGGAATTAGCCAAAAGTTTAGATAAATAGATTAATGGAACAGAGAAGAAAGTCCAGAAATACAACAACAAATTTATGGACAACTGATTTTTTACAAAGTTCTTAGGGCACTTATATAGAAAGAAGCTCTTTCCCACTAATATTACTGGGGAAAAATATATATATTTATGTGGAAAAAAAAGTGAGAATCAACTTTTACCTTACACCATATCTCAGAATTAACTTGAATGATAAATCTAAATGTGAAAGCTAATCCTATAAAATTTCCTAAAGATAACATAGGAGAAGATCTTTTTGCAGCACTGGATTAAGCAATGTTTCCTTAAATAGGACATAAATTATTAAATAAGCATAAATCATTAAAATTTTGATTAAAATTGTACCTTATTGAAATTATATTATTTGACTTTTCAAAAGACAACATTAACAAAACCAAAGTGTCAGTTTCAGAAGGGAAAAAATATTCAAAATAGATGATTCTTACAAAGAACTTCTAACAAAAATATACAAATAACTCTTACAACTCAATGTTAAGAGATAAACCACTTAATAAATAAAAGAGAAAAGATTCAAACAAATATTTCACAAGGTGTAAAAGTAGCCAATGAGCACATGAAAAGATGCTCAAACTTATTAGCTAACAGAACAAGTCAAGGAAAAAAAACCATAATGAAATATCACTACCCACTCTCTAGAATTGCCTTTTTTTCTTTTCAAGACTGAAACACTAATTGCTGGCAAGCATGTAGAGCAACTGAACGCTTCCACACAGTGGGTGGAAATGTAAAATGGTAAAATTATCTATCAGTTATCAATAGTTAAGCTAACATTTACCTTATGCCATTCCTCAATTCATTATATAGTGTAAAAGAAGCAAGACACACAAAGAGTACATACTTTACAGTTCATTCATACAAAATTCTAGAAAACAAAAAACTAATCTATAATGACAAAATCTGGTTCAGTTGTGTGTGACTAAGAGCAAAGGTGGGTTGCACTTCTGAGAATGATGGATACATTCACTATCTAGACTGCAACAGTGGTTTCATGGATGTATACATCTGTCAGAGGGCACCAAATTGCACATCTAGAATGGATGTGGCTTATTTTACATAAATTGCCCCTCAGTAAAGTTAATAAAAATGAAGTATGTATGTAAACCCAAAACAACATAAATTAATTATTAAAAGGGCAAATCTCATATTTCACTGACATTTTGGTAGAGTCAATTCTTAGAAAGTAGAGTAATTAAGCAGGATTTGCCTGTATCTACTTTGCCAGACTCTGTCTTAATTTGTTTACAGCTCCACAGAATGTGACATAAGCCAGCATGCTTCTTTAACCTTTTATCAAGCTATTGTCCTCCCTCACCTGGAATCTTCTTCCTTTCTCTGTGTTCCTTTAGAATTCCCACTCATCTTTTAAGACCTGACCATCAAGCATCCTCCTCTTTAAATTTTTTCCTTGTACTTCCTGTATGTTAACAGCTCCTGCCTGTAAAACTTTTTAAATTTTTTTGTGTGTCGCTCTATTATAGACTTGCACTCATTCCTTGCATTATTCTAGAGGTAGTTGTGTGAAACTTTTGTACTAGACTTGAAGCTCACCAGCATCTGATTAGGTGCTCTGGTTCTGAAACAGGCCTAGGATCTAAGAGACAGACAGTAAATGCACAGTTAGTTGAAGTTAAACTTAATCATTTTCAAATTTAGTTAATTTAGAAATAGGTCATATCTTCCTATTATAAGCCTCTCAGGGGAAAGATGGACAGCAGCATATGCTGTTCCGGTTAAAGAAAAACACTCATAAAAAAGGAGTCTTAAGAAAGAAACTTCAAGCTACCTGTGGAAAAATATAGGGCATTTCTTCTTCCCTCAATTAAGGGGAAAATTTTTTAGCTTTGACCTAAATCTTAAATCACTTCTGAATAAATGGGGCTTTCCAAAAGATGAAGTATTTGCTTTTTAAATACTGCACAGAGACCTTCAGGCTTCTTAGAATTTCTGTGAAGAAGTTTTGAACTTTGAAAAGGACTTTCAAACATCTCAACTTTTGCTCATGTGTGGATGCTACTTTCAAAACCGAATTGCACGAGACAACATTAAACACGGAAAGAAGACTTTCTCCCTGGCTATTGCAATAGAGGAAAGACCAGAACTCAGTATGAGCTTTTTAAGACTTGGGGTAGGGGGATCATAGGCCATCTGGGTTTGCTAATTGGCCTTAACCAAAGGAAAAGTAAATGTTCATGTGTCTTCATAATGGGAGACAGTTTTACACATGGAACAAAGGACCCAGGAAAGGAAGGGAGGCTCCTACCCTCTCACAGAGACTGGGAAAAAGGGACACTATCTTCCTCAGTGATGTCATTTCAAAGGGATGGCCCCAGGTCCTAGAGAAAGACAGTCTTGGATTGTAAAACTAGCAAGAGGCTTTTTAAAAGATTTGCATCTCAAAGGGGCAAAGCAAGATTTTACAATGACAAGTTTTCTCAAGTAAATGCTCTAAGATAAGGGAGCAGAGAGACCTCTGTGGTTAGGCCATCTGGATTCTCTTAACGACCTGGGTAAAAGGGAGGTCAGGGGCCTGGAGGCAGCAAGAAGCCTGTCTAAGTATAGTTAAGCTGAAGGAAATATTGAGGTTATCTTGATCACTGCCTTCCTTAACTAATGATTTTATGTTTCTGACACTGAGCCTTTAGCTTTGCCAAATTAAACTTTGCTTAATTGTCCTTAAGCTGAGAACTGGTCCCTTGAGCTGGAAAACTGAGGCTTCAAGGGTATGTCATTTTGCTCTCTGCCAGGCTGAATGTGGATGATAATACAGTTTTCTTCCAACACTTCAAGGCCAGAGCAAGGACAGAATAGCTTCAAGTGGCCCGCTATAGTTGTACTCATAATACTTTAATAAGGATAATTTTTCCTAATTGATCAAGAAAATGAATCCTCCAACAGTAATGAAAATAGAATTGATAATGCTTGCTGTGCACTAACTTAGGTCTCTACCATACTGTTTGTCAAAAACGATGCAGCATACATATTATTTTGGGAGCAGAGAGGTTGAATTTAATCAGTGCCTTTTGTTTTCTTGCTATTTGCTTTGATTGCTACAGTTTAGCTGTTTGGCTCTGTTGAATCATTATCTGTTCCTCTCCTTCCTTCCTTACTTCTCTTTGTTTCATTAGCATCTTTATTTTATAATTTCTTTATTGTTTGAGCTGTGGTGCTCAGTGTTTAAATGATTGTTTTGTTTCTAAGTTCTTTTTTCATCAGAAACTTTTATTTCAAACTAAAGTAGTTTGAGCAAATCTGATGTCTCCTATGAAATTGTATTTCTCTACACATTTGTGATAGAGTTAGTAGCATACTATTGCATGATGTGCATAATTATGTAAATTAGGATAATATGCTATAGGTAGGGTATGTTAAATTGATTGCATTGATAGCCCCAGTTAATGGCTTCCCTACATCCATGCTCTTTGTAGTGTGATTTTGCTACTCCTCTCATCAAGAAGTAGAGTGTATTTCTCCACTCTTTGAATCTGTGCTGGTCTTATAACTTGTTTTGACCAATAGAATGGAGCAGAAGACATCTTCCTAGTTCCAAGCTTAGCCACTCTAATAAATGCCTGCATCTTCCAGGGCAGTAAGCCTAGACTACCCATTGAGAGAATCAGAGACCACACTGAGGAGTGATGAGTCTCAGAGGAGGCTATCCTAGACCAGGGAGCCCCTAACTAACAAACTGAGTGCAAGTGCTTGGGCAAGTCTAGTCAAGATCAGCCGCACTTGTCCATTATCAACAAACGAGTTGACTGATCCCTAGATTTGGAGCAAAAATAAATGTATACATTTCCTACCAGTAGGGTATTTTGTTTGTTTGTTACACAGCACTATTATAGTATTAAGGAACTAAATACTATGCACTTCTTTTTCCTATTATGGCACACATTTTCTCCCACCTAATTATTTTAAACATCTGTTGAGCACCATATAGTTAGTTGTAAATATTAAAGGCACAGAAACACATATCAACAAACCTTCTTTCAGTTGATATGCTTATGTGAAAGACAGAAGGAAAAATTATCAACACTTTATAATAGAGTGTGATGTGCTACATCAGATGAGCACAGAGTTCATGGAGCCCCCATAGGGGTTATTCAACTTAAACAGACATCAAATGGTCTCCCTGGCAGTGACTGAAATGTGTGGTATCTTGAATTAGGATGAGTAGGAGATAAGTTGGTTAAAAAGGTGTGATAGAAGAACATTCTAGGAAGCAGCAAATTATTTTCTAGATCACGGAAACAAAAGGTATTGAAAAAATGGTAAATATTTTAAAATAATGACAAAAATGGATTTAGCAGAGATGATCTGGAGAATTTAAGCAGAAAACAGATTAGAGCATACATACCCTTGTGTTCTGAAAACCTGATCTCTATTCTGAAAATTATAGAAAAAAAGATTATTAAGAATTACAGTTGATGTGGTTATTCTAAGGATTTCGGGAGCTCTTTATAAAAACCACATGGAAAAAAATAAGTGATTGTCAAAGATATGAAATATGCAGGAAGAGGCTACTGCAGGAATTCAGATAACTAGTGAGGAGGATGTGGGATACCTGAAGCCATGGAGACAATGTAAAGAGAGAAAAGAGAACAAGAATAGAGAACTTGGTTGCATTAATATTCAAGAAATAGGTATAGGGAGAAGGAGAAATGAAAGGAAAAATAAAGAAGAAGAACCACCACATATGTAGAAAGAAAACCAGAAATTAACCTAGTAAATGACATCAGTTATAGGGCTTAGTATCCCAATGGGGTTTTCTAAAAGTTTCTGAGGGAGTCTGACTGAGTGACTGAATGAGCACTGAAAAGATGGGAAGAGAAGCATGGTAGAAACTTTGAGCTCAGAAATATTTGAGGACTAAATGTATGTCATAAATTACATATGAATTTTAATCTCATGGTTATATCATCATTAGTGAGAATTTCTCGAAAGAAGGTAGAGTAGTGATAGAAATGGCCATGTAATCTTTCCTTCATTCAGGAGCTAGAATCTTTCTATACTCCTTCAATCTGGGCAGCTCCTGTGACTTGATTTGACTAAAAAAAGCAATGGAAGGGAAACTATACAAATCCTGAGCCTGACCTCAAGAGGTTTTTGTATGCTTCTCACTCTTGGGACCTTGAGACCATCATGTGTCAAGTGTGGGATAGCCTGCTGGGGGGCTAACAGACCACATGGAATACAAATCAGCCATTCTACTGAACATCCCCTTTGACAAACTAACCTCAGTCAATCAGAGAGCTGGCCATAGGTGCATGACTGCGACCAGATAAGTTGAAGGACCTTCTAGTTGACCCAGACCAAAGTATATTTCCAATGCCAAATATGTAACTATTGTTTTAAGTCACAGTGCTTATAATGACTTTTTTTAAAGCTGTAAAAGCCAATAATAAAGAATTTTCCTAGAAAGATGGTACCAGAGTATCATGGCTTACAGTTGGAATCAAGGTATTGCTACTGTTCATGTTCTACATTCTGTAATAATATCTGTATATTGAACTTGTGACATATGACTATAAAAGCAAAAAAAATGAAGCAGGGTGGAAAGAAAATGATGACTCTCTACTTAACTAACTCGGTAGGGATAAAATTGATAACCTTTATGGTTTGAATTCATAAGCCTATTTTATCCTCAATTTAGTTTTATGCCTTCAAAAGCTTCTGTCCAATTTTACAGATTTCATAAAAGAAATAATTTTCTTTTGAAATTTCAGAATTGCTTTTTGGTTCAATTAAACCTTGATGCCAGGGTGACTGAAGCTGTTACCAGTTGACTGTCCTACATATCTTGGCCAAGTGAATACATTCTGCATTTTTCCTTTATCAGCCTTGGATGAATTATTCATTGATTGAACTCACATTTCCAGGAACACAGATGGAAAATGGCTTAAAAAATGTGCCCTTTAATAGAGTGTCCTATTTTTTTTTCTCATTAAATGTCTTTGTATAGTCAACTATTGCTTCTAACCAACCACAGCTATGCCCTGGTGGCTCATTATCACCTTAGGTTCTTTTTCTCTTCCATAATATTCTTTTTTTTCTATACCTGAGTTTGTTACTCCAGAAATACCTGTGCAATCCCCATATTTGAAATCATATTTTTTATACTCTTTCCTCTGGCAAATAAAAAGTAAGAAAATGCAATACATGAGACTAAGCGAAATGCTCAGTTTCTTTTCTTCCTTTCTTTCCCACTACAATTCTTCTTTTCCTCTGTCTCTCCCCACTTCCTTCCTTTTTTCAATTTCCAGAATGCCCAATTATTATTTGATATGTTATTTGTCAGTATAGCTTTGTATCCATTTTCTTCCCAAACCTCCATCTCTTTTAAATGTGTCATGTTTGAGTCCATAAAAAATAGTTTTTATTTTTTTTCTGACATGTTGTGTAGTAGAAAGAGAAGCAATTTTGAAGTGATACATTTTGTATTTGATTCAGACTGCACCATGTTATTGCAAAGAAATGAGTCAAATAACCTAAATGATTCTCATGATCTTATCTACGAAAAAAGTAAATACCCTTATTTTAGAAGAGTGGTATGAGAATAACATTGTGTATATTAAAAAAATTATAATGTAGGTGGTACTTCAAGACACTTAGAATTGTATGAAAATGTCAAAGAAATAAAGGGAATAGTCAGTTCCTGAAATGAAATGAAGCAGAGAAAGACTTTTCTTGGACTTAAAACTTTAAATGGCCTTTGAAGGGTTATAAAAATTTATATTTTTAAGAAAGAAGATCTCTTCTAGGAAGAAACATTCCAAATATCTGGGTTCCTAATGGCTACTTCTGGAGTCTTTGGAATACTTTAAATGGAAATGTGTGTATTTTTATTACTCTAATCTATATCTCCTATTCCAAGACCAAGATCATATGTGGATACACACTTAAGTAAGTAGCAGCAAAGGCTATTCTCTTTCATTATGGTATTTTCATTTTCTTAAGAGAAAAGCTGTCCTGACAGAGAAAGAATATATTGTAAATTCCACATTCACAGCTTTTCTTCCATTTTCATCTATTTTGTTAAACCACATTTTTCACTTCACGAACTTGGCACATATCTTATGCAAGAAAGCATAAAGTACTATCTGAAGTACAAAGTCATATATAACAAGTGGAGGTTGAGTAGACAAAAAGATTAATTTGCTTTTTGTCAACTCCATCCTCCATTTTTCTCTGTCATTGATTTCTTTCTGTGCTCCTTGGTCACTGGGAGAGATGTTGTGAGAAGGTATAATAACGCATCACCCCAGGAAAATATGTGTAATGAGGTGAAATTCAGATTCAGCCTAACCCTACGTTCTTGGTTGTGCCAGCTTAGATACAATTTACTGTAAAGGTAAGAGATACAGTTTATTTTCAAACTTAACAGCATTAAGCATGCGATTAGATGGTAGAATCGCTTGGTTTGCATTTTCTATTTGTGGCCTCCAGAGGGCAGCATTCATTCTTTCAATACTAAAGAACACTAATAGCTGTTCATCTATCCATCTATCTACCTACCTACCTATCATCTATTTCCCCTTAAGTTATAAACGCGTTTCTGTGTAGGGGCAAGGAGTCCTCCACTAACATAGAAGACTTATGAGAAAGACAGAAACACGTTATATATTATCTTTTTAAAAAAGTTACTAGACGCTTTCTTTGCATTTCTCAAAGAAGGAATACAATGTGGCCAACTAAACAGAATCCTTCTCTCTGAACTTTTCAGTAACACTAAATATCAACTAAAAATGATTTTATTTTCATAACAAAAACACCCTATTTGATTTTATAAATAATCAAGCATTCAAATGGATGCTGAAAATTACCCATTCCCTTAAAAAAAAAAAGCAAAAACAAAACAAAAACAAAAACAAAAAACCACAAGCATAGAAAGAACAGCCGACTTTTACCAGAGAAACAATGAGTTTTTCCAAGAATAAAGAGTGACATGCAGCACATCCTAAATGACACTCAGATCTCCTGATACACAGCAAGGAAAACTGAGATGATTCCTCTGTAAAAGGCTTTCTTATGTATTTACTTGCACAGACTTATAATAAGTGAAGACCAATGTGTAACCACTTATAAACTACTGCTATTATTCTAACTATAGAAGGAGTGTGTGATATAATAATTTGGGAGTAGGGGAGATAAATATGTGTTGCCCAACTAAGAAAACTTTTAATGACCTCTTCTCTACAAGCTGTTTGGAGAACAATTCAGAGAGAAGGCAACAAAAGCTTTATTTTAACTTATTCTTTCTTAATTCCATATTTTGGTTTGTCTTTAATCAAGAAAAAAGGTGGAACAAAATGATCATTTTCACAGAGATATTTCAGGTAGTGGTAGAGAAAAGATGTCAATCTTGAATTTAGCATTGAAAATGAAGCAACAGTGGGAAATGCTGGTTTCAGAGAAAACAGAGACCATGAATGAGGCCATGGGGAAGGGAAAAGTACAAGACATGTGATTAATAATTATACATAAAATCCCAGTGACTAAATTTATTCCTCTCCAAATTGAAGAAAAATAAAGTTGTTAATAATGTTTAAAAATGCAAGAAATGGAAATGTTTTATTTTAATATGCTGTGCTTGCCCACTTAAAATTGTCTCTGGTTATTTGCAGGACCTGGTTACATACACTTTCACAATGACACTTGTTTTTTTATGAAGGGGAGCCTACGTTCCTAAAATCCACTTGCAAGAAAATTAATAGGTGGGGGAAAGTGCAGAATGATTGAAAGATGTTCTTAACAAATCATGACATTTTTCTTTCCACCCTTAATAAGTAGAAATGAAGCTATGTCTATGGGATTCTTCTTTCACATGAGCACTGTTTTACACGCAAAATAAATTCAGGTGGAGCTATTCGGGGAGCCTAGGTGTAACAGGATCGCCATTTGTCAGAGATTATTACTCTAGAAGACTCCCTAGGAGAGGCATAAATTTGCCCTGAAATAACACATCGCATAATAACAGCAAGGAGCTTGTCTCTGCACTCCTCATGGGCTGTGCACCTGCTCAGGGGGACTTTCCTACTGAGCCTATCAAGCCTATCTGCTCATTCATGTGGCAATCCCAGCTTTCAGTTAGGAACCATCGGAGCAAAACCAGACCATCAAATCACCCACTAACATGTTGCCTTTGAAGCACAGAGAGGATAGATCTGCTTTGTTTGGAAATAATTATTTAAAGAAGGCCAAAATGGATATGTGGGAAGATAGTAAACACCAGAGTCAATAATCCCAATTAAAAATCCCAATAGTTTGGCTGACTTATTAGTGATGAAGATCAGGGTCTTCAGGATAATAAAGGTCTCCTCGTGGGGTTAGTGTGAAGATTATAATCGCTTTAGGCAAAGTGTCTAGTAGAGTGTTTGGACATAGTGAGTCTTTCTGTGCTGGAATCAGAAATTTCAAGCACAACTACAGACTTCATCCTTCATATCAGAAGACAGAAAATGACATGAGCAGCATAACCCCATGCTCTAAGCAGTAGCACTGACCCACTCCTGTTATGTATCCTTGACCACATTTAGCTTATGGATTGTAGTTAATTAAAGGCTGGGAGAAATATAGAGGGACTCTGGTCATGGGACTCTAAAGAGTTAAGTGGCCTTTGATGGTATCAAACCTGGTGCTTATTCAGTACCAAGTTACAAATAACACCTTTCTATCTTATAAGTTCTTGAGCCACTTGTAAGGAAACTTTAAGGCAAAGATATCTCTTTGAAGGTGACAGCAAACCTCCTTGTTATTGAGTACTGTTTCAGTTAATTGCATTATTAAGTCTTGGCACCTTCACCCACTTACAGCTCTACTGTCATTCTGTCATTTTGGAAGAGTGATTCGAGGGGCCGTACTCATTTACCAACCCTACACTAGTAGTTGGTAAATGTGGTTTTGTTAAAACTTAAATGAAAAGCTAAACTCAGCATTTTAATCCAAATAATGAGCTACCAATTATTTTCAGGATCTTAAAGCCCCTTTTGGTTATAAATTGCTGTTTGCAGATAGCAACTAGTCAATCATTTTCACCACAAAGCCTCTTATTATGTAAAATGGTTTTAATCATTAAAAGTGTTTGGAATTTCAAAAAGTCAGACAGTAGTAAAATACCTAACAATATACTCTAAGCCAGCTACAATGAATTTCAACTGTATCTGGTTCCAAAGAGAAAACTGACTAAAATATTTTTGGTGGATGAGTATCAGTGGGTTTCCACTGCATATATTATTTCCAACAGGGATAAGCGTATGGTTAAGCAGAAAAATAACTGACTGATTTGATTAAAAGATTTTTCTTAGAAAACTATAAATAGAGATCAGGTAGAGAAACATGGCAAGACTTTT
This sequence comes from Neomonachus schauinslandi, assembly GCF_002201575.2. Lineage (NCBI taxonomy): Eukaryota > Metazoa > Chordata > Mammalia > Carnivora > Phocidae > Neomonachus > Neomonachus schauinslandi. The sequence goes on along the minus strand of NC_058416.1, from coordinate 15,283,976 downwards.
CAGGGCATTATAATTTATAGGACATATATGATTTTATATATAAAAAGTTTATATATATATATGTACTGTACACATAGCGATATATGAATGGGACCCACATAAATTACCTCTCATAAAGGAATAATTGGTACTGTAAAATAATATTTTGATGCCCCTCATTAAAGCACCTTCCTTAAACAACTGTTTTCTTTTAAAAAACATCTTTTTTTTTGTATTGCTTACTTTAATAAGCCCACAGGTCAGCAGTGAACAGAATCATAACAAACATAATTTTAAAATAGGAAAACATGAACTGCTTAGAGAATATGCCCTCATCCTAGGAAGAAAAACAGTAGAAAATGTTCTAGTATTGGTTTTAGCTTATACACAAATTTATGAGTTCAAGAAGAGAGAAGAATCAAAGGCTATTTAGTATATCTCCATGTGCTACACATTCAGTAATACTTGAGTCAAGGTCGTCAGTGTAGAAGCAACAGATTGTCATGGTTCATACTATTTAATTACAATCCTATAAAGGGCATATTTTGCTTATTAAATAGGCTAAAGAAGAGTCCATTATGGGACAACAAGGATCTCTTCTTCAAAAAAGAAAGGAGTTCAAATCCGAAACATAAAAATATCAAGAGAATGGCAGGATCCACCTTTTAACTAATTCTTCTTCTAGGCTGGATTCTAAACCCCTTTGTGAGGACATGTGAAGTAATCCCATCATTCAGTGGTATTTATGGAGAACCAACTAGCAGGCGCTCTCCAAGGTGCTAAGAACTCAACAGTGAACAAAAGTCAGTGGCCTCATGGTACCACTCTAATGAGGAAAATAGATTATGGATAAACAAATGAGTTATGTCCTATAATAGCATGTAATGGTACACGCTATGAGAAGAATACATATAAAGCAGCATAAGGGTAAAGAGAGTGGTGTCATTGCTACTTCAGACAGTGGATGGGGAAAGCCTAAGAAGGTGAATTTTGCCTAGACAGTTAAAGAAAGCAAGGGAATTGACAAATATCTAGGGGAAGGATATTCCAAATCTAGAATGGCAAATGCAGTGGTCTCGGTGTGGAAATATCCTTGGCACTTCCACAGACCTTCAAGAAAGCCAGTGTGGCTTAGGAAGATTAAGGGGAAGGATAGTAGCAATAAAACAGAATAGAAATGAATGAGCCAAATTGTGTAAGAACGTGGCTTTTATTTTGTGATGAGAAAGTGTTTGTGGAATTTTTTACAGGGGAGCAACACGATGGCTTATATTATAAGGGATCACTCTACCTGCTGGGGTTTTAAATCTAAAGAAAGATCAGTCAACCAAGTTTGTCACTTTGCTTCAGCTGAGTTTAACCAGAAAGGTGCATGGAGTAGACTGATTTGGATTTAAGTAGGATTGGGGTTTTACTAGGCAGAAGGATATATGGGCAAGAGAGTTGATGATAAGCATGTGTTCTTTTCATTGTGACAAAATATGCACAACACAGAATTTATCATTTTAACCTTTTTTTTTTAAGTGCACCATTCAGTGGCATTAAGTATATTCATATTGTGTAACCAATCCCACCACCAATTGCCAGAACTTTGTCATCTTCCCAAACAAACTGAAAGTCTGTACTCATTAAACAAGAACTCCTCAAGCCCCCTCCCTCCAGGTCCTGGTAACTACCTTTCTGGTTTCTGTCTCTACAAACCTGACTACTTAACTCTAGGTACCTCGCCAAAGTGGAATCATACAAGATTTTTCCTTTTGCATCTGGCTTGTTTCACTTTGCATGATGTCTTCAAGGCTCATCTATGTGTGGCGTGTGTCAGAATTTCATTCCTTGTTAGGGCTGAATAATATTTATTCTTTTGTGTGCATGTACCACATTTTGCTTATCCATTCACCCCTCCATGTACAGTTGACTTGTTTTCACCTTTGACTATTGTGAATAATGCTGCTATTAACATGGATGTACAAATATCTGTTGGAAGCCTTGCCTCCACCTGTTTTGGGTACATAGCCAGAAGTCAAATGGCTGGATCCTTTGGAAATTCTAAGTTTAACCACACTGTTTTTGCATTTTACATTCCTACCACTAGTGGACAGGACATTTCACCACACTGTCACATTTGTCATTTTTTGTTTGTTTTCTTATAAGAGCCATTCTAATAGGTGTGAACTAGCAGCTCATTGTGGGTTTGATCTGCATTTCCCTAATGGTTGGTCATGTTGAGCATCTTTTCATGTGCTTACTGGACATTTATATATCTTCTTTGGAGAAGTGTCTTTCAAGTCCTTTGCCCATTTTTAAAAATCAGGTTTTTAAAAATCATTGGTCTACAGGAGTTCTTTATATATTCTTGATATTTTCCCCTGACAGACATAAAATTTGCATATATTTTTTTCCATTCCATGGATTGCTTTTTCAGTCAGTTGGCAGTGTTCTTGATGCATAAAGCTTTTAATTTCGATGAGGTTCAATTTATCTATTTTTTCTTTTGTTGCCGATGCTTTTGGTGTCAAATCCAAGAGATCATTGCCAAATTCAATGTCATGAAGCTTTTCTACTATGCTTACTTCTGAGAGTTTTACAACTTTAGCTATCACATTTTGACCTTTGATCCTTGAGATAATTTTGTATATGGTGTAAAAAAAAAGGGGGGGGTACAGCTCCATTCTTTTGCACTTGGATATGTTTTTCCAACACCATTTGTTGAAAATACTGCCATTTCCCCCACTGAATGGTCTTGGCATTTTGTCTATAATTATTTGACTATATATGTGAGGTTATTTCTGGGCTCTTGATTCTATTCCATTAGTCAGTTTGTCTGTCTTTTGCCAGTACTACACTGTTTTTATTACCGTAGATGTGTAATAAGTTTTGATATGAAGAAGGGTCCCTTGACATTCCTTATGAATTTTAGGATAGATTTCTCTATTTCCGCAAAAAATTTTGGGATTTTAATAGGGATTACATTGAATCTGTAGATTATTTTGAGTAGTACTGACATCCTAACAATATTGATAGTAGTAATCATTTCACTATGCATATGTATATTAATCATTTGTATATCTTAAATATGCAATTTTTATTTTATATACTTATTTATATTTATTTTATATATAAATAAAAAATACAGTTATGAATACATATGAGAAAAATTACTTTTAAAGGACAGAAAATACTACACAAAATATCTTGTATCCTCGAATATTTTATCCTGACATTTACTGAAAAACTTAAAAGAAAACAACAAATTTACTATGCTTAAGTAAATCCATTTTAATCTTAGGTTTAATTGTATCTCAGAGAGAAATGTTAGTTTCTGTACTGAACTTTATTCAATGTTTTAATTCTACTTAATCATGAAACTCTGGGAAAATTCCCATTAAAAATAAACATTTTCTCCTTCTAATTATGGCAGTAAACATGACATTTGGAGATAAGTCTGTAGACATTTTATGAGCATTTATTAATAATCAATCACACACTAGGATTAATTTAAAAAGTCCTAACTGCTGATGCCAGACTTTGACGTCACATATGCATTTGTATCCAACCCATCTATTTCTATGGAATAAATTAAACAATTATTTTTATCTAGTATCCAATGGGAAAATTATCAGTGACAATAAAAACTTTAATTAACACAACACCAGAACAAAATTTCCTTTCACTAAATGTGCATATATTTATATGGGGAAGACAGGGCTCTGTCATACCCAAGCATTAGAGAGATCTCACCTTTCAAAATATACCATGGTAGGACCAAAGAGTCTACAGAGAAAAAGAAGATACAGTGTAGATGCTTTTTAGCTACAGCTATGAAATATTCAGCTTTTCTCAGAACAAAATCACTTTGCAAAAGTCTGCTCATTTATTCCAAAAGAAGAATAAAAATGAATAAAGCATGCGAGTCCTCTCTTCAAGTGCACCTAACTTCAAACCAGATAATGTTTTATAATTCTTACAATGGAGTCTGAGGATGCAGGTGAGGGGCTGACAAAAGATTCTTTAGTGTAACTCTAGGACAAGGGGTGCCTGGGTGGCTCAGATGGTTAAGCATCTGCCTTCAGCTCAAGTCATGATCCCAGGGTCCTGGGATCGAGCCCCGTGTTGGGGTCCCTGCTCAGCAGAGTCTGCTTCTCCCTCTCCCTCTGCACCTCCCTTCCACTCGTGCTCTTGCGCCCACTCTCTCTCAAATAAATAAATAAAATCTTCAAAAAAAAAAGTAATTCTAGCGCATTTTGTAACATAGCACATAGCATTCTAGATTGTACTAAACAGTCCTCTTCTGTCATTTAGGATGAACATTTGTTTATAGCTTCCACTGATAATCTGAATGTATTTCTTTTGTTTTTAATTTTTTTAAAGATTTTTTTAATTTATTTGACAGATAGAGACATAGTGAGAGAGGGAACACAAGCAGGGAGAGTGGGAGAGGGAGAAGCAGGCTTCCTGCTGAGCAGGGAGCCAGATGCAGGGCTCAATCCCAGGACCCTGGGACCATGACCTGAGCTGAAGGCAGATGCTTAATGACTGAGCCACCCAGGTGCCCTGATGTTTTTAATTTTTTAAATTATTTTTGATTTTCAATGACTGTTGATTTAAATGAAAGAGACCAGTAAGTGATGCAATTTTGAATAATTTCACAGCAATGGTAGTCAGCTCCCACCCAAAGTCCCTGGGATCTACCTAGACATTGATTTTATGACATGTTCTACACATTCTATCTGCCATGACTGCCCTGGGTTGGCCATCTGTAAGATTCTCAGTGATTTACTGCTTGTATTGCTGATATGAAAAGATGGCCTGGAAAATCAGAAAGTCAGCCCCTCTCTTGGTCTCAATCTTTCTCAGAGCATTGTGTTTAAGAACATGAATTCTGGAATGTGATGGATCTAGGTTCAAATGCCAGCTCTTCTGTGAGTTACTTAATCTTTCAGAGTTTCATCAGTGAAACGATGATAATAATAGCTAGTTCAAGAGCTGGTTGTGTGAATTAAGTGGGATGATGCATGTAAAACAACCCAACACCTCACAGTTAGTATTAGCTGTTATTACTGTTACTGTGTAGATTGAAATGAGTGACAGAGACCAGTAGAGGTGAGTGTTTATCTTTAGGGAACCAAGGCAAAAGATCACAAGGACTTGGTCAACAGATGAGATGAGTAAGAAGAAATCAGCCAAGACAGGACAAGTTAATAGATCTGTAGAAAAGTGAACAAGCAATTGAAAAAAAAGCAAGAGACTTCCTAACATCTGGTTAGTTTGCTGACTTCAAGTTGAAGAATAATTTGTTCACAGTAAAGTGCATAAATTCTAATTGCTGAGCTCAATTTATTTTTTATATGTGTTTATACCTCTATAACCACCATACATACCAAATTATAAGACATTTCCAGCCCCCAAGTAGGCTCTCTCATGGTCCCAGGCAACAACCACCCTTCAAAGGTATTACTGTTTGAACATCTATCTTGAACTTCATACCAACACAACGATACCACCCTTCTGTATCTGTCTGGCTTCTTTCATTCAACATAGTGTCTGTGAGAACTATCCATGTTGTTACTTGTCTTTTCCCCATTGCTGTCTTCTATTATATGAACATCCCACAATTTATTCACCTTTCTGTTGACGGACTTTCAGATTGTTTCTATTTGGGGGCTATTACAAAAATAGTTGCTCTAAGCTGTTAGAAACATTTGCCCACAAGTCTTTTAATAGACATAAACACTCATTTTTGTGTCGAATGGCTGGATTAAGGGGGATATGTATGTTCAGTTCTTATTAAGATACTGCCAAACAATTTCTTAAGTACTTGAAACAATTTACACTCCGCTCGAGCAATATCAGAACTCCAACTGAGCCATGCCCTTGCCAACACTTGATACTGGTCATTGTTTGAGTTTTAACCAATTTGATAGTAGCTTAATATATATGTGATTTTTATTTTAATTTGCATTTCCATGATGACTTATGAAATAGACCACCATTTTGTATTCATCTTGGCCATTTGGATATCCTTTCTGAGGTGACTGTTGAAGGACTATGCCCATTTAAAAAAATGTGTTGTTATGGGGTACCTGGGTGGCTCAGTTGGTTAGGCGTCTGCCTTCAGCTCAGGTTATGATCCCAGGGTCCTGGGATCAAGCCCCACCTTGGGCTCCCTGCTGAGCCCTCTCCCGCTGCTTATGCTTGAGCTCTCTCTCTCTTTCTCTCTCTCAAATAAGTAAATAAAATCTTTTAAAAAAAATATATGTGTTGTTTGTTTACTTATTTACTTATCTTTCACCTTAATCATCTATCATCCATCTTAAATTTTGCATGTGATATGAATTCAAAATCAAGGGTCCTATTTTTAAAAATTTCTACACAGCTATCCTTTTGATACAGCACCATTTACTAAATAGTATTAGTGCCTTTGCTGTATATCAGTGTGTTGGTCTGTTTCTAGGCTCTTTATGTTAATTCATTTGACTATTTGTCTGTTCTTGTGCCCATACACTTTATTTCTATATCTATATAGTAGTTCTTTTTTTTTTTTAAAGATTTTATTTATTTGACAGAGAGAAAGACAGCTAGAGAGGAAACACAGCAGGGGGAGTGGGAGAGGGAGAAGCAGGGTCCTGGCTGAGCAGGGAGCCCAATGCGGGGCTCGATCCCAGGACCCCGGGGTCATGACCTGAGCTGAAGGCAGACGCTTAACGACTGAGCCACCCAGGCGCCCCTATATAGTAGGTCTTGATACTTGGTGGTGTAAATCCTCTTTGTTTTTTCTTCTTCCAGGTTACCTTGGCTATTCTAAATCTCTTTGATTTTGATATTGATTTTAGAAATCAGCTAATTACATTTCCCAAATCATTCTGTTCCTCTGTAACTTTGAGAAACAGGTAGTCATTGAGAGCTGTAAACCATAGTGCAAATTTCCTAGGTTATCATTTAAGTCCCTTAAAATATGCTTCAAACATATTTTCCCAGCCTTGTTTTCCAATTACTCTTCTTCATTAACCTCTCACCATCCCCCACATGTTTATTTAAATCCCCTGCCTCTGTCATTTGACAGCCGTTTCCCCAGCTGGAGTGCTCTCTCAAGTCCTTTCTACCCATCTAAGTCTTATTTCTGTTCCTGAAGTTTCTGTTTCCAGATTCAAATGTCACTTCCCCAAAGCAGCTTCCTCCTCTCCCTCCAGCGCACACAGAAGTCGGCATCATCTGACCTCCCACTGTAATTGTTTCCTCAACGAAATATATTGTGGACTAATCACATATAACTTTATATTTTTTGTTATTATTTTATGGGATGACTTCTGGCAGGAATTTTACTTTCAAATTGTTTCACCTTTCACAACCCTTAACTTGCTGCTTCTATGTAGAAGGTGCCGAATAAATAAACAACTGCAGATTGCTTGCCTGCAGAGCTTTTAAAATAAGAATACTAGGGGTGCCTGGGCCGCTCAGTAGGTTGAGCTACTGACTGGAGGTTTCCGCTCAGGTCGTGACCTCAGGGTCTTGAGATCAAGCCCCGTGTAGGGCTCTGCGCTCAGCGGGGAGTCTGCTTGAGATTCCCTCTCTCCCTCTGCCCCTCCCCGCCCTGCTCCTGCGCTCTCTCTTTCAAATAAATGAGTAAATCTTTAAACAAATAAAATAAGAATACTAGAATCAACATTTGCAACACAGTATTAGAAACCACACCGTGAAATTAAAACATGTGGCTGCTGGAATGACTTCATCGTCTCATTGCCTGTTAGAAACTGGAATGAAGCCTTAATCTGTGCATCTTCACCTTGCTGTAATGTGTCTCCACACATGTATGATTGAAAAAGTCAGGAGTTTTATGAAGAAATTATGCTTCATGTAGCACCATAAAAGAAGGACTTTCATACTGTAAACTATTCTAACGTGAGACAGAATGTTCCAACCATTTAAAAATATAGATGATATGTTAAGGGGATACTTTAGGGACTTGGTTTAAATGTACTGTATCTGCTTTTAGGGGAAAAAAAAAGTGGATTATGAAGCCTGGATACGTTCTTTGAAAACTAACTGAACATTTTGGAAAAAAAAAAATCTAAATAGCTTTTTTAGATAAAGGTGAAAATGCAACAGAATTATCCTTTTGTTTTCTTATAGTCCACAGTCCTCATGATTCAATGGGCTCAATACTAACTCTACTACTGTTCTTTAATGAATAAGAATCTCTTAAAATTTACCTTAATTAAAAATAGACCACAGAGCTCTGGGCAGTACTACACATTTGCATCAAGTAATATACAAATAAATAGCCACATGAAGATTTACTGTAATGTTATGATTCCCCAAGTAAATAGGATTCTTTCACTTGGGTCAAAGAATGATATGTGGGTTCCCTCAGCACATGCACCCTTCACTGAATGCTGCTGGGTTTGCATCCTATGGCTGAGTGACTCCACTTTGGAAACTTTGTCTTCCTTTTCTAGATACTTTTAAGTCTTCAGTTTTAAATCACCTTCATTTGTTCCATAAAAATGTTCCAAAAATCATCTTAACATAAAGTAGTTTAAAAAAGGAATTATAGGGGCGCCTGGGTGGCTCAGTTGGTTAAGCAGCTGACTTCAGCTCAGGTCGTGATCCCAGGGTCCTGGGATCGAGCCCCGCATTGGGCTCACTGCTCAGTGGGGAGTCTGCTTCTCTCTCTGCCTGCCACTCCCCCTGCTTGGGCTCTCTCTCATTGTCTCTGTGTCAAATAAATAAATAAAATCTTTATTTAAAAAAAATAAAAATAAAAATAAAAAAAGAATTATATATGTCACTGTATTTTTGTTTTTCTGGAACTTGTTAATTGCTAAAAAAGTCTGATAAATGGGCAAGGTTTTACTTAAAGTTACTTTAACTAAAGTCTGGAGGTATATATCTTAAATATTATTTTTATTTTCACAAAGTAAAATTTTTGCAATTATTTATGTTAATGTCATTGTAGTTTTAGCCATAAAAATTACCTTTATGTGACCTAAAAGCTGACTTTAAAAATCATTGGGAACAAACCCTGCTCTTAAAGATGAGATGTTTAGTCACTGAAGTCAGTAAAAAAAAGATCTCACTAGGCACTTTTTTCCCAAAATGTGTGAAATTTAAAATATAAATAAATAAGGCAAGTTGAGGAAATTATGGACCAAGGTCCATAAGCAAGAGGGATAATACACAGAATTATTATAAAAATTCTCAGCTGAGTAATTAATCCACAGGGTCACAAATACAGTACTTAAAAAATCTGCAGAAATCTTGTTTTTACTGCAATTGTTGCTTTACTATGACTGTTCAAGAACAGATGATTATTCCTACTAGCCTCTTATGAAAACAATTCTCTTACAATTGAAAGATGCAATTTGATTGTGGAATTGAATCATACCAGGTTTTGTAGTTACTCCTCAGATCAAATGAGGCCTAATGTGGCTAAGATGCAGTGCGCCTGAACTGACATACACTTTCTCTAGCCTGCATTAGTTTTATAGTTCTAGTACTAGGTTATGTATCAGAGGTGGAGGATGATCAGTTAAATTTACTTATTGAACACTTATTGTGTTAGGTGTTTCAGAGCATATACAACTTAAGAAAGAACAAGTTGGTCAAAAAAAAAAGAATAAATAACTGAAATATAAACCCAGAAAAATGAGGTAAGTGGCACAATAGAGAAAAAATCAGATGCAAGGAGGGTTGAGGGAAGAGAGAAAGCATCTAGAGTGAAGGAGAGTAGGTTGTTGAAAGTGTCTTGAGGAAGGTGACATAGAAAAAGATATTTTTAAAAAGGGTGGAGTAAAGGCAGGGTAAAATGAAGGGGAAACATGCTGCTCCTGCAGATCTATGTGTATGAGGATTTGATTCTGATTTGTATATGAATATGGTCTATTGTTAAATATTGTTAAATATTATTCATTATTAATGAGAAAACTAATTCACAAACTCATAAACTAGGCTGTGAGATAGCTGGCAAACTAAATTGGCAAACTGATTCTTTGATGTTATTTTCCTAGATTAACCACCGATTTTGATGTTTGATGTTGATGCTATTTATTGCATAGGAAAATAAATTTGCTGTGACTTCCAGTCACTTGCTAATTTCTTTTATACACAAAATCTTTGACTTTTATAAAAATCAACAACTGGGGATCATTTTTTTTTTTCCTTTTTAAACAGTGTCTAGGCCAGAGCTAAAGAATTTATAGAGGTGAAATACCTGGAAAAACTTTAATGCCAGCAGTAAATAACTGAGGGATTCTTGATGTTAGTAAGTGGGCAGGGGCGTTTCTTTCACTTTTCTCTTGGTATTATGAGAATTTCTCATTTATCAGTAAAAACTGAGTTGTTTTTTTTTATTTTATCTGCAATATATGTTTCTTTTTTCTTTTTTTATTATTATGTTATGTTAATCGCCATACATTACATCATTAGTTTTTGATGTAGTGTTCCATGTTCCACGATTCACTGTTTGCGTATAACACCCAGTGCTCCATGCAGAATGTGCCCTTTTTAGGGATCCGAAGGGGTACATGCACCCCAATGTTTATAGCAGCAATGTCCACAATAGCCAAACTGTGGAAATAGCCAAGATATCCATCGACAGATGAATGGATAAAGAAGATGTGGTATATATGTGTGTGTGTGTGTGTGTGTGTATACACACACACACACACACAATGGAATATTATGCAGCCATCAAAAGGAATGAAATCTTGCCATTTGCAATGACGTGGATGGAACTGGAGGGTATTATGTTGAGCGAAATAAGTCAATCAGAGAAAGACAAGTAAAAACTGAGTTTAAGCCCATGAGAAGTTTGGATGTTTAGATCGTTGGCATAAATGAATCTGTTGAAGATTATTTTTTTTTAAAGATTTTATTTATTTGAGAGAGAGAGAATGAGAGAGAGACAGCATGAGAGGGGGAGAGTCAGAGGGAGAAGCAGACTCCCCGCTGAGCATGGAGCCCAATGCGGGACTCGATCCTGGGACTCCAGGATCATGACCTGAGCTGAAGGCAGCTGCTTAACCAACTGAGCCACCCAGACACCTGGTTATTTCTTTTTTTAATTATAATATCTACTTCATCAATATATGAATAGAATAAACTTAAGGTTTCTGTGAAGTCTCAATGGTGCAAGTTTTTTCTTTGCTTCCCATACTATACATTCTCTTTCCATACAATATTTTGCCACCTTTATGTGTGTGGGGGGGGGTGATAACCTTTCTTAAAATCAATAGGATCAATGAAAGAATTGCTAAAGCATCTACTGTTGGTAGATACTGTGATGGATACTACGGATACAAAAGCCCACAAAAAGTCCATGCCATCGTATGGTTCACGTTGGTCATGATTTTGTTTCAAAAATATGTCAGACTGGTCTATACAACAATAATAACAAGAAGGAAAATGTACTTGTTAGAGCATTCTCCTACATTCTTCATGAATCCAGAACCACTCACCAAGAAAATTAACTGCAAATGATAATTAAATTATCGATGAAACACTGTGCTAGAAAATAAAATGGATTTCCTCCCCTCAGGGAGTTGATTACTACCTTGCTATGCCTAGATCGAGACCCACAGCCCTTCATCATATGGTGTGGATGGTGCCCCTTACGTGTTAGGCAGTGCTGACAAAGCACATGAGTTAGTACAAATAAAAGTAAGTAGGTTCAAGTATTATTTGAAATGACCAATGTGGTCTAGAGGAAAAGTTCTATTTTGGACAGTAAATGTAAGTGGACAGTTGCACAGATAATTGTAGGTTTTAGGGATATCTATTTGATTTATAGAAATAAAGTCCTAACAGGCTTATTAGTCTGGGAAATAGAATCACGCATAATGATGGTGGTGACACTGAGAACCCACAGCCAATTTGTGGTCCATTGCCTCAAAAAGGAGATCTGATAAAATTTAAAAGAGAGATGTTTTCGACATTTTTTTTTTTGCTATTGGTATAGTTCTCAAGAGAAAGATGACAGCTTACCACGTAGAAAACATTTCTCTTAATGATGGCTTACTTGTATGAAATCTTAACATACTGGATTCCACAACTCTTCCACTTCCTTACTAAAAATAACTTTATTTCTGTACAAATATAACATGCCTATAGTTCTGAAAAAAAAAAGTATCCCATTAATATCACTAATTACAAACTTATTACCATCTTGCCTCCCAAGTAATGAAGGAAACTGTACACGGGTCGCTTCTTAAATTTCATACTGAGGGACAATAAATTTTCTTTCAATCAATCATGATTTTCCCCAATGCACCATGAATTTTGTGGCTCCCTTCAGTTCTCTGAGGTGTTTTGCTGTCACTGGCATGCTAAAATTGGCCAGAAGGAATTGTATAGACTTTGACTAGGGAGACTTTGACATGTTTCATGTGTACTAATCAAAATACATTGACAAAGTCATTATGAACGAACTCACTGAGATTATTCAAGGGCAGAGAGAAGAAATACGGTCAAAGGGGTAAAGCATCTCCTGGAGCCATCTTTTGGAGGATGGCTCTAACTTGCCTAGCTCACACCTCCCATACCCCTAAAGAACAGAATCAGGGCATGCAACCTTCTGGACAAGACATTTCTCATCACTGCAAATCCTCTGACTGCACTGAGTTAGTAAGAGGTTTAAGAAAGAAAACGAAAAATTAATAGGCCCTCACGATTCTGCAACATGCATATATATGAAAATTGGAGCACACCACAATGTCCTCTCTGCGTTCTCCAGCTTGTTCTCTTCCTGCCCCTAAGTCTTACCCTTGGTTCCCTCTTTGTTTTCTAGAAGATCCTGTGCACTTCTTGAATGCAGGAGGTGCCCGAGTCACCCCTGTAATTGCTGTGCCCATGGCTGGGGACATGAGAGCAGGTATTGAAAAAGTACCAGTTCCCCTGCTCACTGGGATTTCTTTTTTTCCATTGATGTGGTTTTTCTCCCCATGACCTGTGGGTTCTGCAAAGAGCCTGCCTTCCACACTGGCACCCATCTTTCATTATTAAAGTATTTCACATACTAATGGATTTATGCCTTCAAGCTGGCATCCTCTCTCCCAGGATCTGTGGTGATCAGGAACCTGCCAAACCTTCTATGCAGCCACCCACAGCTCCAGGGTATCTTTGCTCATCTCTTTTCTGCACCAAGGCCTGTGATTTTGCTAGTGGGTAGGATTATTGTGACATTTGGGGCTTTCTGTGTGGATTTGTAACACCTCCTATTACTATGAGAGATATCTATTTGAAAGGGTTTCTATCTCAAAGTGTTCCAGGGGAAACAACAAAGCCCGTTGGTCTTTCAGAGCAATGATTTCAACGATTCACACTGTTTCACCTAAAATCATACCCTAGAAATCCATAAGCAGCCCGAACAAAATACCCCTCTAGTTCTTTCCAGACCTCAGCTATTTCAGGAGTCTAGAGAAAACTGGGTGAGAGAGTAGAGTGGCCTGCCCCAGAGCAAGCACAGAGGGAAAATCCTATCTGAAGTGTGCAAAGGGAGGCAAGATATTGGTTCCTTCCCAGACCGTGAGTTGAGCTGATCATCTGGCCAGGCAGTCAACATACTGCACAATACTTGTTGTTTTTAACTGACCAAAATATGAAATCTGGGAAAATCCCCCTATGTGCCTTGTTGTGAGGAGGAAACCACCTCCAACTGTAATAGATGAAAATGCTGGCTGCTCACCCACCCCGCCTCCTTGCAGTGGGGATACAAGTGTATGCTCTTTGTCCAACCGGTTAGACAGATTTTATCAGATCTTGCCAGATTTTGAATCTGCAGCTGGCAATAGAAATAACTATGGGTGGTATCTTAGTAATCTATTGCTGCATAACAAATTATACCACAATTTGGTGGCTTCAGACCACATTTGCTATCTGAGTTTCTGTGGGTCTAGACTCCAGGCACAGCTTAGCTGAGTCTTCTCTCCAGAATCTCCCTTGGGGCTGCCATCGGGGCCTTGTGATGCCAGGGCCATCTCAAAGTTCAACTGAGGAGTTTCTGCCTCCAAGCTAACTCTTCCAGTTGTTGGCAGGATTTGGTTCCATGTAGGCTGTTGGACTCAACCTTAGTTCCTCACTGCCTGTTTGCTGGAGGCTGCTCTCAATTCCTTGTAACATGGGCCTCTTCTGGGGGCAACTCCCAACATGGCAACTGCTTTCATCAGAACAAGCAAACAAGAACCACAGACAGAGAAAGAGAATGTAAGCAAGGCAGAAATCACCTCTTTAAAGATTTTACCACAGAAATAACATCCCATCACTTTGCCATATTCTGTTCACTAGAAGCAAGTCACTCAGTTCTGCTCACATGAGGGAGAGAGTATTACATAAGGATGTGAATTCCAAGAGGAAGGGATCCTTGGCAACCTTTCAGAAACTGCCTACCATGGAAAGTATGGAATTCATTCTAGTGAGAGTGCCAGCAAAAGCAGCAGCTACACTCGGCTCTAAAAGTCCCCAAATACCGAAGCTCTAGCTGCAGTGGTAATGGCAATTTGGTCCTGAGAAACATTTCTGAGATGTGATTTTGGGTGCTATTCCTGGCAGAGTAGCTTTCAAGCCCAATTCTTTGGCCTTCTCAAGAATTCTCTGAGCTACTACATGTCCTTGAATAAGTTCCTTTCATCTACTTAAAGTAGCCCATTTATTTTTGCTGCTTGTAAATAAAAGACTTTACAGAGAGAATGAAGCAAGGAAACCCCAGAGTGTGAATGGAGACCTCGTCTTGTCTACCTCTGAATACCAGGTCCGTCCCTGGTGGATAGTAGGCACTCAATGCATAGATACTGAATTCCTGAATAAGTGAAAAGGCATCAAGTCCAGAGGCCACAGTGGGTCTGAAATTAGCATCAAAGGAGCAAGCGAAGGACGAATGTGGTTTAGCAATTGGTCAGGGAAAGTAATTCAGTGTGAATGCCATGAAAAAGAGACTGGTAGATAGATAGAGACAGGTAGATGAAGTCATACGTGATGCTTGGGAGCCAGCGTTAAGCATTTAAATAAGGCTGGGAATTTCCCACAAAATTGCATGATGCCAGCCAACGCAAAACTCTATGGAATGAAAAAGACTTGGGCTGGCCATCAAAAGAAGTACATTGGATGGGAAGAGAAATGGCAGCAGATTGCAGCAAAAGTCGCCCACTGAGAAGGGATAATGGACATGGTAGGCACCTCCCCCCAAGGCGTGGACCCAGAAAACTATTGAGCATTTTAAAAGCTCCATATTTTTTTTAAAGATTTTATTTATTTATTTGAGAGAGAGACAGAGAGAGAGAGCACAAGCAGGGGGAGGGGCCGAGGGAGAGGGAGAAGCAAACTCTCCACTGAGTGAGGAGCCCGACGTGGGGCTCGATCCCAGGACCCCAAGACCATGACCTGAGCTGAAGGCAGACGATTAACCAACTGAGCCACCCAGGCATCCCCTCCATATCTTATTCTTAATAATGATATAATAGTATTTGTCTTCGTTTGGGTTCTCCCAAGCAGATCTTGAGCAAATAATTTAATTGAAAGTCATCAATTTGAAGGTAATCCCTGGACACGCCATAAAAGGAATGCAGAAGTGAGACTGGGAAAGGGAGCCAGGCAGTGAAGGTTGCCATGCCAAGTTAGTTACTCTGTGGGAAACTGGAGCTTAATCCCACAAGGGAATTCTGGGAGCCAGTGTAGAAAACACATGTGTGTTATTTCACTGGAGGGGTGATTGAACTGGGATATTTATATACTAACCCCTGATGGTCATTGTTTGTCCCTGAGGACATAAAGCAGGGTCAGGTGGCCAGAGAGAGCTACAAATAGAATGCAATGTCTTGTTCATGACCTAAGTGTAAATAGCATGCCAAGCAATTATTATCTTGCAGCAAACTTGAGAGTTAAATACTATTACATTAATTTTGGATGTGAGGAAAACTGTGCCTTGACAAATGGCCTGTTGGAGTTCAATTTTCTCTAATTCTAAAGCCTGTACAGAAATAAAATGGTACATGTTGACATAATGAAGATAGAAAAGAGAAAGGAATAAGGAACTACCATCAGCATGTCATAAAAGCAAAACAATGCCATAAATGCAGAAAGAACAAAAAGCGCTTTAGTGTACTAAGTACATATTATATCCCTCTTTAAGAATGTTTGACACTTACAGCCAAAGATTGAATGTGGGAAAATTCATCCCTCAATTCCCGAGCTCTTAATTATTCACTTTTTTCCCTCCTCACTTGCAATCTTTCTATTTTCAGAACGAGAAACAAAACAAAACATACAAACCTGAGTTGTGAGAGATTCCTTACTGGAGGAAGATTACTTATTCGAGATTACTTATATTAGGAGATTTATGGGGTTGAATAACATCCCTCCAAAACCCATGTTCACTCAGAATGTGACCAGATTCAAAAACAGGATGTTTGCAGATTTAAGTATCTTAACTACTTAAGTAGTTAAGATAAGATCATGCGAGATTAATATGGACCCTAAATCGAATGACTGGTGAATTTATATGATATCCGTGTGAAGACAGGGAAGAAGAGCAGGGGAACACGGAGTGGAGATTGAACTGATACAGCTACAAACCAAGTCATACCACAGATTGCCAAGAACCACCAGGAACTAAAAGGAAGCATGGATTCTCCCCTAGAGACTTCAGAGGGAGCATGGGCCTGATAATACTTTACTTTCAGACTTGTAGCCTCCAGAAGTCTCTGTAAGAGAATAAATTTCCATTGTTTTAAGCCACCTACTTTCAGGAATTTGTTAGAGCAGTCCTAGGAAATCGACAGAAGGGTGTTATCGGATTAATTGTCCTCCCCCCCCCGCCAAATTCATAGGTTGAGGCTCTAAGCACCAGTGCCTCAGAATGTGACTGCATTTGGAGATAAGGCCTTTACAGAGGCAGTTAAAGTATAATGAGGTCATGTGGATGGGCACTAATCCAACATAACTGGTGTCCTTATAGAAGAAGAGATTAAGACACAGGCAACACAGAGATGGAGAGAGAACCATGTGAGAATACAGGGAGAGGGCAGCCATCCACAAGTGATGGAGAGAGGCCTCAAAAGATACCAAACCTGCCAACACTGGGATCTTGAACTTCAAGCCTCCAGACTTGTGAGAAAACAAACTGCTGTTGTTTAAGCCACCCAGTCTGTGGTATTTTGTCATGGCATCACTGCCAACTAATAGAAGGGGTGTAGGGTAGGGGAAAGATCAAAGATGAAAAACAAACTTCCATTTTTATCCTGACTATCCCCTGACTCTTCCACTTTAGGGGCAGAACACAACTGAATGTGTGGCTGAGGGACTGATCCTCTGAAGGAGGAGGAGGAGACTGAAACATGAAGAGGATCTGACAGGTGGTGGGTAATAATTGTGCATGGCAGCTCTGTGCAGCATGGTGGCAGAAATGCAGCAACTGTGAGTCTGAAGAGCCTTTTGTACTTCCTTGGAGTGCTTATGTAGCCATCTTTGGCCAATGCTTTTTGTTTTTCTTCTTTGTCTAGGAGTGCTATTTACATAGGCTACACTCTGATTTTAAAGAGAAAGAGGAACAGGGATGTAATCAATGGGTAGAAATAAGGAGCTGGCAGCTTCCAGCAGACATCGACTTGGGAATCTACGTGCTTAAGATTCCTTGTAGTTCTTCCAACACAGAGCCCTAGAATTTCACAGAAGACAGATTTCCAAGAAAAGCACTCAGTCTGGTAATAAACAACGCACATTCGGTTGACACTTCCCTTGCAATATTAACTTTCATGTATCTGAACCTCACTTATGCAACACAGTATTTAAGAAAGACAAATCCTAGGATGCATGGAGACATGTGGCAGTTACACTTGAGGTGAACATAGCATGATGAATAAACTTGTCAAATAATTATTTTGTACACCTGAAACTAATGTAACTAGTAACTAATGAAACTAATGTAACTAACGTAATGTGTCTTAAGTATACTAAAAAAAAAAAATAGCCAACAGGTTATCTGTTGAAAGAAGAACAGCACGTGAAAAGGTGCTGGGTATTACTAATGATCACAGAAATGAAAATAAAAACCATAATGAGCTACCACCTCACTCCTGTTAGAATGGCTTATATGAAAAAGACAAGAAATAACAAGTGTTGGTGAGGACATGGAGAAAAAGGAACCCTGGGGCATGGTTGACAAGAAAGTAAACTGGTGCTGCCACTATGGAAACAGTATGGAGGCTCCTCCAAAATTTAAAAATAGAACTAGCCTACGATTCAGGAATTGCACTACTGGGTATTTACTCAAAAAAGACAAAAACACTAATTCAAGGGGATACATGCACCCCTATATTTATTGCAGCATTATCTACAATAGCCAAACTATGGAAGCAGCCTAAGTGTCCATCAATAGATGAATGGCTAAAGAAGTGGTATATATATACATACATATATATATTTATATACACATATATATATACACACACACAATGGAATATTATTCAGCCATAAAGAAAAATGAAATCTTGCCATTTGCAACAACAGGGATGAAGCTAGAGGGTATAATGCTGAGCAAAATAAGTTGGTCAGAGAAAGATAAATACCATATGATCCCACTCATATGTAGAATTTAAGAAACAAAACAAATAAGCAAAGGAAAAAAAAACAGAGAAAGAGAGAGAGATAAATTAAGAAACAGACTCTTAACTAAAGAAAACAAACTGATGGTTACCAGAGGGAAGGTGAATGGGGGACTAGGAGAAATAGGGGATGGGGATTAAAGAGTACATTTATTATGGAAAAAAAAGTAAAATGATAAAAAAAAAAAAGAAAGACACATCCTCTGGAATTTCTATAATGTTATTTCCAAACCAGACAGCTACTGAGAGATCGAAATTGGGGGACAGAAATTATTCTGCAAAACAGAAACTCTACAGAGGTCTTTTTTTTTTAAAAGAAAATACAATCCATTACATAATGGGAAGATATTTCTATTAAAGAATAGTCGAATTCTCTATATAGTATATATTTTGCAAATTAAATGTGTCAATGTTTGTGTTGAAAGAAGAAATGTTACTACATGACTTTTTGGTTTGGCTAAAAATGCATTCCTATTTTGGGTGCTATACAACATCTTCATACTTTAATATATAATTGAGTTTTATTTGTTACACAGAAGGTACAAACTGTAGATGAAAACGACATTTCTCAAATTCTTCTGCATGAGAGACTAACGTTTGAGTGCTTTCCGGCAACATAGAGTGTATTAAAGACAAGAAAATTTCAGTTTAAAAAAAAGCACCCAAACATTTTTGATTCTTTAAAAGGAAAGGCAATTCTAAAGGGAAAAGAGTTAAATATATATATTTTTTCAGTTTAGGTAAACTCTTTGGCTCTAATTATCTGGGCTTTAAAATTTCTTTCAAGGAGCAACTCTTCCATTATTGCATTTCTCCCAGGTAATGGCCATGTCATATAAGAATAAAATCAAAGTAAAGGTAATTTATTGTCCACTAAAAATTTCATTTTTTGTCAGCATCCAAAATATGAGATTGTATATATAAGCCCAAATAGAAATTATAGAGATTAATTTTATTAAATGCAGCAACAAGCAGAATTTTTCCCCAATACAATAAATCTTTCAGATGGATTAGAGACCTTGAATTTAAACCTGTGATGTTATCTCACCCTCTTAAAAATGGTTATAAAAGCTACAGTTAATAGAGTTGTTCATAGACATTCCTATTTCTTCCTTCCAAAACCATAGCATAATACATTTTTCTTCAGATTCTTAGGCGTATGAAATAAGCAAACTAAAAAAAAAAAAACCCTCATGTCTAGAAATTATTTATAAGTATACATATGCTTTTATAAGTATGTTAATGCAATTATATATAAGGAAGGTTTCTGAGTAAAGTTTTATAAAGCAGAATGTCAATTTTAAACAATTAAAATGGTGATAAAAATTGATAAAAATCACAGCTTGCCGGGGCTTTCTACAATCACTGGCCACTCAGACATTCTTCAGAGCTCACAACAGAAATTCTGTCACTTCAGGAGATGGCATGGGCCAGCTGCCTCCTGTCTGCATGGACCCTTGTTCTTTCCTCAGGGACCTGATCTTGCAAGTGTCTTTTCACTCATTACACCCAGAATGTTGAAGCCATTACGAGATGCTCAGGGGAACACCAACCCCCTGTAAAGGAGGTACTCTGTACTAAAGCCAGGTCTGTTGAGTTTTTGATGCATGCTTATCACAGTGACTTGAGTTTATTATTTTTTAATTGAGTATACTTAACATACAGTTTTATATTAGTTTCGGGTGTACAATATAGTGATTCGACAGCTCTATACATTACTCTGTGCTCTTCAAGATAAGTGTACTCTTAATCCCCTTCACCTATTTCACCCCACCCACCCCCATCTGGTAAGCATCAGTTTGTTCTCTGTACTTATGAGTCTGTTTTTTGGTTTGTCTCATATTTCCTTGTTCATTTGTTTTGTTTCTTAAATTCCACATGTGAGTGAAATCATATATTTGTCTTTCTCTGATTGAGTTATTTCACTAAAGCAATGTCAAACTCATAGAAATGGAGCAGTTGGTAGTTGCCAGGGGTTAAGGGGTGGGAGACATGAGGAGATGTTGGTCAAAGGGTACAAACTTTCAGTTATAATAAGATGAGTAAGTTCTGACGATCTAATGTACAGCATGGCAACTGTACTCAATCATACTGCATCGTACACTTGAGATTTACTAAGAGAGTAAATCTTAAGTGTTCTCACAACAACAAAAGGGTAACTATATCAGATGATGGATATGTTCATTAGCTTGATTGTGATAATCATTTCACAATGTATACCTATGTTAAATCATCACATATACCTTACACATATATAATTTTTATATGTCAATCATACCTCAATAAAGCTGGAGAAAAAAAGAAAATGCTAGAAAATACCATGGCTTTATTTCCTTTACTCTACGTACATCTATAAGCATGCTCGTCAGTAAACTGGCAAGAGGAAGTGATGGGGATGACTGGCTTAGCACAGATTGGGACACGAGAATAGATGAGGCAGAAGGTACTTGCAGAACAAATAGGACTTGCATGGCTTGACAAGCTTTTCTACTGGGTTAAATGTGAGAGTGCAGGAGAGTGCTCAAGATTTTATCTTCTAGTGGGGGGAAGATAAGACTTCTTATCAAAGACTGTTCTGTGATCCTATATGATTTTGTTAATTTTGTGTGTATGGTTAGTTAGATACAATTTTCACTATCTTTATTTATGTGCTTGTGTTTCAGTAAAAACTGACTTGGGCCGCCCGGGTAGCTCAGTAGGTTGAGCATCCATCCGGCTCCTGATTTCTGCTCAGGTCATGATCTCAGGGTCCTGGGATCAAGCCCTGTGTTGGGCTTGGCACTCAGCGTGGAGTCTGCTTGTCCTTCTCCCTCTGCTCCTTCCCTTGCTCTTTCATTTTCTCTCATAAATAAGCAAAATCTTAAGAAAAAAAAAAACCTGACTAAAAAATACTATTCACAGATCTAACATGGTTGGGTTATTTTGAACTCTACTTATCAAATTATGGAGGGTTGTTTCTGTATTTCTACGGAAATTCTGTTAGAGTTGCCAGAAGATTTTTATGTGGAACCCTTCTGACATCGTCAGACATTTTAGTCTAAATTGATGATTCACAGAAGTACATAGAGTTTTTGTACATATGGGATAAGATTACTTTGAAGCTTCCAGAAGCCACTTCCAGAGAAAAGACCCAAAACCTTATCTTCACAGGATTGCCAATTTAGGTGTAATTCCCCTCTCAACTCTGAAACATCCAGGCCATGGAGGCACAAGGAGAGGTAACAAACAATCTCTTTCCCTCCTAATGATAATAAAAGTGAAACTCTTAAAAGATGAGATTTATGACAAATGGTAGCTGATATTATCCATAATTTCATTAGTGAACTCCCGATTGCATAAAAGAGTACTTTATAGAAGCTTCTCTTCAGAAACCTGATTATTATATTTGTTTTTTTTTTTAATATGCACACACAGTGGGAGAACATGCATGGAATTTATTAGGCCCGGCTAATTTTCTACCAATTCTAGGAATCCAAGATTAACCATGTGCAGTTCAGAGCTGGCACTGCAAAAAGAGAAAGTGTCACCTAGAAAAAGTGAGAAGTGCTTTGTTCCTTAAAAATTAAAGTAATATGAGATGTAAGATATCACGGTACTTCGAGAAAAAAATGAGCAAAATTCCCAGAATCAATCAGCCAAAGATAATTGTGTTATTAAGAAACCATCTGACTGTGTATAGATGAAAAGCCATATTTTGCTCCACCTACAAAAGCTTTACAGTATATCTGAAACATCTAAATTACCTTTATTAATAAATATGAAATGTGTAATTTGGGGTAGTATGCTGGATTAATTGCCTAACAAAGTAAGTGAGTCCCATGAGCATGGTATGCAAATCATTTTGTAAAAGGTCATTTTTATTAGCAACAGTGGTCACATCAAATATGCAATTTCTGGAATAATGTGATACATAATATGCTGATACATTCAAATACTATGGATATTAAACCCCACCATGCCTTATTTTAGGAAGCTAAGTGTAAATTAAATGAATCTGAATTATTTGTGATTTACTCAGTGTTCACTTACTCTACAAATGTTCATTGATAATCTATTGAGTGCTTGGCACTGGAAAGGGTACAGTCAGCTCCTTTGCTTATTCTGGCTTTTGCAGCCATCAAATACTTGATCTCCAGACATCTAGCACGTGGACATACAGGAAGTACTCAATAAGTAATTGCTACTCTCCCTTATGAACTACTGTGGAACATGTACCCGGTACAAAATACTGCTCTAGGTCTTGAGAATACAGTGGTGAATAAGACATGCAAGGTTCCTACCCCAATGGAAACCATCCTCCAGTGTGAAAGATCCACACTAAGAAACAAATAGGATCACTTCAGAGAGCAGTAACTGTAGTAGGTAGTGGGACAGAATAAGACAAGTGGGGACAATATTTGGTGAAGGATCAAGGAAGACATCTTGGAGGTGAAAACTGCCCAACCAGGAGTTAGTCACACAAAAATTTAGAGGAAGGCCCCTTTAAGCAGGAGTTGCTGATACAAAAGCCCATGCTTGAGACCATTTTTAATTAAAATAGTTTCCCTAAGTATGGAGTCTTAAAACCCCAGGTGTTTCTTATTGTTCTGAAGAGGTTCCAAGCTGGTGGCCAGTGGGCAAATGTGGGCTGCAGAGCTGCTCTGCTTGGCCAGCACAATGTTCAGTGGTTGTTTTCTTTTCTTATTTTAGGCTAACAACCAAAAGTTGTGAGGTTTCTGATTAAAACCTGGATTTCTGACTTTTCTTTAGAAACCAGGTCTGGAGTCTTGCGACCTGAATTTCAGGACAGCGGGTGTGGGCTATACAGCTAGTTGTGCTCTTCAGATAAGGTGTGAGGTTTCGCCCTGCCTTAGCCAAAGCTTTGCCACTTCCTTCTTTTGCCCCAATCCTGAAGCTAAACTGCAGCTGCCGTTTCTCATCATGCGTCTGCTATTGGTTTTCTCTGTAACTATGTTTTCTATCAAAACTAGGAAAAGAAAAGAGAGGTTTAGAGGGTTATGTGTTTCAGGAAAAATGGTCGAAAAATATATAAATCAGTCTTTATGTCAGCTGGATACAACCCAACTTTTCCTCTCATTTACATTTTCTTCCTGGTCCTATTAGGCATATGAGTTTGAGACACTTGAATGTGGGTTTTACAAGAGCATGGTCCAAAATTATTTTTTGGAAAAATAAAATTAAATTAAAATAACTGCAGTTTTGGGCGTTTTTGGTGGGACAAGTTGGGTATCTGGACTTATTTGAACTTGAATCTTAGTTTCAACACCTACTAAACTGATAATGGGCCAGTTAAATGTTCCTCTCATCCTCAGTGTTCTCATCTGTAAATCTATTGATTTGGATACACAATAATCAACTTTGTCACATTTTTCTAAGAATTAAAAGTTACCTATAGAAGCACGTAATACATGGTAGATGATAAGTGTAAAACCCTCATTATTACATGTATAATTTGGGGTTTGGTGTAGAAGATTCACAATGACTTACCTTACCTTAGTTGTATTCCAAAGTTCTCCTAAGGGGGCTAGAAAGAGAAGAGACTGGGGAGGTGGGAGGAAAGGAGGAGAGAGCGGTAACATTATTCACTATACAGTGTACGCCAGCTATGTACCAGATTCTTGACTTACAGTACTAGGATATTGTAGGTTACCTCTGTTTTACAGAGAATGAAGAGGAGGTGAAAAGAAGCAATGTAACCTGCCACAGTCACACATAAGAGAGATGCTTGCATGCAAACCTTTCACCACCTTTCTCTTTTTTACCATCTCCCTGCCCCCCACTAGAAGAGATGGAGAGCTACTGTATAACTTCCTTGAGCCACAGAAATGAAAGCATGTCTAGTATCAGTGGACTTATCAAACTCAGACATGCATAGGAATCAACTGCAGAGCTGACTAAAAATGCCCTGCCAATCGGGGGCTCTGATTCAGTGGGTGATCCAACCATTTCACCTTGAGAGTCACCAGTGAATGTCTTTCTGGTCTCAAGGGCTAGTTTTTAAGTGAAAAAATACAGAACATGGTGAAAAATTCCAAATGGTACCCAAAGAACAGACACTGCATGAGAATGGATAAAACATAAGCCCCTAATGTCACAGAGAAATCTTTAAAAATGGTCTCAGATCATTTTTTTTTTTAATTAGGTAGAGTCGAGAGGACAGGTAAGATTTAATAGAGTTAAATTTAACTAAAATAATTAAATTCCAATGAAAAATCTGATCATGCTTTGCTTTATGCATGGTCAGAAATATTTTATGTTGTTTGCTTATTCAAGTACAGAATATATGCATGTTTAATTGAACACTAAAGTATTAATATTAATACCCATCTTAATTATACCTTACATACGAGCCATTCACATTTAAACTAATTTCCACTGTACTTCCCTCTGAAATGGGAGTTTTTTACACATCTACTACCAGTTCCGTTGTATCTTTCCCTGTTAAGATTCATTATAGAAAACAGCAGACACTACTGAAAATTACTGTCACTGAGTGCGTGGCTGGAAACTGTTCACACAAAGAGAAGTAGACCAGGTCTCTGTCTTCTTCCTTCTCTTCCCGGTAGAATGAATTGTAAGACCTAAAATTTCAAGTGCTGCTTTAACATCGCTGAGCCTCACAGGGTCCACAGGCCTAACCACAGTATGCCTTCACGCTCAGCATGAAAAACTCCACCAGCTAGTCCCCTATCAGCCGGACCAGCTGCACCTGCCGCTTCTCAATTTAAAGGATTATACTTCCTTGCCAGGCCATAAAATTACTCAAACAAGCCAATCACATTCTCCTATGGGAAGCAGAAGTCAAGCCACCCTAGTAACTATAAAGCCTGCCTCCCACAGCCCATTGGTTCCCTCTGCTTTGTTAATTTGATTTCCTTCATTATTATTATGATATTTATTACTTACATACATTTATGTTGTTACTAAATGTAGTTCATTTATGAATTAACTGGCCATGTCACTCAATCCTTTTTCAGCTTCAAGGGTCTTAGTGTTTTAGTATCAATTTGATTGGACTCTTTTTATAGTGAAAAATACTATATTTGTTGCAAACAGTTTCTTCAATCCATTTTTCATCTTTTGTTTTTAATTATGTGTTTTTGCCTTTTTGAAGTAAAAATCGTATCTAAATTTTAAATGTTTATGCAGATCAAATGTCCACTTTTTTTGGTATGCCTGTGGTTGCTTTTAAGCTAAGAAAGACTTCCATCCAGAGATCTGACGAATACTTAATGATGCATTATTCAATTTTTCTCTGGTTTGATTTTTTTTTAACTCTTAATGCATCTGAAACCTATTTATTAGTGTGGTGTGAGGTGCGATTTCTAATTTCTGGCTTGGTATTTATCAGATAAAGGATCTTAATTTGTAATTCCAAATTCTTTTCTCCTTTTAATCCCTAGGGTCTTCACTTTCCCCATGGCCAAATAAAGAGAAAAGATTACACAGGCAAGTGTGAAATACTGTATTGTTGTTTCCCTAATTAACATGGAGTGAGAATCTATTCCAGGGAATGAGTTCTCTGAATATCTTCACATTCTGGTTAATAACTTGACTCTTGCTTGTTTGTAAAAAAAATTAAGGCAGAAAAGAGATAGATGGACTGAAACATACATAAAATACTCACAATTAGGCAAAACGAGAAAAAAAGGAACACAGTAACTCTCAACATGTACTAGAATTTGTCATCTAAGGAAGGTAAATATAAATGTATGATGCTAGATTATTAGATAAACCAGGAACCACAAATGTTTTTTAGGAAAATTGTGTAGAGAATGTTGGGAGAAAGCAGCCTACGTCTGGTCTGGCTAGATCTGGGGCATCTGACTGTGAGATGGGCAGGAAATGATGTTAGTTAGCAAAGGGTGTTAACGAGTCAAGCAGAGGTTAAAAACAACAGGTTTCTGTTGCTACTCTGAAGGGCCAACAAGACTTGTTTTAGGCAGAATAATCTATCAAAGCTAATGAGGAAGAGTCACAGAGAAGTGCAAATCTAAATAGGTGTTCCAAATGACTTAAGGGTTTATGGGGAAATGCAGAAGATCAGCGCCTTAACTGTAAGCCCTGTTCATCCCCTATGAGCTTTCTCTTGTGGCTTCTACTTCGGCAGAAATGAAAATTAGAGGTGAGAACAGAAAAGGACATGGTAGAACAGGGCAGCCAAGACAGATATACCATTCCCAAATCACTGACTAGAAGGGTCAGAAAGAGGGAAGGGCATGATTAGTATGGTTAGGGAGACTTGTAGAGCTTTCAAGAAATATTTTCATCTGTTTGTTTCTTTGCTTACTTGCTCATCTATGTACCGGGTATTATGCTCAGATCCAAAGACAAATAAGTCCAAATGGTCTAAAACTTCATCTATCTGCCAAATATTCACTGAGGTCCTACTATGGACCATCACTCACATTAGGAC
Source organism: Neomonachus schauinslandi (assembly GCF_002201575.2). Lineage (NCBI taxonomy): Eukaryota > Metazoa > Chordata > Mammalia > Carnivora > Phocidae > Neomonachus > Neomonachus schauinslandi. The sequence goes on along the minus strand of NC_058416.1, from coordinate 15,256,994 downwards.
TTTGGAATACATGCAGGGACAAAACAGATATGGTCTCTGCCCTTATAGGAACTCTTACCTCTTTCTCTTGAAATATTTAAAAATAGAAAATACAGAGAATCATATATCACACATTCCTATATCCCCTCAAGATTTTTTTTTTAGATTTTATTTATTTATTTATTTGAGAGAGAGAGAGAGAGAAACAGCACGAGAGGGGAGAGGGTCAGAGGGAGAAGCTGGCTCCTGCTGAGCTGGGAGCCCGATGTGGGACTCGATCCCAGGACTCCGGGACCATGACATGAGCCGAAGGCAGTCGCTTAACCAACTGAGCCACCCAGGCGCCCTATCCCCTCAAGATTTAACAAACGGTAATATTTTGCATTATTTGTTTCAAAACATATTTTTAAAAAAACAAAATCACATAGCGACAATTAGAGCTGCTTTGACCTATCTCAAACGTAATTTCCCTTCCTCTCTTCAGGGAAGTAATTAATTATCCTGAAGTTGGCATTCTTCCAATTATTTTGAAATATATTATCACATACATATTTGTTCATGAAAAATTTGTAGCATAATTTTGTATTTCAGAAATTTTGAAATGATGTTTTTAGTGCAAAATCATAACTTGCTTTTTATATTTCACATCAGGTTTTTTAGATAATTTACTTAATATTTATTAAATACCAACTATGCCTCAGGCATCATCCTAAGTGCTAGAATATAGCAGTGAATGACCAAAAATTTCTGCCCTTCATAAGCTTATATTGTAGTAGAGTGAACAAACAATAAACAACAAAATATGAAATATTCTATATAGAGTGCTGTTAGGGACTGAACTGAGAACCCCCCACATTCGTATGTTGAACCCTAACCTACAATGTAACTCAGTTTGGAGATAAAGGACCATAAGGAGCCAATAAAGATTCACTGAGATAATAATGGAAAGGCCTTAATTCCATAGCACTGGTGTCCTTATAAGAAGAAGAGACATCAGAAATTTTTCTCTCTCCTCACACATACACAGAGGAAAGGCCATGTGAGGACATGGACGCCATCTGCAAGCCATGAAGAGAACCCAAACCAGAAATCAAATCTACTGGTACCTCGATCAGGAACTTCTAGACTCCAAAACCGTGAGAAAATAAACGTTTATTGTCTAAGCCACCCATGGTGCGACATTTTGTTATGACAGCCCCAGCACACTCGTACAGCTGCTATATGTTGATGAGTGCTAACGAGAGCAAGTAGGAAAAGGGATGGAGTGATGAGGGTCACTCTGGAAGTTGGACCTGAGCATCCAAGAAAGTCTTATCTAAGAAGTTACTCTTAAGAAAAGACCAACGAAAGTGGAGGAGGTGGTCACTTGGCTAATGGAGAGAACAGGAAGTGCAGGGTCTGACGCAGTACTGTGTGGCGTGTTCCAGGAGCCATGAGGAGGTCTGGATGGCAGGAGTGGAGGGGAAGACGGAAGGGGTGGGAGAAGATGAGGCTGGAGGGTTAATGGAGGCGAGATCATGTAGAAACCATGGGAGAGTGTTTCAACAGGAGTGACAGGGTCTGACATTCATTTTAACAAATTGTTCTCAACAGTCCTGTTAAGAAAAGAAAAAAGTCCAGGGGTAGAATCAGGGAAACCTCTCGCAACTTATTTCAGTAGTAAAAGCAAAAGATGATGGTGATTTCAATCAGGCAGGTGGCAGTGGGGGTGATGAGAAGTGATCAGATTGGAGATACATTTTGGAGGCTCTGAGCAGCTTTAAGAATTGCCTTCCAGTATCACAGGTGAAAAATGAGGTCATAGGATCCTAAGTCCAAAGCATTAAGTTGAGATGTTGAATACATGGGCCATGAGATATAGGGGTCTGGCTGTTCAGGGGAGAGATCTAGGCTGGAGATAAAACTTCAAAGTCATTGGCACAAGGATGGTATTTACAGCTATAAAAATGGATGAGATCACTTAAAGAGTAAAGGTTGATAGAAAAGAGAAATCCAAGGAGAGGTTATGGAGATGACTAGCAATCAGTAAAGGAGACAGAGAGACTGGCCAGAAATTTAGGAGGAGAATCAGGTGTCATAGTCTGGATGTTAAATGAAGATAATGCTTCAAAGGGGTCATGAAATGGCTCAAATTTATCAGTGTTACTATATGCAGATCAAGGTCATTAATTTACTTTCTACATAGTTTTCTATGATAGGAATATAACCATTTTTATTTGTTCATTGTTATAATGGTAGATATTTTAGTGATTTATGATATTTCACTTTTATCAGTTATGTAGCAATGACCATCTGTATCCATGAATGATAGTTGCTTTAGGGTATTCCCTAGATGTAGAAATGTTGGGTTGTAGAATATGCATCTGTAACGTTTCCAGATATTACAAAATTGTTTTTCAAAGACATTGTGCCAATGAATGCTCCCACCAGTAGTATCTAAGAGCTTACATTCTTGCTCACACTGGGTGCTACTCAATTTATTTTTGACAGATGGATGTGAATTGGTATCATGTTGTTTTAATTGGCATTTGCCTGTTAGTCCTAGTGAAAAGCATCTTATGTGGAATGCCTATTCATAGCTTTTGCCCATTTTTCAACTAGGTTGTTTTCCATTATTATTAATTTGCAGGAACTTCTTATGTAAATTGGATACTAACCCCTTTGCTGGTTAAACACATTGCAAATGAATGCTTCTTCCACTATATTCCTCATTGCTTAACTTTGCTTGTAGTATCTTTAGTTGTAAATTAAAAAAAAAAACTTTAATGTATACAGCATAGTTGGGAGGAATTAGTTTTAGAAGATGGAAGACTTAAGTTTTAAATTTGATAACAGAAAGTAGAGTGAGTTTTGCACCTGATAAGCTATTACTTCAATAATCAATTAACCAATCCAAATAATCAATTAATCAGTCAAAAGAGCAATCTGATGATCCATATTTTAGAAGTGGAAGGCTACTTGGTACGGTTCTCTTATGAAAAAAAGAAATGTGACTTTACAGCAGTTCCTGTCTATGCATTTGTTTGATTTTCTCGAGCTAGGTTCAGTGTCCCAAGTGAAGGCACAGAGAGAGCCATGAGGAGGCTCTCCTGAGCTCTTTCTAGCACTGAGGTTTTCTAGGAGTTCCTGAACAAGGACAAGGGGGGTTTACATGAAGGTGGAGAAGGGACGGTTGGGAAATTGCATGGAGGAGTGAGGATACTGTTGCCCCCGCTCCCTACCCGAGATACATGAACTGCTATAGACTGAATTACGTCCCCCGACAAATTCCTATGTTAAAGCCCTAACCCCTAACGTGACTAAATTTGGAGATATAGTTAATTATCTCTACGAAGAGGTAATTAAGGTTAAATGATGTCCTAAGGGTGGGGTCCCGATACAATAGGATTAGTGTCCTTATAAGAAGAGACGCCAAAGAGCTCTGTTTTTCTTTCTCTCTCTCTCTCTACCATGTGAAGATACAGCAAGAAGGTAGCCATCTGCAATCCAAGGATAGAGCTCTCACTACACCCTGACCCTGCTGGGACCCTGATCTTGGACTTTCAGTCTCCAGAACTGTGAGAAAATACATTTCGATTGTCTAAGCCATCCAGCCTATGGTATTTTGGTATGGCAGCCTGAGCTAAGACACGGGTAAGGGAAAATGAGCCACCTCCATCAGAGAGGCCTCAGCAAGGAGTGTATATCAAAGGAAGAGTAAGGTTTCAATAAAGTTAGAGAGAAGAAATTTTCTGTAAGAAGCTGGAAGTGTAGGTCAGTTTGTTTCCTGGGAAACAAACTCAATTGGACATAGTTTTCTTTATTCCACAAAGGTGCCCCACAATACTGTTGATATGTTTACTTTGAATCTTGGAACTCCAATTTATTAAAATAGAAATTTTAATATTTATAATGGAAACATTTTTAAAATTTCATGTTTGGAATTTTTGTATTTAAAAATCCACTAGTTTATTTATTTTTCCACTGGTTTGTCTTTATGATTTTCATATATTTTTCTAAATGACAAGATATCAGAATTTCTGGCTGCATTTTCAAGTATGTAACATACTGTAGGCATAGATTTTTTTTTTAGTTCCAATAAACGAAAAACCTAATTTCATAAAAATTTACCACATTTTGGGCTCCTGGGTGGCTAAGTTGGTTGGGCAACTGCCTTCAGCTCAGGTCATGATCCTGGAGTCCCAGGATCAAGTCCCGCATCGGGCTCCCTGCTCAGCAGGGAGTCTACTTCTTCCTCTAACCCTCCACCCTCTCATGCGCGCTCTCTCTCTCTCTCTCTCTCTCATCCTCTCTCTCAAATAAATAAAATTTTTAAAAAAATTTACCACATTTTGATTTTTGTCATAGTTTTTGACGTATAAGGAGGGATATTAGGGTTTTACAGAGTAATTTTTATATGATAAATATCACTTACGGATCCTGCAATGATTGTATTTTCAGGTAAACTGGCAGACTTTATATTTTAGGCACTTTAACTTGTGTTTCAATATAAGTATTCCTCTTGCTTTCTGTTTTTGCCAGTTGAGTTAAATGCATAAAAATAGAGCACATACAACAAAAAATAATATTAATATAAAAATCTAAGCCATCACAACTACTATATTAGCTATCAGTCTACTGGTAAGGGATAAATAAACTGAGTCATGAACATGCTGCTCTGAAGTACACTAACTGCCAAGAATGCTAACTCGTTATATACTCAGTGAGTCTACAATTATGTTTAAAAGAGAAAATAATTTTGTGGGTTAGTTTTTATCAAAACAGATACTGAAACAGGGGCGCCTGGGTGGCTCAGTCCCTTGAGCACCAGACTCTTGATTTCGGCTCAGGTCATGATCTCGGGGGTCATGGGATGGAGCCCCACATGGGGCTGCACACTCAGCGGGGAGTCTGCTTGAGATTCTTTCCCCTCTCTCTCCCTGCCCCCTGCCCCTCTCCCTGTTTACGCACTCTCTCTCTTTCAAATCAATCAATCAATCAATCTATCTATCTATTAAAAAACATAAAATAAAAAACCAGATACTGAAACAGATGACGCTAGTACCTTAATGTAAAACCAACCTCAAGAACAACTTTCAATTTGCTGAAGTCACAAACCAACCTTATTCAAACAGTTACATATTTAAATTTTCATCAGCATTCCCATTATTCCTGACTTAGACATTTGTATCTCAAGATACTTTCAGGCGTTAGCTTTGTCATGTTTCCTTTACCATTAGCCATGCTATACCTACAACCCTGTTCATCTTTTCATAAATAAAATAACTTCTATTGTTTTTAACCACAATTATAATAGCATAATTTGGAGAGGGCATTAAGATTTCCTAGAGCTGTAATATGTATACGATCTCTGAGTGGGTACCAGGAATATTTTAGTCTGCTAGTGGTTTTAGAGCAAGAAATTCTCAGTGTTACATCATCCTACAATGGCCACTAATGAGCTCCATGGCTATAAAAGTATAACAAGTTCTAACAATTTTATGTAGAGATATTTTTCTCATTTAGAAGTTTGGCTTTTACTATCACAATGTAAATACATCCTGTATGATAAATCTATTTGCTCCTGAAGAGATTTAATATTTATCTGTATGCCTTGCAAATACCTTCTCAAAATGAGAAGTAGAATGATGACTTTAACAATAAATCTATTTTAATGTGTTATTTTTTCATATTATATAAAATGTTGAGAAATTTAAAGACTAAATATTCAAGAAAAAATCGTTTATGACCCTGAGGAAGAACAGCAAATAGGTTAAATAAATCACATGTACAATTTTGAATTTAAAAGTCTTTGATATTTTTTGAAAGTTTGAATTTATTTTTGTTATTTAGACTAAAAAAAGCAAATAAAATATTAACTCAGTTGTGTATCCACAAGGAGCGCAAACGGATAAAAAAATAACTCAAAAGTTGATTTTCACTATTTTTTTCCTCAGGTCCTTATCTGGAGACTTTGTCTTGTTCCCTCTCACTGGACTATTGGTGACATAATTAGCGCTAATGGCTCTTTATCAGAAACATGACTTTTTACTTTTTGTTTGTGTTGCATTTTGCAGGTTCCAAGAAAGGTTCTTTGGCTCTTACAAAAGGCCTGTGAAAAGCCAACAGGGCAAAGGAGAATGTGGAGATTACAGGCAGGAGACCAGGGCCAAGTCTGTTAATAGAACATTTGTATCTGGCTGCTCTGGCTGCCCTTGGAGTGGATGTAGCTGATAAACCTTGGGTCTACTGAACAGATGTTCCCTCTCCAGATATTTAAAAGACCACACCTCCCACTGCTCTCAAAATAAAGATGCAGAATGTCAGAAGACATGATATATAAGCTTTCATATCCCTTCCATTGCCTTTTAAATATACTAGATGGCCCAATGGTCATGCTCTTTTATCTCACTATGTCGCAGAGAACCGAGGTAAACATGGCCAAGCGTAGAACTAGCTTGACTGTTGGAATCCACTTGGTCCCTTCACACAGTCATTATAACCTGAAGGGTATTCCCTTCAGGTAAGAAAGAGCAAATACTAATCTCAATTTTAAAGTTAATAATGATCTTCCAGTTAATATTATTATCATTGGAAAAAAGTATAAGGATGTATCCTTACAGTGCCCAATTAGAGATAATGTGCTTACTTGGTGAGAATGCTTAAATGATCACCCTTCAATACATGTAAAAAATAGTATTCCCAATGTCAGTGTTTAATTCCTAATTGCTTTGGCACCATCAGCAGTACATTTCCAGAACATTTCATCTCCAGTTGAAATGATCTATTTCATTTTTATTCAATTGGGAAGAATTTAGCACCAATGCTTCCCACAAATATTTTTGTGAATTTCCTTATTCTGAAGTGAAAGGCCTACATTTTTAGTAATCCTAAGTAGAAATAAAAAAAAATTAATCACGTTTTTTCCAAATTTATACCTATCACATTTTCACTGGAAAGTGACATTTTATTATCCTAAGAAAAAAAAACTGTAGGCATTTGCTTCTATGTATTTCAAGGACAGGAAAGAAAAGACAGTGTATGATCTCCCACATTGTAGAACACAAGCAAATACAACTACCTACATACCTACAATTAAAAAATAATCCAGCTATGAATAAAAATGTTGATTGATTCTCTGATAAATTTGTCATGTGGGAAAGATCATAGGGAGTATGCCTGGGTACATTTTGAGATTGTTCCTAGGATTTTATTTTATTTTTTTAATTTAATTTAATTTTATTTTTTTAAAGATTTTTTTTATTTATTTGAGAGAGAGAGAGAATGAGAGAGAGAGCACATGAGAGGGGGGAGGGTCAGAGGGAGAAGCAGGCTCCCTACCGAGCAGGGAGACCGATGCGGGACTCGATCCAGGGACTCCAGGATCATGACCTGAGCCAAAGGCAGTCGCTTAACCAACTGAGCCACCCAGGCGCCCTGTTCCTAGGATTTTAGAGAAGGGTCTTCTTCAAGTAATGTGAGAATTGTCATGTGCGAAATTCCACATTCATTCAAACCTTATGAATATATCCCATTTTTGGAACGGCAAAATTTTTACATTAAAGCATTAATGAAAACATCCTAAGAAACCATCTGTGCTTTCTCCATGTTTTTTTTTTTTTTTTCCTTTTCCTCTTACTTTTGTTCTTAAGTAAGTACAGGAAAAAGTTGGGCTTATCATAGAAAAAGTTTAACCTGGATCATTTTATGTATTTTATATTAAATAAAAGTATCCTCTTCAAAATACATTATGTGATAATCATTTAGAAGTTCCAGGTTAAGGGGCGCCTGGGTGGCTCAGACGGTTAAGCGTCTGCCTTCGGCTCGGGTTGTGATCCCAGGGTCCTGGGATTGAGCCCCACGTCGGGCTCCCTGCTGAGCAGGGAGCCCGATTCTCCCTCTCCCTCTGCCTGCTGCTCCCCCTGCTTGCACTCTCTCTAATAAAAAAAAAAAAAAATCTTAAAAAAAAAAAAGTTCCAGGTTAAAACTGGCTCTAATTTTTCCAGTTCAGTTTTTTGCAACTTACTGCTAAGATATGAGGACTGGCAAAGTGAGGGAAATAATTACTAACATTTCCACTGCTGCCAGGACCTTGTACTTTGTTCCATTTTTTTCGGGTGGCTGGCTCTCAGTTTAACCCAGCTGATGGAGCACGCATGCGCTATAGTCCCCTTATCGTCCCCAGACTTACTCACTTTCAGAAATATAAGTTCTCTGGCAAGGAGAAAGTCAAGAATCTGCCTTTATTCTGTGTGGGTAGAGCTTTTGCTCCCTACCCATTAGCACTTTTCCTTCTATTCTCAGTTGAAGGGTAAAACTTCTAGAGAATCAGTGTTTATGAAGTAGGCACAGGAAATAACATTGGCGTATTGCGTTCCAAGAATTTTATGGTGATGGGAATTGGAAAAATTCTGAGTGTCTCCTGAGTGTATATATATATTTTTCTTCTTCTCCTCCTGTCCTGATTAGAGTGAAAGAGACTTGGAAAGTGGAAAATGCTAATCTCATCGTAGTTCAAGATAGTTACACTTGATAAAATCCTAATAATTGACATTAACAATTAAGCTAAGAGCTGTGCGTATTAACTGGACGTCTGGCCAAACCTCAGCAAGGGGATTTTCATCCAGCACTGAAATCCCTAGAGAATGGGACCAAAGGCAAAACATCCTTTGTCCACTGGCAGATGGTGAACCTTGACAAAAGGTACCCATGTGAGGAGGAGAAAACAAAGCAACACTAACAACAATAAAATAACAATAAAGGGACCTATGTAATGACACAGCAGGAAAAAAAAAAAGAAACTGTCATCCCAAAAGCTGAGAAAATGATACCAGGATCCAGAAATAATAATAATAATAATGAAAGGAAACTACAATAGCTCTTTAGACTCATTATAGGATGCAAAACAATACAGAATCTATGATGCAGGTGTGAAAGACACACATACAGTACAGGGTAATGTGGACATAAACAGGATGCAGTGAAATGGGAGGTGGCTGAGAAAGGGAGATTGGCAGAAAAACTCTAATACAATGAAAAAATTAAATTCATATTAGACATTAAAATCTATTTAAAAATCAAATCACTGGTAAAATGTAAATGTCAATTCTTTTTTCCCGAATGCAAGAAAAATGACCAAGAGATTAAAAAGGGGGCTGAAGGAATAAAGATGACAGACATGGAGGATAAATTATGGAAGAAGAATTTTGGGTGTTTTGAAGGAGAAGAAACCATTGGAACATAAGTAAAATCTAAAACAAACAAGCAAACAAAAATCTGAGTAAGTCAACTGTGAAATCACACTGTGCTATACATAAAATAATTGAAGAGTTCGATCCCTAGACACCCTTGGCAAAATTTTTGAATTAAATGGTTAAAGAAAATATTGAAAGAACACCCAGAAAAACCGCTTCCTTTACATTTTTCATCTGTATTACTAAGCACCAGAAAATCTGGTATTCAATCTATAGCGTTTTCAAAGGAAAAGGCTGTAACGAAAGAATTTCACTAGCGAAATTGTCTTTCATTTGTGAAGCTGACAAAAAAACCATTCTCTTATAACCAAATTTAAAAAATATACTAATCACCTACCCATCTTGGAAACAAGTGACATAAAGAAATATTTTGAATGAGACAAAAATCAGAATTAACAATTTAAGAAGGTAGAAGTAGTGATAGACATGGTAGAGACAAATTTGCATTTATTTTCCCTTCTAGGAACTATACCAAGAGGAACTTATCTGTACTATGGAAAAAGATTTAAGCATAAAGAAACACATTATAGCACAATTATAGCATAACTGTAAAAAAATTCCTAAATATTTAACAAGAGAATATCATTCAACAAGCTAAGTTTATGATGAATTTTAATGATATGGATTAAGTTTATGATGAAATATTTAGCAAAGAGCAAAGTATGAAATGATAAATCCATGAATTAGCAATGTGAAGAAAAAGTACATGTGACTTTTATCTGTAACATTTTTATATCTTTAAAAAGAGATCTGAATCAAACATTAAAAAAAATAACTTCAAAATATTTTGGGTAGTGGGTATATAAGTGTTTTTTTTTAAACTTCATTATATATAGTTTTTCAGAACTAATTTCTTTCAAGAAAAATCATAGAGGGGCACTTGGGTGGCTCAGTTGGTTAAGCGTCTGACTCTTGATTTTGACTCAGGTCACGATCTCAGGGTGGTGAGATGGAGCTCTGCATTGGGCTCCACACTCAGTGGGGAGACTGTTGGAGATTGTCTCTCTCTCCCTCTGCCCCTCCCCCCACTCTCTCACACTCTCTCTCTCTCTCTAAAATAAATAAATCTTTTTTTAAAAAATCATAGAAATTAGATTGTAAGAAAAATTTACCAATTTGCTGCTTTGGGGCACTGATACTATGCTTCTTAACCCTCTCTTATTTTATGATTTCCATTAGTTTTTCCGTATGTTCTACAGAAAATTTACATTGCCCCAGATGAGAGAAAATCATTCACCAAGTTTCAGAAATAAGAGCTTTTCAAAAAATTCTAATACCCACCCATGAGTTAAATGAAACTTAACTTCCCTATCGATTTCCTCATTCATAAAATAAAAGGGTTAACATCTCTGCTTCCTAGAATTATAAGGATTATGTAATAAAATGTTCTGCAGCAATGTATCTCTCGAAAAAGGATATTTTCTGAATGAGTATCTTTTCTGGGAGGAGCTGATTTTGCTGGAACGAGATTAATTTGGTTTGTGGCTAAGGGGCACAGCAATTGTTCTTGCAGTTGTAACTGGAATTAAGCTGCTATATGAAGTTCTCTTTAATAGGGAGTGTTGTCCATTTCCTTTGGAAGACAGGGTAAACCAACATCAATGTCATTCTGTGACTTTGGCCATATTAAAGAGAACCATAGAGGAAGAAGCAGAAATTTTGCTGTAGAGGAGGAAGCCCCCTGGTCTGTTCAGTAGAGGGGTACAATGTCAAGTACAGAAAAATCAATCAAGGGAGTAGGCTGCAGGGTGTTCTAATTCACCTAAGGGGCAAGTGGTCAGATCCAGAGAAGCAACAAGTAACCGTCTGTCTAGTCCCCTGACCCTGTACCTCTTCTTCCTCAACACACAGCTAGACTACGTTCCCCAGCCTTCCCTGCAGTTAGATTTACCCTTAGGACTGAGCTCTAGCCTGTGGCATATAAATAGAAGTGATATACACTTCAGAGTGATGTGCTTGACCTACGAAACCTTCCCATAAATGATCCTTCACTCTCTTCTCCCTTTCACTGGCTTGAAACAGATATCCATGGCAACGAGCCTGGGCTCTGCTCACTGCAGAGACAAGAGACTACCAGTTTCTCCTGAGTAGGCACTTTGGGTTTTTCATGAGCATAAAATAAACTTTTAGTGTGTTTACCCACTAAAATTTTTAGTTCGTATGTTATAGTGGTTAGCACTGCTCTAAGTAATAGAGATTTCCTCATACCAGGGAGGCAGCAAGTTGAAGATAATACCAAAATTGAGGTCCCAAAACCTGAGAGTAGAGGTCAAAAATAACAGAAGCCTTCATAAAGGCCTTCAGATTTTGAACTGAGGCAGCAGGGCAGAAGTGAAGTCCTAGTGCACAGCTGACATGGAGCAAAGATTTATTTTAATTGCCATGCATAGATCTTATCATACAGCATTTGCAGCAAAGACAGAATCATGCCTAACTGGAAATCAAAGGAAATTTTATGTAATATTGCCATTAAATTACAAATATGTCTTATGGTCCCCATCATTTGAAACAAAACATTTCCCATGATTCCGTATCTTCCCTTTAGCTGCCCTCAATTTCTCCACTCTTCTCTCCAGCCAAACCTCGGGAAAGAGGAAATTGTCCACATATGCTATTTCCCATCATTTCCCAAGGAGTCTTCAGTCTCTTCCAATGCAATTTCTGCTTCCACCAACCCAAAAATTCCTGCCAACGCAGCCAATGACTTTCATAAAGGCGAATCTAATGGAAGCTTTTCAGTCCTCATCAAACTAAACGTTTTATCAGCTTTCAGTAGAACTGATGACTTGGTTTCTACTTAAAACTATTCATTGCTTTTCTCTGAGCTCAGAATAAAATATAGGAAGTTTTAGAATGACCTCAGCATCTCCATGTGAGCTGGCCATCACCTGCCCGATGTTATGCCTAAGCAATATAATGTAATGGTTTAAGCACTGGGACTCTTCCATTCACATTCTTGTTGGAATCTTAGTTTCAATTTTGACCTCTGAAAGTACTCTCTCCCTGCCTCAGTTTCCTTTGTTTGTAAAATGCAGAGCATCATGATGCCTAAGTTACAGATCTGTTGTGAGGGTCAAATAAGATAATGCATAAGAAGTGGTTACAACCATGTGTGGCACATATGAAAAGCTCTACTATTATTATTACATTTTCATACCTTTACGCCAGCAAAATATCTTCCTGCCGCACTGGATTTCTCTCTGTTCCTTGAGCCAAGTTTTATTTACTTCCCCTGCCCTCACCTTGGCCTTCCAGATGCTTTCTCCCCCCTAGAATGCTTATCCCCAATATCCCCGACTGGCTTCTTTTCATTCTTCCCTTTGGGGAGATTTTTCCTGCCTTATCTAAAATTGCTCCTCATTTTTATTTCTTAATGATGCTCCATTATTTTCCTCCATGCACATAAAACAATGTGTAATTGTCTTGAAACACATACTCACAATGATCTATTTATTGCTTTTGTGTCTCATTGTATTACAGGCTTCACGATGTTAGTAACCACGCAGGCTTTGCTCACCTCGGGCCTATCACTGTGCCTGGTGCATATCAGGTTGCCAATAAATATGTATGGCATGAATGGTTAAGTGAATGAATGTAAGCGTTTCTCGTACAGGGCTCTAGCTTCCCCAGTGGGTGAGCAGGCCTGCTGCAAAGAAAATGAAGGGCGACAACAGGTAGAAAGTGTAGTAGACAAAGGAAACAAAGTAGTGTCTACATTTCATATTTAGACATGATTATTTCAGTAGTAAATTTTAGTAGTAATCAAGAGCTACTTCATCTCAGTAATACTTATGACCTTTTTATACAGCATAAAGTGTATGTATATAGATTAAATTCACCTTAAGAGGCCACAGAATCTTTGTTAGATCTGGAAATGGTTTCAGTTTCAAATGATATAAGCTCATTGAAGGCAAATCTTAAATGGTGCCTAGGACAAGGCATTGAATAAAGTAGATGCTCGATAAATACTAATTAATTACTAAATTAGTTAATAGTTCCTTTGAAGTGGTTGGGTAACTGTAATTGCCTATTTGATTCTAAGTGACTTGCATCTAATTCCACATTTGATGGCAGCAATCCTGCCAAGTGAAATTGGCTGCAATCTCTGGCTAAGCTCAACTTACTTTAATATTTTTGGCTTTTCCCCAAAATATTTATAGTTTTCTTTTCACCTTCAGTGATTTACTATTCAACCATGGTTCACAGAGGTTAAAAGCATCAACCTTAGTACATATACAGTGTTGCTGTCAATGTCTTGAACAAAATTTTCTCATTCCAAGGGTATGGCAAAGAATTTCCAAGCATAAATTAGATGCCCTGTTCTATTTCCATTTAAAGTGTTTTTTACTAAGAGGATATTATGCACCAGACATTACCTTCAGAGGTGACTTCAGTGGGGTCATGGAGAAAGGGATAAGAAATGCGCCTCCATATGACCCAAGAACCTTGTTCTTTTAGTTAGTGGTTTGCAAGCTACCACTCTCGTCCAGATGCCACTAGACTTTCTCTGTGAATTTTTGAGTCTATAGTTCTGAGAGACAGAGAAGTCCAGAGTGTTTCTGGCATGTAACATGAAAAATTAAGTAGTAGTACTATTACCATTATCGATTAAAGTGGTGTTAGGAAATCCTCTCCCAAAGGGTATGCATCCATCTTAAAGAGTGGAATGCTGTATGATGAAGACACACCTCTACAGGACAAGTTCCCTGAAGTGAGAGATTACATTTCAACTATAGTAAAATACCAAGAGTTTGGTTCTCCTACGGCAAAAGCATGCACATTTCATTCCTCAAACAGGGCATTATAAGAATGAAGATTTTCTTTTATGTGCCTCTTTCCCCACATCTTCTTTTACAATTTTCCCTCTACCCATTTCTTCACAGAACAGGCTCCCAGGCCCCTGACACTGTTCTTTCTTTTTACCAGAAGTCCAAACAGTGTACCTTGCAGACCCTAAAAGCACATCCTTCCTGTTTCCCGCCTCCACCTTTTATCTCAGGGCTCTCCATTTTGTTAAATAACAATGGTGACAAATCAACCAGCTCTCTCTGTTATGAGTTCCAGTCCTAAGGGAAGAGGGAAAGAAACACAGATTCTTTATGCCCCATCTTTCTTTTGCTTGCCTAGCCCTTGATTTCTTTCATTTTCTATGAATACTAACAGCTTTAGTTTCTTCCCCCCACCATTTGTTTCATGTGCTCACGGTAGCAATTTAACCTTTTCTTTTTTTTATTTTAGCATCCTTAACATTCTTTATTATGTTAGTTACCATACAGTACATTATTAGTTTTTGAAGTAGTGTTCCATGATTCTTTGCGTATAACACCCAGTGCTCCATGCAATCTAGATTAGAAAATTATAATTTTCTACTAAATTCTTATCAAACTCGTCTTGTTTTAATCTATATATTGCTTATGTCTCTCCTCATTTCTATTTACCTTCTAATTAACCACATCCAACCTCTACTTACACAATTGCTGATACCAGACTAGACTTTCCAGTGTGAATTTTGTTAAGCTGGTGAAACATCTCCATTCATTCATTTACTCATTCATTCATTCACTAAACATTTACTGGGCATTGGTTTGGCAGAAAGTACAGTTGCTCCCAGGGAAGTCAAAATCCTTGCCCCTACTCTTGTGAATGAAGGGGAATATACAGTAGATAGTATTAATAGTAAAGAAGAGAAAGCAAACATTGGCCTGGCTTGTGATTTGTTTCAATCCAAGCATGCAGTCAGAATATGTATTAAAACTTAAAAGAGCAGTCATAGCTGTTTGAGCATTTGCAACGTCAAGTTGAGTCATATGGTGAATTGCTGCCCAATCTTGTTTGCAACACAAAGAGAAGTGGGCTTTTATCTGTGTGTTTTTTTTCTCAGTACGAATATACACAGAGGAGGAAGAAAAGGCAACAACTCTGAATTTTCTGTCTCACGAAGAAAAGATCCAGTATCTTGCACTAACATAAAATTTTTATTTAGATTAGTGGATTTAAGTTTAGGATTCCAATCTCTATCATTGATATTCTTATGACTCAATTGAACCTTCGGTGAAAAAGAGTTCCCAAACTACCAAAGGCAGCATACGACACCTCTCCATAGAGCCCTAGAGTGAAAACAGGATACTGATCCAATGTCTTGGTACATCTTATGCCTGGTCTCCCGCTGACAAGAACAGCCTTCTGGGAGGTGCAGAACTACCTTTAATAGAAGAAACCAGGGATTCATTCTGAGGGTCAAGGCCAGCAAGCTCCTAGAAGCTATTGCAGTGCACGGTAGGAGATGATTGTAAGTTGATGGTGAGTGCGCTTTTCCAGGCATGTAGAAGGGTTTTAGTACTGCAGGTGCAATTACCACTTAGCAAAGAATCAGCACCCTCTTACTGAAATTAGAACATAAAATGAGGCTGGCTGGTGGACAAATTGCAGTCCATGGCCCTGCTGTGTTAGCGACCTATATTCACTTTCCAAACTTAGTATGAAGCTCTGTATCTGCGGCTAGTGATTTAGTGGAAGGTGGCAAGGGAGGTAATGTATTCAAGGGAGAAACAGGGAGAATTCAGCGTTATGACATCTCTTCAGATATCAAAAGGGAAGCTTAGGCTAGTGCAATCAACCTCCATCTTCAAACGTTACTAATAGTAATGTGGAGGAGTCAGGAGTACAAGGATGTGGATCAAGAATTGGAACCCGTGGTAAGATGACAGGAAGGGCAGGGCAGAACAGTCAGAAGCTTGAATGCCATTAAAAATGGGTAAGCAGAGTATCTAAATGTTCAACAGAGGAAAGGG
Organism: Neomonachus schauinslandi; assembly: GCF_002201575.2. Lineage (NCBI taxonomy): Eukaryota > Metazoa > Chordata > Mammalia > Carnivora > Phocidae > Neomonachus > Neomonachus schauinslandi. The sequence goes on along the minus strand of NC_058416.1, from coordinate 15,240,991 downwards.
AAATGACAGGTTTTGAGAATGCTGTTAATGGATGGTATGACTTTAAGGTTTTAATGTGAGACTTAGAGTAAGGTTATGAGTTCAAGGAATTTCTACTTTCCTTAGAGTGGTCTTCATCTGAATCACCCTGTAAGTGGAAATAAGCAGAGAAATTGATTCCAAAAGAATTATAAAATGAACTTTGGTTGGAAGAAATGATTAAAGGCATATGATAAGACTTGTTGAGACCTTACATTTATGTTTCTTCTATATGACATTATGTTTTGTTTTTATTCATTTTTATTGGGGGGGGTGTGGAGGACTTGTAATTAATGTGAACATGAGCACAAAATAAATTTAAAGAAAATAGGAAAATAATGAGATGTAAAGGTACCCAAAAGTTCACTTGTAATTGGAAGCATTTTTTAAATTTCCTTACTGATTTATTTATTTGAGACAGAGAGAGAGAGAGCACAAGCTGGGGGGAGAGGCAGAGGGAGAGAGAGAAGCAGACTCCCTGCTGATCAGGGAGCCTGACACTGGGCTCGATCCCAGTACCCTGGGATCATGACCTGAGCCCAAGGCAGATGCTTAACCGACTGAGCCACCCAGGTGCCCCTATTTTTTTTTTTTTAGTTGAAAGAAGGTTTTTTTTTTTTCTTTTTCAAGTTTTTATTTAAATTCCAGTTAGTTAACATACAGTGTAATATCAGTTTCAGGTACAGAATTTAGTGATTCATGACTTACAAAAAACACCTGGTGCTCATCACAACAAGTGCCCTCCTTAATACCCATCACCCATTTATTGATAAAATTGATAACCCCCTAGCCAGACTTATCAAAAGGAAAAAAGAAGGTACCCAAATAAATAAAACCACAAACGAAAGAGGAGAAATAACAACCAACAAACAATATGTCATTATGACAAATAATTATGACAAATAATTATAAGAGAATATTATGAAAAATTATATGCCAGCAAGTTGGACAATCTGGAAGAAACGGATAAATTCCTAGAAATATATAAACTACAAAAATTGAAACAGAAAGAAATAGAAAAAAGTTTTAGAGTACAGATTTCACCTAATTCAGAGCTTGGAGTCAGGTGATTTAATGCAATTCAATAAATATTTACTAGGCACCATTACAGATATCAGGGATGAATAGACAGCATTTTAAAAGGCATTTTTAAAAAACATCAGTCTTTTCTGGCCCTCAAAAATTAAAAACTCTTTGAGAGCAAGGGCATAGCGAGAGATGTGAGTGAAAGAATCTTGTTCAGGGATTTGACAACAATTGGAATAGTTCTTTTTATAACACATTTTTAGTGACCACGTGGGCAAGTTCTGACTCAAGAAATCTAGCCCTAACGAAGTCCACATCCACCAAGAAGGTAAAGGTTTTTTTTTTTGTTTTTTGTTTTTTAAAGATTTATTTATTTATTTGAGAGAGCACATGAGAGCGGGGAGGGTCAGAGGGAGAAGCAGGCTCCTCGCTGAGCGGGGAGCCTGATGTGGGACTCAATCCCGGGACTCCAGGATCATGACCTGAGCTGAAGGCAGTTGCTTAACCAACTGAGCCACCCAGGCGCCCGAAGGTAAAGTTTTAAGAAGTAACACATGGGAAACACTGTAAAATCCTTCAGACTTTAAGGAGCAGGGGAACTAAGGAAACATGTACCCGATTTGGCTATTAAGAGAGAAGGCAGAGTTGCAAAATTGGCCACCAAATATAGGGATCATGAAGAAGGCAAAGTCTGCAAGGAAGTGGGAGCAATACTTCCAGTTAGCTCTTTTAGGACACAAGGTGCTGAGAGCTGGAAGAACCAGAAGAGGCCAGAAGCTTGAATGGCAGAGTGTGTGTGTGTGTGTGTGTGTGTGTGTGAGAGAGAGAGAGAGAGAGAGAGAGAGAGAGAGAGATGCTCTTTTTATTGTTTATTTACATTTAAGGTTGAAATTTGGGTAGAGAGGTGATGAAGACCACAGAGAAGGAGATACTGGAAATAAAAATAAAAGTGCAAATAATTAAGGTTTAGGTCCTGGTGGGGCAGAGATACAATGGTATCAAGAGCAGAATTTAAAACATCCATGTTGTCTTGGAAGTGAAATAAATAGTCCTTTGTCAACCTGCAGGGAGAGGGTGGTCCTTCTTCAGATGGGAGTGGGGGGTGGGGGATAATCCTTACACCACTCTTAGGGAGGGGTGGGGAGGGGGGCGGGCAATGACAGGATGGAGAGGAGTCTGAAAGGAAACAGAAATGGTAAATATAAGGGAATACCTGGACTAGAAAGGAGTGAGTTGACGAGGTTCATGTGCAATGATCTTCATTCTCTTGATAAAGCAGGAGGCAGGGATGTCCAAACTGAATTTCTATTTCGGGACTAAACTACAGGATCAGTTTTGATCTAACTAATCCAGGGGCACTCTAGGAGACTTTAGAGAGGAAAGCTGGTTAGATTAACACTAGATTTTGCTTTCATTATTATTTATAACACACATTTCTTTTTTGGTACATTTCATAAACTACATTAGGTGTTTAAGTCTCTCTCTACTTTATAATATCTTCCATGTTTCCATTATTATTTCAGAGACTGAGTCAGTATGTTAAGCAGAAAAATATATTTGAGTAAACTTTTCAATAAAACCAGTGTTCAAGGTGTGGGAGAAAGGGGAAGAAGCTAACACTTATTGCCTAATCTCAGTGGAAGAGATGAGCTTCTGGACTAAATCAAAATGACCAAATTCAATGAGAAACACATTAACTTATTGTAGGAGAACACTTATTTTCAAAATAGGATACTTTAATAAATAGCATATTGTTCAACTAATCCAAAAGTCAAATGGAAACATTCTATTCTTAGACACTTGCCAAATAATAGTTCTCAAAGTTTGTATTGTGGACATACAGGCAGTGATATGACAGAATAATCTTGTTTTTGTCTTAGGGAAAATTATAAGTAGTGGCACTTCCTCTGAAATTTTCATTATCAAGTAAATATTTTAATGTTTTAGAATAGTAAACTGATCTCTGAAGTGCTTCAATTTATAGTCAATTTAAACAATTCAAATATTTATTCTTAAAAATTTTTCAGAAATAATCTGTTATCCTTATGTAATAAATGAGCAAAGAGATACTTATATAGAGTAGTTTTCTTCAGGCCATAATTATTTAAGAACAGACAAAAATCTGTAACCTTCTGTAACTCTTCCTTCATTCAGTCCCTTATTCATTTACCCATCATGCTTCTTGCTTCCATAACTACTTTGAACCTGAAGCAGCTCTCTTTCTCAAGGAAATGTCTCTTGGAGGGTTTTGTAATGGTGTTATATACTTCATTGGCTCCTTGACTAACTGAAATAGATCGTCTTCCGTATGTGGTGTTATCCTAGAATTGTGATTTGGAGGAAAGAAGGGGCCAGGTGTGGAGATAGAAAAGAAGCTGGAAAATCATAACAGCATATGCTCTCAAAATTAATGAGCATTTTTTTCAGTCTCAGATTTGTGCTGAACTTTCAAGACTTTTAAATGACATTTACTGCTTTAAGAAGAGTTTTTATAAACTCAAAAAAAAAAAAAAACCAAAACTAAACAACAACCAATGATTCACTTTTAAGGAGGAGCATCAGTTGCTTTCAGAGGCTAAGAGCTCCAACTCAGCCTAAGGCCAGTGACCTAAGGCCCCCATCTGTCCTGTGGGACAGCACTCAGCTGAGAGGTGGTGGTGTGTGGTCCAGAGACAATGAACTGTGGTCCAGAGACAATGAACTGTATACCCGTGTTAGCTTCCCAGGGCTGCTTTGACAAAGTACCTCGGACTGGGTAACTTGCAACAGAAATTTACTGTCTGGAATAAACAGTTCTGGAAGCTGAAAGTTTGAGATGGAGGTACTGGCAGGGTTGGTTCCTTCTAAAGGCTGTGAGGGAGGGATCTGTTCTAGTCTCTCTCCTTGGCTTATAGATGGTGGTCTTCTTTCTCTGTCTCTTTGCATTGTCTTCTATGAGTGTTACTGTGTTCAGATTTCTTCTTCTTAAAAGGACACCAGTCATACTGGATTAGGGGTCACCCTAATGACCTCACTCTAACTCGATTATTACCTCTGTAAAGACTCTATCTCCAGGGGCACCTGGGTGTCTCAGTTGTTAAGCATCTGCCTTCGGCTCAGGTCATGATCCCGGGATCCTGGGATCGAGCCCCGCATCAGGCTCCCTGCTCAGCGGGAAGCCTGCTTCTCCCTCTCCCACTCCCTCTGCTTGTGTTCCCTTTCTCGCTGTCTCTCTCTGTCAAATAAATAAATAAAATCTTAAAAAAAAAAGACTATCTCCAAATAAAATCACATTCTGAGATGAGAACTTCAACATCAGAATTTGGGAAGGTGGGGGACACAATTCAACCCTTAACAACTTGATAATCCATAAATACTATGGGTTTTTTTTTTTAAGATTTTATTTATTTATTTGAGAGACAGGGAGAAAGAGAGCATGACTGAGGGGAGCGGCTGAGGGAGAGGGAGAAGCAGGCTCCCGGCTGAGCAGGGAGCCCCACATGGGGATCGATCCCAGGACCCTGAGATCATGACCTGAGCCAAAGGCAGACACTTAACCAACTGAGCCACCCAGGTACCCCTCCAGAGATACTATCTTAAGGGTATTTAAAGTTACCAAAGTAGCTTGAGAGAGAACCAAAAATACTGACATAGTGTGTGTGTGTGCACTATATGAAAGGATGATAAATCTGTATCAATCTATTATAAGGCATTTGTAAAAAAAAGAGAGAGAGAGAGAGAAATCAAGAAATGACAACATAAGCACCTTATTTGGAATTATAAAGATAGCCAAAAGAAAAACAGCCTGGAAGCCATTAAAAGGGGCTTTTTCTGAGGTCTTGGGGCAGAGGAAGGAATCAATTATTTTCATCATAGATTCTGTTATTTTATTTTTTAAAAGCATATATACTTTGTATATACTTAAAAGTATTAAAAAGTATACTTTGATAACTTTTAATTAAAAATTAAACTAAAGATCTAAATTCCTGACGACTATGAGACTAATTGATAGTTGTAAGAAAATAAGAACAGTCTGGGAAGACCAAGTAAAATGGCCTCACCTGATTAAGACTTGCATGCTGTCTCTATGTAGATAGTTGTCCACTGATAGTGGAAGATGAGACATCACAGGACTAGGGGATAAAGCTGCCTTTTTCACTGACAAAGGTAGTGGCTAGTAGGAAAGCATTGTAGACAGAGGATAAAACTGAAAATATAGTTTCAGGATTAGAGGATAGAGAACGGGGCTGGGAATATTCTATATATTTTTTTTTTCTCAGAAACATCACTCATTTGTTTTATGGTTTTGAATAAGACACTTAACCTTTCTATCTCACTGCAAATATTTTTTTATTGTCTGTAAAATGGGAGGAATACTCCTACTTTGATTTATAATTTGTTTTTTCTCAGCCATTTTATTTTTCATAGTCTTTTTTCTTAATATTTATGGGTATATATTATATGTACATACTTGTGTGTATATACATGTATATAAACTTATTTTGTTGTCAGAGGTAATAAAATTTTGTTGCCATAGTGTAATAAATTCTCCTTCAAAACACTTCTAAAGATCACAAAAATTCACCCTACTTCTGACTCTCCACAGCAAAGTTCCTGTCATTGGAGTTGTGAAGAAGTGAAAACGCACCACCCACTAGCAGAAATTAAACAGCAACCTATTGGTTCTGGAATATGAAGTGTCGCTTATAGAACAGTTTGCAATAACCCTGACTTTAACTGCTAATCAATTTAAGTGAGTTTCCTATTGGCTACAGAGAAAGAAAAACAAACAAACAAACAAACAAACAAACAAACAAACAAATGCGTCTCTGCACAATAAGACTCTACAAAGCCTATTCCTGCAGAGAACCCAGAAATTGAATTTGGAGAAGCTCTTTTCAAGCTGTAATGAGCCACCTGCCTCCAGCTATAAAACCCAAAGTGGAAGGACAGGAAACATGCTGTAACAGCAAGAGGCAATTTCTAGCATTGTGCAGCCAGATCTCTGTAGAGAAGTAATCTTTTGTATAATGTCACCAGCCTTTCAGGGAACGTGAGGCTATGTCTTATTAGTTTATATCTGATCATTGCTTTAAGTGTTACCATTTGCTTTTTTATGCATCGTCAACTTAAACAGGTAAAAAATGAGAGGACAAATTTTATTTTGTGAAATGGTCATTAAATGTTTACTAAATGTTAATCATCATTGTAGGTGTTACAAACCAAAGGGAAGAAAAAAGGTGGTGGGGGGGTGTGGTTACAGTAAAGCAGCCTTCAAATTGAAAGGACTCTTCAGGCAGAGGAAACCATCACAACGGATCATTGAAAAACAAAACAAAACAAAAACAGGCTCAAACACAGGATCTATTATATGGATACATGCATTGCAGATTTTATTTTGTTTTCCTCTACCTAGGAGCAGCTTTCTGGACAAAGGGCCATGAGGCTTTGAAAGGGGAAGACAGGAAGCAGAAAGTCCTCTCCCACATTGCAAAGAAGGACCTCATCTTTTTTACTAGGAAAGAACTCCACTAGTCTTTTGCTACCGTAATGCCATTGTTGTATTATTCAGCTTTTTGAATTCTCTCCATTCTCTGCATGGTAGCAAACTAACATGTTTCTCATTAATAAGGGGAGACACCCTTCAGTTTTTAAAAAATGTAGATAAACCTCACTAATTTGGGGAAAATAAGGAAAGAGAGCTAAAGTGATTTTTAAAAACTCAATTTTTAAGGAGTTTGATGAGTGTAAAGTATCTCATGATAAAGGTAACTTACACATTGATTCCTTCAGCCTGGAGCTACCAACGCCCCTGAAAATCCCTACTCACCATTTTAGGGAGTAAGTTTACTTCGGGATTTTTACTGTTTTTATTTTGTTTTTGTTGTTGTTTTTCGTTTCTTCTTAGCAAAGGAGTGACATGATTTGGGGTATTCATTGGGAAGATAATTCTGGCAATGATGAGGAGAAACTGAAAGGAGTAAAGCGCTTAGGTAATTAAATATCTAGGTAATCTTAGTTAGGTAAGTGATAATAAGCCTGATAAGATAGCAGCAAATATAATATACATTACAGGGGGGACAAATCAACAGAACCATGCTTTATTTATAGTTTCCCTTTCTAAAGCACCAAGGCAAGCTGTATCCTGTACATTGAAGTTGTATTAATATAGGTTGGTGGAAGAAATGAGCGCACACCCATGAAAGGAGGAAATGCTTTCATACGTGAACGTGCCAGTTAAAATTAATGGGGGGGGGGAGTGAGGAACAAAGTGACAATGATAAAACTACAGTTTGAAGCCTTCATGACTGTTGGTATCGGGTGGTCTTGGCTCGGAGAAATGATGCACTTATTATAGAGACATGTTCTCATCAATTTCGCGATTGTTGATTATCCTGGGTGAGACATCAATGCCGGGATGCAGGACACAGAGTCCCTGGTATATGAAGAACAGACTGCAGAGATGTGATGTTTGAAGGATGTATGCAGTTAAAACTGCAAACAGAGAGACCCAATCATGAGATCTCCCAGGGAAGAATGTAGACAGAAGAGGAGTGAAAGCAAGAAAGGGAGGGGAAGCAGGGGCAGAAGCTCAAAGAACAATGTTGAGGACGGATGAGCGTTACATGACTATCCAGTGACAGTGACACGAACATTGTCAGAAAGTTCTTTTCTCACATATTAATTATGAAGAAAATCCCATTCCTCTAATAAGAAGCTACTAGATCGGTAACCCTGTCCTTCCTTTCCTCCAAGAAAGATCTCACTTGTCCTGCTGGGTTTTTTGTTTTGTTTTGTTGGGTTTTTTTAGGTAGGCTCCACGCCCAACATGGGGCTTGAACTCATGACCCTGAGATCAAGGGTTGCACGGTCTACTGAATGAGCCAGCCAGGTGCCCCTTCATTTGTCCTCCTGTTTTGAGTAAATAAAATATAAATGTTTGAACTAATCAGAAGACAACTGTTCATGTTAAAGGTCAATGTGAGGGAAAACTTCCATGAAGTTCTAATTATAACATGAAATGATTTTTAAAAAATAACATTTATCAAATATTCCCTTTTTGTGAAAATCACTGAACTGTATTGATGTATGTGCCCATTCTACAAACATAACTTACTTTCATATAGATTATGTTAAAATTTGAATCCTAAATTATTAGTAGCAATGCAGATCTTAGATTTTTCTAAAAGCCCAAATTACTTTTTAAACAGGAAGCTGAATTATTCATATATATATATTTAATTGCAATAATCCCCTTAAACCATATATATTTTATTAAGAGTTTACTGCAATTATAGCATTCAAAATTTTATGAATTAAATGGACACATAATGAAGAAACAAAATGATAAGCTGTATTAAGATACATAATTTTTATCATTTTACTTTTATACATATAGAACGGTCAGCAATTATAAATATAAAATAGGTGGAATGGGGGGGGATCTTCAAGAAACTTACATACTGAAAGGTAAAATCATCTGGGAAATGCAGTCCTCCCATTAGTTAAGGCCAGCCATTACTGAATGATAGCAGACATACATGAAATCATAAATACCTACAGGAGAGCCAATCCCATTTACTAATAAGGTATATGATAGTAATAAGGATCTATGATTTTAAAAATAACTTGGCTCTTCCATGTGATCAAATCTCCCTGCAGTTCTGAGCTCTGTTTGGTCACTACTGCTTTCTACCTTGTATCGCAAGGTGTATTTTTTATCATAAGCAGGGAATTCTCTTCATTGATTCAACTGTCTACATAGTGCCTAGTCTGGGGACATGCACAGTGTGTGCAGAATAAGTTAAAAAGGAGGAGAAATGACAGGGAAGCTGTAGTGTCTGATTCTTTTTTCAAACAAAGCCAAGTTAAATAAGAATCTTAGAACGGTAAAGCGGAAGATTCAAGATAGCATGATGAACACACGTCTCCACCAACATATTTTTGCAGCCGAAATCTCAAAAAGGTAAAGAGGTTTGCTAAAGTCCCCAACCTCGTTAATGGCAAAACCAACTTGGCATGCTTTCTTTGGGTGTGTGTGCGGGGATGGTGAAGGGAGGGAGGTATTTTAGGGCTGGTGAATAAGAAGGGGAGGGGCCAGAGGGATGGAGGAGATACACGTACATAGCACACCTTTCAAAATTAAAAAATAAAGAAAATCTAAATACTTAATTCTCTCAATGCTTCAAGTCTTTTGATTTTAAGCTCACTAATGTTTCAACGAAATTTCATTCCTCATCGAGTAATAGTAATCAAAACAATATTCAGCTCTGTGAAATTTACAGTCCTCTTCTGCCTTTAGAATTCTAAACTGTGTAGAAAAAACCATAGTGGGATATCCAAAGTTTTCTTGAAACATAAAATAATCAAGTCCACACCTTCTTCATTTGCCTCTCATCTCACATGCTTTTTTTGTGCCTTCTTCTGTGAGAACAGGCATTTGAGAGCATCAACCTCTCTATGACACACTGTGAATTCTCACACAGTGGAGGGGGATTTGGAGCAGGAGACAAGCAACAGGGACAAACAAGCCATTAGTGTGCAGGATCCCATTTTCAGGTAAATGACCTTTCTAATGAAGAAAACAACAATGAAATGCCAACAATGACTTAAAAAGAATCCTCCCAAAAATCTACTCTAAATTTAACTTTCTATATAAAGCCTTCTTCAAAATTTTCTATAACCTATTAAAACACTTTAATGAATATCATATTAAGATGGAAGGAGGCCATTATAGTGAACATCCATTGTGTGGGGAATTTGCATTAACAGCTAAAAAGGTATTGGTCTCTTGCTCCTTAGCAACTGCAAGTGATTTCTTGTAAAATTTTTTCCCGTTTAAGATGACCTTGTTCTTTTGCTTCCTAATTTATAGTCCCGAGGGGAGGATGGTCTGAGCAAATGGTTATAAAAAAAATGCGAATTTCATGAATGCACTTATCGTCAAACTAACATTCAGAAAAAGACAAACTGTCCCCTCTTACTCTCCAGGCTGTTCGGAATGGGTGGGATTGAATTTGGGGGATTACGTGGTCTTAACAAAAATCAGACAACAATAATAATGTCTAACATTTGTGGGGGGGGGCTTAGAATGTTCCAGGCACTGTTCCAAATGTCGTACATGTATTAACTCATGTACACCTTATAACAACCCTACACAGTCAGGGATGTTATTATTACTCCCATTCTGTATATGAGAGAAGCGAGGCAGACAGTGTATAACTTTCCCAAGGTCACACAACTACTAAGTAGAACCAGGATTAAAATGAGGCAATTTGACTATTCTTAACCTATAGACTACAGGTTTCTCCTACCGGACCAGGTGTAGGTTCCACTGTCCAGGCTAGCATTTGCTCCCATTTAACTATGAGACAGATATCAGCCTGACATTTAGCTGCTCAGTGGAATTTGTGAATCCTCAAGTCCTGGAATATTAGAGTTAAAATGCACTGTAGCTATCTGTATTCCAAGGCTCCAGTTTTTTTTTAAGATTTATTTATTTGAGAGAGGTGGGGAGGGGCAGAGGGAGAGGGAGGGAGAGAGAGAATCTCAAGCAGACTCCCCGCTGAGCGTGGAGCCAGACCCCGGGCTCCATCACATGACTCTGAGATCATAACCTGAGCCAAAATCAACAGTTTAATGCTCAACTGACTGAGCCCACCCAGATGCCCCCCAAGCCTCCATCTTACAACTGAAGATCTGAAGAATGATTAGGACACTGACCCATCAAGGAAGTGAAAGTGCTACACAGAACCAGAAGCTGTATTGGGTCTCCTAAAGCTTTCAGTCCTTCACTGGATCTCAGGATCCCTTCAAGAGAGGGTTCCCTTGTCATGTGTCTGGAAAACTTACTTGTACTGATACAAGTAATTTCAGTAAAATTAGCTTTTATTAGCTGTTATATACTAGGCAATATGTTAAGTGTTTTTATATACAATCTCTAACTTAGATTTATTATCTCACCTATTTTATAAGTGAAAAGTCTCTGATGACTTGGGTTAAATGTTATAGGATGGTTTTCTACCTCGTTTAATTCAGAGACTGACTTTTCCATTCCTCAGCAACCTGCCATAAAGGATCTTGTACTGCCCATTGAGATCCCTCTTGAAGACCGAACGCCTTACTCTCCCAGCCACTGCCCTCAAGAATTGCTGAAACTGAATGGGGTCAGCCCGTATCCAAAGAACGTATGGGCCAATTTTCAAGACCCATTTCAGTCTCCAAGCTCCCTGTGGAGTGGTGGTGTTGACTGAGGCCAGGCTGCGACTATGTGACAGACCAACTTCCCTGTCTGTTAATCCTGTTCCCTTTACTCTTCCTCCCCCTCATGTGTGAATCCCAAAAGCCCTCCCTAGCAACTTCCTGTAGGCCAATCTCCATCTAAGAGTCTGCTTTCAGGGGAACTGGACCCATAACATGGAACTGTGTGTTTCACTGGAATTAAGCAATCCTTACCAAGGGACAAGAACAGATTTGCTTATAGGTGCTTAATAAACAGGAGTATCAATTTAAATAAATGTGTGTTAACATATATTTATATTTTATTTATATTTTGTCTCAAATATAAACAGAGAGAGAGAAAAAGAGAATGATTCTCAATCGTCTCTCTCTCTCTCTGTTCCTCCATTCCTGGTCCTGAGGCAGCAGATGCTCACGACCAGAGCATCATTCCTTGGAAGAGATGTGCACGTCAATGGTGTTTCCTGTGCATTGTAGATCAGAATCTGACATTGCTGGGCCTCTGTGTTTTATTCAACTGTCCTCTCAAAGGAAACTGCAAGGGCCCTAGCTCAGTTTGAACGCATCATGTGAACTGTCTTCATTTCCCAGGGTTGCAGCAACAATGTACCACACACTGGGTGGCTTAAAAAACCAGAAGTTCATTCTCTCACAGTTCTGGAGGCCACAAGTCTAGAATCGAAGTGTCAACAAGGCCTTTCCTCTGTAAATTCTAGGGAAGAATCCCTGCTGTCTCTTTCACCTTCTGGTGGCTCCAGGCATTCATTGGCTGGTGGCCCCATCAGTCTGGTTTCTGCCTCTGTCTTCACATGGCCTTTTGCTCTGTGGGCCTGTACTTCTGTGTCCTCTCTCTCTCTCTTTTTTTTTTTTAAAGATTTTATTTATTTATTTGGCAGAGAGAGACACAGCGAGAGAGGGAACACAAGCAGGGGGAGTGGCAGAGGGAGAAGCAGGCTTCCCGCCGAGCAGGGAGCCCGATGCAGGGCTCGATCCCAGGACCCTGGGATCACGACCTGAGCTGAAGGCAGTCGCTTAACCGACTGAGCCACCCAGGCGCCCCTGTGTCCTCTCTCTTATAAGGACACCAGTCATCTGATTTAGGGCCCACTCTAAATCCAGGTTGAGTTTACTCTGAGATTCGTTTGCTTTTTTTTAAGAGAGAGAGAGAGCACACAAGCAGGGGAGGGGAGGCAGAGGGACAGAGAGAATCTTAAGCAGGCTTCATGCCCAGCACAGAGCCCGACCCAGGGCTCGATCTCATGACCCTGAGATCATGACCTGAGCCAAAATCAAAAGTTGGACGTTTAACCAACTGAGGCACCCAGGCGCCCCCCATTGAGAGTCTTAATTACATCTCTAAATATCCTATTTCCAAATAAGGTCACACAGGTTGAGGTTCTGGGAACACGTGAATTCTGGGGGACACTATTTAATTCAGGGCACTAACACACATACACAAACACATTCTTCTCCACAGTAGCCCCTCTTTATTGGCACTCAGCTCTTGTTCAGTAATCTCAGCCTTCCCATTCCCTCCCCATCTGCTTCTGTTGAGAGCATGCTCATCTTCCCACAGGATCATCTCCTCCACTGTTGTTATATCTGAATTTGAGATTTACTTCTTATTAATTTATATGCTCCTAAGGCCCAGTTCATGGAGCCGTATTAGTCAGGTTTCAACCAGAGAAACAGAACAAGTAGGCTAATAAAGTAGGATATAAAGAGATTTGTTTCAAGGAATTGGCTTTCATGATGATGGGGGTTGGAAAGTTTGAAATTTATAGACCAGGCCAAGAGGCTGGAAACTCTCAGGCAGGAGCTGGTACTGCAGTTCACAGGCAGAATTTCTTCCTCGGGGAAATGTCAATTTTGCCCTTAATGCCTTTGACTGATTGGATGAGACCCATCCAGATGATCAAGTATAATCTCCTTTCCTTAAAGTGAGCTGATTGTAGACATTGACCATATGTACAAAATGCCTTCACAGCAACACCCAGATTGGTATTTGATTGAATAGCTGGGTACTTCAGTCTAGTCAAAACTGACTGGTAAAACCACCTACCATAGGAAGGATGGTCTATTAACCTGACTTTAGAAGGCCCTATTTGGCAATATTAGAAATCAGTGGGTCTGGCTGGGAGGTTATTACAGCTACAGTGTAAAATTATTTTACCCATTGTGAATTTTTTTAAAAATAAAAATTTTTACTATTTGAACTCTAAACTTGTGTTCTTTTACAAGAGCAAATGAATATCAACATATTCTCTAGAGGACAATCTATAAAACAGACTGAGCCCTACCGTATCTTTCTTTATCCCAATGAAGGTTAAACTTACCCAAGATCCCCAAATGATGAATTGGAGAGCCTGGATTTGAGCTCACACTTGCCTGATGGCAGATGAACCAGACTGATAGGGCCACCAGCCAATGAATACCTTATATAATTTTACTTAGCCAAGCAAGTAGAAAGGCCAGAGCTAAATCTCAGAGTTCTTGACTGTCCAGTGTTAGTTCTCTTTTACTGGACTCATGAAGTTCCATGACCATGACATCGATGCAAAATGGCACAGTGCCTCACCAAAGGGAGAAGAGACAATATAATCTCAAAGTTATTTTTAGCTGCAAAGTGTTATATTTTATTTGAAGCCTCAAATTCTTCAAATCTAGGCCAAAGCAAATCTATTTCGGTTTACACAGGCTGGTGTGTCTTGTGTGATAACAGCTAATGGCAGGAGGAAAGAATTATGTTCTATATGGAAATCCATTCATGTACCCAGTTTACAGGAACTAAAAATTAGTCTTACTATGACTGGTAAATATTTACAAGCATTATTCAATACTAGGCTCAATCTTCTTTTATAAGAAAGCTTCATTCTAAGAAAATTTTCTTAGGAGTGAAGTAAAACTGTGTCTTAGAAACCAAAACACCATGTCATCATGACTCAGGTCCTTAATATTTCTAGATGTGTATGCTTTTTTATTTGACATTAAAAAAATGTTGAAATACTTCAACAGGCTTGCACAAGAAAAACTTATTAACAGATTTCAGCCTACTGTAATGTATCTTTCATGGTCAGGTAGCTTTGTGAAGCAAATTGAAGTCGACTCTTGTCAGCTTCGACATATTTTCATAATTCTTATTTTGTGCCCATTGTTCCCTGTTAATCTCCATATTCTAAAATTTGACAGCAGTTACCTGAATAATTATATTAATTATTATCACAAGGAATATTGCTTACAATTTAGTGTTATTGCTTGGCTCTATAATTTTCTATGAAGCCAATGGGATTTTAAATGATCAGCAGGAATGCATTATAGAATTTAAAAGTTCTCCCAGATTTCCTTCTGTTCTCCTTTAGTCTGCAAGAACTTAACTAATTTTCATATTTGAAATTGGTCTCCATTGGTAAACAGTCACGTATGTCTACGAATATTTAATAGCATTTACCTTCCTGACGTACTTCAGCACTGCATTCAGTCCTGTTTTCTCCTAGAGGCGCAAATCCCTACCTTGCAAAGTGCTGATTTCAGCTGTGCCGCCACAACAGGGTAATCGTGAATAGAAATGTATATGCACATTATAACTGGGTGTGACAAATTCAAAGGGAAAGCTCCAAGTTTATCTGAGTGAACAGTATCAGTAAGGACAATGCATATTTTTAGACAAGTTCATTTGAATCATAAGGGATTCAGTGAAGTTATAGACTGAACTGTGTTCCTCCCAAATTCATAGATTTAAGCCATAATCCCCAATGTGACTGTATTTGGAGAAGGGACTTCTAAAGATACAGTTAAGGTTAAAGGAGATCATATAGATGGACCCTAATCCAATCTGACGGGGTCCTTATAATTAGAGAAAGAGACACCAGGGATGTGCGTACACAGAGAAAAGGCCACGTGGGGACAGTGAGAAGGCCGTCATCCACAAGCCAAGGACAGAGGCCTCAGGAGAAACCAACCCTACTTGCACCTTCACCTTGGACTTCCAGCCTCAAGAACTATGGGGAAAAAAGCCTAAGGGCTTTCTCTGATCACCAAAACTGCTCTGGCTGTGTGTGTAGCAGGCCAGAAGTGTCAGAGATTAAGTTCCTGTCATCTTTAATCATAATCTGTAGTTTCAGGCACTTTTTGTTGGCTTCTTTCCATTCTCTCTCACCCCCTTTCTCATCTACTGGTGTTCCCCGGGACCACCTCCCAGATAAACTGCTTGCACTGAATACTTGCCTCACTGTCACAGTCTAGGGGAACCTGAACTAAGAGAGCCACTAAGGGCTACTGTGAGGATTCAGTAAAGTTCTATATGCATTAAGGAGGGCACGTGATACAATGAGCACTGGGCGTTATATGCAATGGATGAATAACTGAACTCTACATCTGAAACTAATGATACACTCTATGTTAACTAATTGAACTTAAATAAATTGAAGTTTAAAATAAAAAAAGAAAGTACATCAGTACTTGATGCTTAATAGTAGCAGTTCGATAAATGCTGATTATTTTAGTAATGTGGACCCCCATCACTTTTGAGCTGACTTGGACTCTTTTTGTTCCTCTAGCCTAAATTCTTTCCCTTTTTTTTTTCCTTTTAAATTTTAGAGAGAGGGTGTGAGCAAGCGGCGGGGAGAGCGGAGGAGAAGGGAAAGAGAATCTGAAGCAGACTCTATGCTCAGCGCAAAGACTGACCTGGGCCTTGATCCCACAACCGTGAGATCATGACCTGGGCCGAAACCAAGAGTCGTATGCGTAACTGATTGAGCCACCCTGGTGCCCCTCCCTCTAGTATAAATTCTATACTAAATTCGGAACTTATTTTTTTATGTTTTTTTAAAATTAACACATAATGTATTATTTGTTTCAGGGGTACAGGTCTGTGATTCATTAGTCTTACTAAATTCAGAACTTACTAAGCATCTCTCTTTCCCCTGCCCATATCTTAATAACAGCCTTCAAGGGTTCACCACTGTAACTGGGAGAAGAGCACAAAATGATGAACCAAGGAGTAAAAATGTGTCAAGGGACTCCATGTGAAATTCTGCACATGTTCTGGTGGAACATGCCAGAGTGGCTCATGCTGACACCTTCCCATAGCCTGAGAGGTGGTTCCAGTTCATTAGCTTGACAGGTTCCTTTTTCACTAACTCAGAGTCAGAAATGCCATGTGGTTGGGTTGGGGGGTTCTGGGAACAGTATCCATCTGCATCAGAAAGCCTTAACATGTGAAAAAGAAATTACGATTATCCATAATGATTTGTCTAGTTGATTGGTGGTATTATGCAAAACCACAGAGCAGAGAGTCCAGACCCTGGACCCTGTTACAAATCGTGTCAGTCTTGGCCAAGTCATTGAATTTCCTCTGTAGCTCAGATTACTCGTGTGTGGACATCGATGGGTACATTGAGGTTGTTTCAGACTTTTTTCAAAGCCCTAAAAAGCTTACGATTTTTTGGTTCAATGAATGAATTTCCATGATACATTAACCTGCATGTAAAAAGACCTGGCCCAGAGCTGGAGTGTGAGAAAACTATGAAAAAAACCTGAAGTGCTAACTTGCAAATTTGAAGTTCGGTTTTTAAAGAACTCACACAACCAGAAAGTGCACAGGATTTGACATGAGCAGAATATTCTAGATTATCATACGTATCATCTGAAATGATGTTTTTAAGAGGCAGATAGTGCAGTTCAAGAGTGCAGCCTGAACCATCTGCTCGAGCAGTGAGTCACTTGAAAAGAGCCCTGAGGGGCACCTGGGTGGCTCAGTCGTTAAGCAGCTGCCTTCGGCTCAGGTGGTGATCCCAGGGTCCTGGGATCGAGCCCCGCATCGGGCTCCCTGCTCCACGGGAAGCCTGTTTCTCCCTCTCCCACTCCCCCTGCTTGTGTTCCCTCTCTTGCTGTGTCTCTCTCTGTCAAATAAATAAAATCTTAAAAAAAAAAAAAAAGGAAAAGAAAAAGAAAAGAGCCCCGAGAGCTGTAGACAAGAGGTGCTATACGCAATGGTACAAAATATGATATGTTGTATGGATTATTTGACCAAAAATCCATAAGCTGCTCTTTTTCAGGCTTGTGCATGGAAATACAAAAAGTGAAACTGACTAGAAATCAAACTGAAACTGACTTGCCTATTTCTGTTGACCTAGAGAATTAAAGAACAGAACTGACCCAAGAGCATATAAGATGAGAAGTAAATGGGCTTTTAAAGATTATTTTTTCCCCCAGCATTTGAAAACGCAACATGTGTCTTTTCTTATATGCTCCCTTCACCTAGTGCAGAATTACTAGGTGCTTTTGCTAATCTCACAACCTTGAAACCTTAGAGCTGATTATGCCCACTCCGCGGCCTTCAGGGAGTATATGTACATAAGACAAAAAGGAGTCATTTCATCAAAGGGAGAATGCACACACCCTCCCTCAAAAACAACAACAAAAATCCTGGCACCTTGTGCCCGCACCTGGTTTTTTGTCCTCTGCTTTAGCATATTCTACCTGTTTTCCCTCAACCTTTCCATCCAGATCTATTCAGACAACAAAGCTTGTTGCTTCTCACTTCTTGTCTCTCTCCTGCATCCTTTCCTTCCTATTTTATGGCAGTAATCAAGCCTCACCTTAATTAAGCCCACATCCCTCAGACTTCCACAATATTCTCATAAGTGGAATTTTGTTTGTACTAATTTTCCTTCTTTGTGCCATCCAAGAATGCATCATCAATTTAATGTTTAAATAACCTTTCAGTCATAGGCTTCTACTCAAAAAGTGTGCTGAAGCTCCCCATCTCCAAAAGCCGGAAACGCAGACTTGTCACTAGAATGTTAAGGTCAGTTTGTAACCAGGAAGTAAACTACCCTTCCAATTACCTCCCCACCAATTAAACTGGTCTTTCTTTTGGGAACATTGAGCTTGTCATCACTGCAGTTGGGCTTATATTACTGGACTCTGTTTATAATGTTCTTTTAGTCCCTCTATTTACTCAGCTCTCCCTGGCCTCCAAATGCCCAACTCACAGAAAGTATCCTCTTCCAATAGGTTTCCCTTTCTCCTGCGGCTCGAAGCGAATGCTCCCTTATGTGAGCTTCATTTAAATCTGCTGTGAACAGATCACGGCAATTTCGGACACAGCAAAGACAAATCGAAGCTTACATGTCCTCCTTCGACAAACAGTTGCAGTACCCAGCTGTCTCATTCAGAAATTCACCCAATTAATGCCGAATATTTCCCTCAGTCAATACATTGTTAACTTAATTCCTTTCTAATTGAACTTCCTCTGTTCCAATACTGGCACATTAGAAGCTATGATCATTCTGCCTCTGCTGAATGCTTCTGGTACGGGGCTGTCCAGAGCCCTGCTATCCCTAAGTGCGGCGTCACTCACAACGTCTCCTACTGCCTAGCCCATAGCAGTGTATTCTAAAATATCATATCACATCTCTGAATGATCAATATGATAATTTACTGGAAATTATCCATTTAACTAAAGAAAACGAATACTCCTGTGCACACACCCTCCGCGTTCATCAATACTCTGTGTGACCAATGCCTGATTCCTCGAGTCACATAGTTTCTCTCGTCTCCCCTTTGGTGCCTACAACTTGCAATTTTTTATATATCTCTTTCTCACCCTCTCTCTTTCCCCCCCTCTTCGTAACATTCTAAGTTTCCGGACCTGAATAAAGGTGGTGCCATGAAAAAATGCAAAGAGTGAGTTCAAAAGTTGGGTTTTCCTCTCTACTAAGCCAGACTTGAAACCTCAGACTCGTGACTTTTGACTCTTGGTTCTTGACTGTGCAATCTGATCAGCTCCCCTTGCTTCTTCATTTCCTTGCAAAGACTTATTTGGCAATGGCACTTCTTCCACAGAGTGGGGCTGGTGGTGGGGACAGGGGTGGAAGGGGTAAGCAAGGAAGAGGGAGAAAGGAGGACCATCTGTTCCTCTGCACGTTCGCCTGGTTTTCTTTCTTTCATTTGGCACTTGGATTAGGTCTTTATACCTGGAAGTAGCAGGAAGATAATTATTCTAGCTGAACAGGGGTGTGAAAATCAAATCAAAGGTAGATCTGTTGTGGCTTACAGTTAGCATTCCCCCCCACCCCGCCACTGGGCGCTGACTTGTGGCCCAAAGAACTTGAGTATGGGTACTTGATCATACTCAGAGAAGAAAAGGTATTTAAATTCATTGTTGAAGAAGTGCTGCAGACCTCTCAACAGAATAACAAGTGTACTTGTAGAAAAATAAATAACATATGTAATTTACTGATAATATCCATCACATATGAGTGGCATTATATAATCTCTGTATAGACAACTTTGGGATTATGACATATTTTCCAAGTCACAAGATATAATGATGAAGCACAGCTGAATGGTTTTTTAAGATTATTATAATTATACTGAAGATTTTTAAAATCAAATTATAAAACACAATAATAAAAATAGATGGTTCCAGTCCTATGACAAATAACAAATATTTTGTACTGCTATATTATTGAAATATGTGACATTGTTTTAAAAGAAAAAACATTCTACAAATTATAATGGCATCTGCATCTAAAATCACTAAAAATTGCAGAATTTGATTATCTAAAGAAATCAAGTACAAATGATAAAATGAATATACTTGTATTTAATTGGAATATTGTGAAGGTTGATGAAATCAAACAACCTTGAAGGGACGTAGGTGATGGTTAATATACCACATTGAATTTTTGGATTAGTATTAAAAGAAAACGACCTGATTCATTTCTGTTTATTCCAATATTCAAACCAAGTGAAACTCCTGGGAATTATTAGAGAGACAAATTAAAACAACAGATGGACTTGCAGTTGCCTGCATAAGAATGTCTTTTCACAAAGCCTCCTGACAATTTCAGAGATTCTAAGGTGTTCTATTTAATTTCAAATAAAGAACACTACATTTTCCCCTCTTTCCAGGCTGTCAATCTCTGAAGGCCCCAAAGAAGATGATTTGAAAACATCATGAAAGTATTTTCTCGGGCCTTTTATAACACACATCTTGTAAGATAGGTATAAGACTCACTATTTTTTGATGATAGAAAGAAGAAGAAAATGTAAGCAGTTTCTATCAAAGTATGAATCTTCAGTTAGGGTATTATATGGGAATAATTATTTTTATAGAATACAAGTTTGACATGGATTTTAAAGAAAAATACCCAATTTCCTACTGTATTTTTATTTCACATAATTAAAAGATTTTATCTTATTTTATGGATCACTGAGTTAAATCAGTCAGTCAAATGGTGGCTGTGGTAGCATTTGCCTCTGTAAAAGTTTTGCCCTCGGGAATTGAGTCCATAAGATAGGTAATTTTGTTCTGCATTGTTATTTAAGATGTTTTGATAAATAAATATTTAGGGCATTCACTAACCTAATTTTTAAAAGAATTTTTTTTCCAATTTTGATAAAAGATTCATGCAGGCAAATATATCATGGTGGCCTCTAGTGGGGAAAGCTATCTAATTTCAAAGCATTTAATTGCACTGATAGCACTAAAAAATGCCTGTAAAGATGGCTATATGCTAATAAAGTAAATTCTCACAATGGGCACTAGGGATTTCTGCTTCCAGCAGTTGCAGAGTGGCATTTTGCCGACCAACTCTCCTTTGGAGAACAACTAGAAAGGTTGTTTTTTTTTGTTTTTAATCTATCTGAAAGCATCAGAGATGTAAAAAGGAGCTTAAGGGCTCACAATCCCAGAAGGAATGAAAGTATTCAAAGAAATGAGCCCAACATTGGCCACTTTTCTCTTTGGGGCACTTGTTCATTCTCTAGAGGTGACAGAGGTTGAGAAGCTGGGCAGAGCTTCTGGCAATGTTATGTGACTGGGAGCAAGCAAAAAGGTGAATGTATGTCTCATGCAGATGCAGAGACTCTGGCAAATACTCTGGACTCTCCGTTAGAATTAAGGGAGGACTGTACCCTAATAGGGTGCATAAACAAGTGGATCAGTTCTCACTGAGACTAAAATCCAGTTAGAAATCACATCAATTCTCAATTGGATTAAGGGGATCTGTCCCTAGCTTAAATGTAACATCATTATCTCTAAATGTTTTCAAAAATTATCTGGAGCATTCAGTAAAAATTTACAATGTATTTCATAAGACAAAATAACAGAATGAACATGAAAAAGAGAAGGAAAAAACATAGTAGGGACAAACACACAAAAGATATATATATATTCAAGTTATCAGACATGGCCTTTAAAATAACTATTATTAATATGCTAAAATATAAATAACATGATGGGGACTTTTCCCCATAAAGTGGAAACAATAACCTAAATGAAGAATTAATAGGTGGGTTTAACAGTGGATTAGATCTATTATAAGAAGGATTAGTGAACTGAAAGATAATTCAATAGAAATTATAAATGAGACACGGAGGGGAAAAAGTTTGAAATGTAAAGGCTACAGTAAAAAGATCTAAAATGTGTATAACTGGAGTCAGGGAAGAAGAATTAAAGAGAATGTAGCAGAAGCAATATTTGAAGATATACTGAGTGGGAAACTTTTGATGCTGATGGAAGTTAGAAATCCAAAGAGCTAAGAAGTTGTATATATGGAACCATACAAAGTACCAGAACTAATATATTTGTTAGAAATCAAGAGAGTGATTACTTTGGGAGAATAGAAACTAGAATAGAGCATGAGGGATGCTTACGGTTTGGGGGATATATATATATTTTCTGATTGGGGTCTTTGATCTATATACAAAGGTGTATTTAGTTTGTGAAAGTTCATGTGCTGCACAGCAAAGATATATACCATTTTCTCTATGTGTTTTATACTTCAATTAAAAGTTTAAAAAATGTTTAATAATAATAATAATAATAATAATAATAATAATAATAATAATGCTATACAAATTCCCAAGCAGGAACAATACAATGAAAACCTCCCCTAAGCACAGCATATTAAAATCTCTGAAAACAAAACTCAATCATATGCTACTTCCAAGACACATATTTTTAATAAAAGGACAAAGGTTTAAAAAAATACACATCAGGACAATCTTCACCAAAAGAAAGCATATGTAACTATACTGGTATCCTACAAAGTAGACTTCAAGGCATAAAGCATCACTAGACAGAAAGAGGGACTTTTCATAATGATAAATCAATCCACTAAGAATATGTAACACTTCTAAATTGGTATGCAATTCAAAAAGTAGATTCACCTTATGGAAAGAGATATTTTAACAATCTCTATAGTTGATAAAATAAGCAAACCAAAAAATAAGTCAGACTATAGGAAATCTGAACAACACATTTATAAATCCAGCCTGAATGTCAATTTTGACATATGTCAAACAGGACAAAGAACACATATTATTTTCAAGTACTCACAGAATACTTACTAAAACTGACCTAGTCATTTTATAAATGAAGAAGCTGAACTGAATATCTCTGACAGTAAGAGAAATGAAGCAATTGGCTCAAGGTTATAATTATAGTATTATAGCTTTTTCCAGAACATATATATGGAATCTGGTCCTCAGTACTACAGCCTCCTCAACTTAAATGAGCAAGACCAAAAGTATATTCTAATAAATGCTTTGCAACTGATCTTCTGGCTGCCTAGATAAGAAGCAGCTGCTATGAAGATTATGCTATAAACATAAAGAAAAGACTCTAGGGAGTATCACTTTCTACTCTAACTAGTGGTAGAATTGTGTCAGATTGTAGGCAGATTGTGTCATAAATACATTGAGAGGGGCTTTCAATTTATATTTGACAACACGATCAGGGGACAGGGACTCCAAACACAGCTTACAATAAGCAACTGTAATTTGCTCCTGCTCACTCCAGTATACTATACACGGTAAGCATGAATCTCCTAAACCTTAAACCTCAAGCTGCTATAATCAGGTGAAATTTGACAGTAACTAGGAAATCTATAGCCAGTTCGCTGAGTATTTATTGGACAACTGTACCTCTCCACTCTAAATTTCTGTGCAAATAGAAACAGACATAGAACACAGTATATATTTTTGGTAAAATACAAAGCATTAATATTAGCTACAGCTCGGAGTAATGTTGAAACTTACATGCAATTGGTCATTAGCTACCATTTATTTGGCACTCACTATGAGCCAGGCACCATGCTAGGTAATTTACATACATTACATTTAATCTTCACAAGAAAATTTCAAGGCGGTGTGATTCTCCCTTTTTAACTAATGAAGAACCTAGAATTCTGAGGGTCTAAGTAATTTGCCCAACATCAACAAACTGAGTTGGGTTCATATCATGTCTATCTTGAATGTCTACTCCCTGTGTATCCTATACGGTAATCTGATACAGAAAAGTAATTATTCCGGGGGACACAACTGTGAAAATAGAGAAGAGTGTGGAATACAGAAGAGCAACAACAGATAACAGAGAGCCAGGGTATCAATAAAAGAAAAGCCAAACAAAACCAGAGCAGATGTGGGGCTGTGAGGATTGGAACATTAGTCAGAGAAACACACCTGCAATGTTCATAGTTTAAACTGAATGTATGTGGGGTGGGGGGGAGAGGGGTTTGATGGGTGATGTGTGATATGTATGTGAAAAAGATTGTGTATCTTTTAAAATTAACTATTTGGTAAACTATTTTGTTTATTTCATGGTACAATTAAAGTTGTTTTCAATTAATCCTTTTATTAACCAAACCCCCCTAAGTCAGTGATCCTCAAACTTTAGCATGCATCAGAGTCATCTGCGGGGCTCGGTACACACAAATTACTGGGTCCCCCTACTGAGTTTCTGATCCAGTATGTCTGGGTGATATTCAAATTTTTTTATTTCCAATAAATTTCTAGGTGGTTGTTGATGATGCTGGTCCAGGGGCCACATTTTGAGAACACTGCTTGAGATAACTGCTGTAGGACAAATTGAAATTTCCAGGTAGAGATAAACAAAAAGCCAATGGTTAATAAAACTAAGATCTGATATTTGCTGAGCAAGTTTTCTTCTAGGCACTATGCTGAACACTTTACATTGCACTCATCCTGCACAATAATCCTTTGAGGTAGGTACGGTAGGTACTGCTGATTTCTCACTTTACAGATGAGAAAACAGAGGTTGGAAAAAGCTAGGAAACTTATCCACGGCCACACTGCTAAAACCATTTGAATCCAGATAATCTAAAGTCCCAAACCTATGTTTTCATGGTTCTCAAATACTAGGGTGAAAAAGAGATTATCCAAGGAATTTTAGAAAAATCCAGATTCCTGGGTTCCATATTCAGAGATTCTGACTCAACTTCTCTATCATGAACCTCAGGAGCCTGCAATTCTAACTAGCAACACATCTGTAGACATCGAATTAAGCAAAAAAAAAAAAATTTTTTTTTGGTCCCAGAGCAGGCAGGTCAGGAAAGTAGCAGAATTCATTATATTGTGTTGTAAAGGTTTATTCTCATCTGTGGGCATCGTACAGATTCCACAGAACTTTTTCATTCGTGTAGAGTATTAAATCAAGTTAGAATTTAAGCTTATTGTTTTATCATCAATTTAGCAATCCCATCAACACTGAACATGTGTGGGCCATTATCAAAAGTTCACACCGATCACATACATCTTCTACTTTGGTCAATTTCCTGGTCCGGCTTACAGTAGTTCCCAACACTGAGGAGTATCACAGTCCCACAAGCGTGAGGTTGGTGGGTGCTGTCTGCGTGGTTTTGAGCTGCAGAGGTTCTAATTCAGTAGGACCGGAGTGAGGCTCAAATGGCAATATTAGTGAAAACACTCTGGGCGACTCATATCATCAGCCAGGTACGGAAACGACTATTCCAGATCATTTTCTGATTAGTTACTTCCAGTTGTAAAGAGCTGAATTACAGAGAGCAAACTGTGCCTTTTGCGGTTGTGAGCATGTATTCTGCTCAGGCCTTTTACTCTGTTGCCTCAAGGAGTCACAGCTGGCGGTCCTGTCAGTCATATCAACACAGCGAAGACTAGATTGCGAGACGGGAGGGAGAGAGAGGAGCAGCAGAGGGGATCTCGCTCCACTGACCCCTGAGTCTGGTGCTCAGTTGGAAGAGTCACAAGTTGTTACTTCACTGATTTTCTCAGGCAGTCAAGTAATTTCAAGTAGGAAATCCACCCAAACAGTCTGTGTAAGTAGTAGTAGCAAGAGTGTGAAGACAGTTGTTGGAGCTGATGAAAGGCCATCCATTCATTCACTTAATATGTGCTGCACACCTACTAAGTGCCAGCTCTGTTCCCAGCACTGGTGACCCTGCAGAAAGCCAGAAGACAACGTCCCTTCTGTCGTGGTAGCTTAAACTGATTAGTGGGGTTGGAAAATAAGTAGGTGGGGAAATGAATGACCATGTTTCTGATAGTGATAAGCATTACACTGAAAATAAAACAGAACAATCTGGAAGCAAGTGACCGGGGATGAGATGGCACCACTTCAATGCAGTGATGGGAAAACACTTGGATGAGGTGTCATTTGAGCCAAGTCTGAAATGACGAAAAGCAATTAGCCATGTGAAGAAAAATAATGAGAGATAGTTGAAAGAACATATATAACATTTCTGAGACCTGAACAGCCTGGAGCATCCCAGAACAGCAGAATGAATAGGCCAAAAAGTAAGGAAGAGCCAGATGATGGAGAGTTCTGGCAGTTGACAAGGGTCACAACTATACACGAAGACTTGAATAAATATAAAGGAAAATAATATTCCTAGATAGGAGGGCTAAGAACCATACAGATAAAAACTTTCCCCAAGAAATAAAAAGAAATTATTTGTAACTTGATAAAATGACTCTAAAATTGATAATGGAAAAGTAAGCAAAAAATTAAAAGGAAGATCAGTGATAGAGAATTAGCCCTTCTGTGTTTTAAAATATAAAGCCTCAATAATTTGAAAAGTGTGCTATGGGAACATGAGTCATTTTTCATACATCATATTGAGCTATCAATGAAGCAGCATAAGTAAAAAAAATAGATGCAAATAGATATAGAGCTTTAGAATATGATAAAGATGGCACTTCAGATCATCAGGGAACACATGTATATCGATAAATTGTGACGCGACAACTGGAATACCATCTGGAAAACAAAATAAAGTTAGGTCCATACCTCATCCACAGTCTGGGTTAGATTAATTTCAAAAGAAAAAAAAAATGTATATATTAATATGGAAACACAAAATGGTACAGCTACTTTAGAAAAAAGTTTGGCAGTCTCTCATAAAGATAAATATACACTTACCATATGACCCAGCTATTCTATTCTGGTTCTCAGGAGAAATGAAAACATATGTCCACACACACAAAAACATGGATTTTATATAGGCTTATTATATATAACCAAAAAATAGAAACAACCAAAATATCCTTCAAGTGGTCAATGGATAAGCAAACTATATTGTGGCCATATCATGGAACACTACTCAACAATTGTGGTATGTACATCAGTAGAATATTATACAACTGGGGCACCTAGCTGGCTCAATTGGTTAAGCACGTGACTCTTGGTTTCGGCTCAGGTCATGATCTCGGGTCATGGGATCAAGTCCTGTGTTGGGCTCTGTCCTCAGGGTGGAGTCTGCTTGAGATTCTTTCCCCTTCTTCTCCTCCCCCCGTTTCTCCCCCTGTGCTCTCTCTCTCTCTCTAAAATAAATTAAAAGAATCTTTAAAAAAAAAGAATATTAACTGTTAAAAATAAATAAATGATAGTTATAAGTATCAAGCTGCACAAATATCACATGTATGTGATAAATATAAGTATCACATATATAAAATTAAGCAAAAAAGTTAACTATAGTATAATACATGAATAAATGATGTCTATAAATATTAAATTATGAATATCAACCACATATATTTTTACAGATATATGCATATGCATATATGCATATGCTTTTAAGGATATATACATGGAGGCCTAAAGAGATGCATAGGCTTGATAAACATCAGGCTCAGGTTGGTGGATATCTCCAGTGTGTAAGGAAAATAATGGAATTAGGGTAGGGTACCTGGGGAGATGGGACTCTATCGGTAATATTGTTTAAGGTGGGTGGGTGGTGGGTACATGAATGTTTGTTATATTACCCTTTATATTTTTTATAACTACTATTGTTTATTGATGGATTCATTCACTTACTAAGGAAATGCTAGGAAGCTGAAGATGGATTAGATGGATGTCTTACCATGAAAAGATTCAAAGTGTAGTTGGGAATCAAGTCATGTGAATACAATAAAAGTAATGGCAGTGGCAACAACCACCACTGAGTTACAGTGCAGTGTAAGAAGTGCTATCACAGAGGCATGTATCAGATTTGTGCAAAAGCATAAAGAAGCAATTGAGTTCATCTGTCTGTAAGAGAGAGAAAGCTTCAAGAGAGAACTAGAAATTGGGTAGGAACTCACTCCACAGTGAAAGGAGAAAGTCATTTCAGGAAGAATATTAGATGCAGAAGCATGTAGTCATGAAAAACCCTAGCACTTTGAAGGAAATGTGGCTAGTTTTCCCAGCAGCCAGCACAATATCTTTTACCCGGAACCCATGATTGAGTGAATACATGCACGAACAAAGCTAAGCTTTGGGCAAATTTTTGGTAAAGTCTAAGTCAGTAACTTACCACGTGATTTGCTAGCCTATGAGCTGGGATCAGTCTAGTTCACTTGTCAGCTTAGCTTTTGAGAAAGCCCATAACAAATTATTTTTGTTGCCTAAGAAATCTATTAATAACATCCTTACTTATGCATGTTTTGTTGAAAATTAAAATATAGGCCCGTAATCTTAAGTCTAAAAATTTTTTTCATGAAATTAATAGACAATTAAGTAGTTTAAATATCATAAATATTAGGTTAATTTATTTGGCACCATCATTTTAAAACATCAGCAAATATAAATTTAATAATTAGCATGATATTACAGTAAAAGGTAACTAATACTATAAAGATAATTTCTTTTTGGAGTAACTAAATGAAAAATATTAATATAGAGAGAGAGCTTTTTTTTTCCCCCTTTTTTAATAAATAGGTTCCATTCCCAGCATGGAGCCCAGTGCAGGTCTTCTTGAACTCTTAACCCTGAAGTCAAGACCTGAGCTGAAATCAAAAGTCGGACGCTTAACCAACTGAGACAGCTGGGTGCCACTATATATAGAGCTTTTTAAAAAAATTTTTATTTGACAAATCTGGATAGGAATAGACAGGGGGAAATGCTAGAATTTGTCAATGCCCTCAAGGCATTTGTTTTGTTTTGTTTATAAAATAAACATTTTTTAAAAGTAAAAGGCATCTAACATAATATTTAAAAAAATCTAAAAAAAAAAGGCATCTAAATGTTATAGGAATAATAAAATTAAAATATACTGTATTACATTTATTTTTAAAGTCTCCTGAATGGACTCAGTTAAGATGGATTAAGGGTTTTGGCCAGCAGCTTCAGAGAATATTTTCATAGAGCCAGTCCTTGCAGCATTTCACCTCTGTTGAAACTGTTAAGGTGAACCTTTGAATTTACTAGATTGATCCTTTTTTTTTTAGCTTTTTAAAAAAATTTTATTACGTTAATCACCATACGTTACATCATTAGTTTTTGATGTAGTGTTCCATGATTCGTTGTTTGTGTATAATACCCAGTGCTCCATGCAGTACGTACCCATCACCAGGCTAACCCATCCCCCCACCCCTCTCCCCTCTAGAACCCTCAGTTTGTTTCTCAGAGTCCATAGATTGATTCTTAAAGCTCAATTACTAAAGCATTCATAGTTTCTTATTTTGTTAGGTTGTTACTAAACTTTAGTGAGCTTGTATGTTTCCCTACTTTGTTTGTTATTTAACACTGGTTGCCTACTTTGAGAAGAAAGAAGACCCAGTGATTCCTTATAACTAAACATGGTTATAATAGTTTTAAAACATATTCACATACTTATAATACAATGGGATAAATATTGCATAACCTCACCTATTAGCCTCATATCAGAATTCTCAGTCTTCCCCTTATACTTTGAGCCTTTCCTTCAGCCGAAAATGCACCCTACTTTTCTCATCACCCTACACCTTCAGTTTCTCATGTTTTTCAATTTTATACCTATTTCCCCCCATGTATTTTGTACAGCATCAACTGGATTTCAATGGTGGCTGATCTAATGAGACTTACAGTTCCCTGGGGTGATGGGTGGGCTTCGGGGTTGCTCTGATCCAAAGGACTGAAAAGAACTGAATGTTGAGTTCTTTTTCTTTCTCTTTTCTTCCTCCCTACTCCTCCCACCAATAATGTCTATAGCCGATGAGTTTTTTGCTTTTCCTTGCCATTGAAGGATGCTTATGAGCAAACACACTTCCCTCCTGAGATAATTAATTTTTCTGCACTTTATACCCTCTTTATTCTCCTGGTATTTTACAATACCTCCCCCTTTGTTATGCTAAGGGTACTTCTTTCATGCAGTATTTCCAAGAGACTAATTGAAAATGCTCCTGCTTGAGCCATCTAGATGAAAGAGAGTATCCCCAAACAATGCTTTCATCTTGATAATGAGGCCCTGAGGGCAGTGGGGAGGGGTGAGCTGGAGGGGGGTTACTTTCAAGTCGCCCTTCCCTACTCTCCCCTCTATAGGAACTCACCTGCTGAGGTTCTATTTGAAATTATGGTTGTCAAATACCATTATTTTTCTCTTCTCCTATGTCACACATTTGTAGCACCAGTTTTCTTGTTCTATCTCGTTTCATGCCTCCATGCTTTTGCCCTCTGGAACGACTTTCCCACCTCTCTTGATTTGGCAGCCTCTCATTCATCTTTCCGAAACAGCTCCAGGTTGGGCTACGTGCTTCTCCCATTGTATCCCATGCAAGTAGGTTTCATAGCCTATACCAATGATGGGTTTTTTTCTGTCTCTGTAAACTGGTTGAGGGTAAGGAATGTGCTCCTTGCCCCTCCAAAATCTCCATTTAGAGATTTCAGATTCAACTTTGGATGTGGGATTTAAGAGGAAAATACCAGTCTGGTTGATTCTGCCTCATAAACGTCACTCAATCCATTTGCTCAATTTCTACTGCCTCTACCTTACTTAGTTCAAGCCCTCATTTGCTTTTGTCTCGATTATTCCTACAGCAGCTACCCAATCTTCTACCTCCAGAACCCTGCTCCAACCAGGTTTCTAAGATAAAAACTAGGATTGTTTTGAACTAAATTTAACAATATTTTACGTCCTCTTATTTTATGTTAGGTAAGTGTTTGCCAAAATCTACCCTTGTGCTATTCAACACTGAACTATTTACAGTCCCCAAGAATTGTGAAATAACCTCATGTCACTGTATCTTAGCTTTGTCTGTGATACCCTTCCATCATCTTTGACACAAGTTCAGTGTGTGAGCAGTGCCTGGCACATAGTAAGCATTCAGATAATGATTATAGTGATGATGGCAGTAATAATAGCGTATCGTGCAGCTTTCTTTGACCTCCTTAGAAAGGAGTAATTGTCCTTCCTCCGCATTTCCACACTATTTTACAAACAACTGTGTTATAGCACTTAATGCATTATATTATATTCAACTGTGTCTTATTTACCACCTAAATTGTGACATTTCTAGAGACATTTTCTTTCTTTAGGACATATATTTTTTGGCTCAGAGCCTGAAGAAACCCTGATTAGTATATACTTAAATAAAATACTTAAATAATCAACCCCATTTTATAGACCAAAAAAAAATGTTAAGTGACTTCCCAAAACTGAACAAATATTAGGGTGAGGAGCTCAATTTAAATTCTAAGGACAATGTTCAAACAATGAATACATATATTACATTAGTTTCTTTGGAAAAGAAAACAATTTGTGACTCCTAGCAGTCATTCAAAAACTGGTAAATTATTTTCAGTTTATACCTCTGATGCCATCTTAATAATTTACTCATGCTACCCAGACCAGGATATTGACTGTCACAGCAAATACTTATGTGCAGACTACAATGTACCAAGCACAGCCCTCTGTGCTTCACATATATTAACTCATTTAATCCCACATTTTCTGGAAAAATAAAAAAAATTATTTTTGGCTTCCACAGTTGCCTTTGAGAAGACTGTTCTCCGTCTGTCTTTCTATGATAGGTAATATGGTACTTGACTTGTTTCTTTTAAAATCTTCACTTTGTCTTTGATGTCCTATAATTTCAAGAGTATGTGGGTAAGTGTGGATTTGTTTGTTTCTGCTAGGGACATGGTTTAATGGCTAAAACTAAGAATTTACATCTTTAATTAAATCGATATTAAAAAACATATTTTTTATTTTGGCCATTATATTTTTTAATATTGCCTTTCCTGAATTTGGACTTCTTTTCTCTGAAATTTCTATTGGGCATATATTGAAACTTTTCATTTCCTTCTTATCCTTTTTAACCTAGTCTCCCAACTTTTCATTCCTTTTTTCTGAATTCTGACCAATGACCTCAGATTAGTCTTTCAGTTCACCAATTTACTCTCCAAATGTATGTATTGTTGTTCAATCTGTTCACTGAGTTTTTAATTTCAGCTTTTATGTTTTTTAATTTTTGGAGGTTCTATTCAGTTCTTTAAAATTGACTTTTTTTGTGCTTGTGTTTTTCTCATAGTTTTCAACATTTTCTTTCATATCATTATGGATATAAGACACACTTTATTTTCTAGATCAATGGCCCATAAACAGAGGTGGCACCACTCCTCAGAAGGTATTTAGAAATATGCATGGACAGTTTTGGTTGTCACAGTATCCAAGGGTGAGGGTAGGGGTGGGACTGTTTCCAGCTTTTAGCACCGAGGTAGAGAATGCTCAACAACCTGCAGCACCTGGGTGAATCCTGCACAAGGCGAAACTTTCCTGCCCCAAACTGAAAGAGTAATGCTATAAAGAAAAACAGATTCAGCCAAAAACTGATCGTTCCCTTATCTTCAGGTCCTCTTGAGTCTCTCAACTCTTGGGCATGGTGAGTTTCTTCCTTCTTTCTTTTGTAATTTTAGTTGTGAGTTCATCTCCAGGGCAATTCATCTGTGGGAATTATTTGCTGGGATGGGTTGAAGGTAAATCTCTCCAGATTAATTTTATATTTACTTATGTCAGGTGCCCCAGGAGTATTAATAGGCTAGTACGAGACTGTATGTGAATTTATGAGCCCATGTCACACACGGACCATGTAAGTTGGAATACTAAATCTGCATGATGGCTGGCAGGCCTGTGGTTATGAGATCTTCGAGGAGACGATTTTTTTCACTCAGAAGAGGAACAAAGAAACTTTGATGTCATCTGTTTCTCGGGCAGGCAAATGTTTTACTGGCCCATGCTGATTTTATGTCTGTAAATACCAATTACAATTTACCACCTTGTGTAGAACAGAGACCTTATCTCTGCTATTCACATGGGCATTAAGCCCACCCTCCTCAATTATCTATCTACCTCGGGCAGCCAGAGTACACTTGTGCTTATAACCCTGAGTTTTCAGACCCCCTTCTCTTTTTGACTCCCAGATATTAACCTCATATTGTTTTAAACTCAGCAATGTATTAAGAAGGAAGACTGTGATATCTTATCCAGCATTTTTAAGTCTTATTATTATTTTTTTCAAAAGAAATGCCAGGCTATATAGTCTGACATTCTGTCCTGTTCTTCATATTCTAGAACAAATGGGTTTCTTCCATTCTTATTTTACAAAGAAAAACAGACATACACAAAGAATAAATGTTGGACTGGTGGTTCTGGCATCTTTCTGGCCATTTTAATATTAAATATTTAAACTTAAATGAAGCTTTGAAGTTCAGATGATATATCCTAAAGTTGGCTCCATTTACAACAACACTTAGTATCTATGGCCATTTTTCATCTAACGGTTTAAGCTGTGTTATAGCAGATTTCTCAGAGCTTGATGGTACTGTAGCTAATTGAAGTTACAGAGCTAATGCACTGACCCATTCACAGGATGATTATCCAAGATTTACGGCTGTCACAGAGCAGCAAAAACATGCTGATTTACTTAAGAAATTCGTAACACATGGAAATGTGGAGTGGTTCAATAAGAGACCATTACAGCTATCTTAATTTCTTGCCTTTTTGCATGGCAGTACACAAAACTGATCAATGCACATTTTCTCGTCTACTTTTAAAAAATAACAGCTTTCCAAATTCTAGTTAATGCACTCTTCATTTTCTTTTCAATTCCTGAATATGTCATAGAATTACAGCATTTCAAAGGCAGATTGTCATTTGTTTCCCAAATTTGAGTCCTTTAATTATTCTATATAGAATAGTCATATTCAAGATAAATGAAAGTTACAAGAAATTGCTGTTTAATTGATAGACTGTAACACAGGAATAAGTGTTACTAGGAGAGAGTTTCAAGTCGTAAATTACTGGATTGCAAACGGAGGATGGGAATGTAAATTCATTCCTTGATTACAAACTAAGTTCCACTTTCTCATAAAGGGCTGGTAAGTATCAGTACAATAGTGTATGCGAGATTGTTTTGCTCATTAGAGAAAAGATGAGTCCACGAATGGCATTCTTAGTTTTGAAGACTGGTTAGTTTCGATGACTGAAACACATTAGCAATGTAAAGTACAGGTATATCATCTGAATAAATATTTCATATTGGATTAAATGAAAGATTATGATCACTGTATATTCGTAACATCTGGTAACATGGTTATTAGGTGGCAGAGCCTAATCTCAGAAGAAGGAATGGAGTTTGTGAGGCTGAAGAAGCCAGGGAAGATTAAAGGGCTGCTAGCCCAGTCTAGTAGTTAAAAAGACAGGCAACACAGAAGGTTCCCAGAAGCTGAGGATAAGGTAGCATCTCCTCTTCAGGCATGCATGATATATTCTATGCTCAGCTGAGTACAAGGGTGGCCCCAGAAGAACATGAACTCCCTCCCCGAATGTACATGCAGTCAGAATCAGGGCAAGGCAAAGTGTTAAGGAAGGGAATGCAGTTCTTTCGTCTCTTGAATGTAATGGCAGAAATTGCTGTGCTAAACAGAGCCAAGGAAACTCGTGTTTCCAAGACTGTATACTTTGAGGTCTCTGGTTGCTGCCTTTGTGACGAACTTGGCTTACATATCAATTACCAGTGCTTGGGGTACCAGGCTCAAACGTAATTACACTTAAAATCAAACTTTGATCCTCCAGCATTTAGAGCTGTTCCCAAGACCTGAATGTCAGGCATTAGTGTGAAACTGAAGTATCGTGTTAATTACTTGTATATGACACAGTTAAAAGGGATCACTGTTGAGTTTCTATTTTAATCATCAAGGGCCTATTTGACCCTCAGATGAAAGAGAGCTAACTATTCCCCAGGTTGAATTTAAAATAGATTTTATAACCCTGCCTATTTGAACACAATACACAGTACTTTCTGCTTGGTTACATTCTTTGGTCTACTCTTGATATTAATTTTCATACTGAATCATGGGCTGTAATCTTTTGGTTGTTTCAGCTTCTACCAATGTCAGCTGAAGTAAAAATGATGCTTTTGTCTCAAGAATCATAATTGTAATTTTCTGTGTAAAATATGTATTTTATTTATTTATTATTTTTTAGATTTTATTTATTTAGAGAGAGTGCGTGAGTAGGGGGTGGGGAAGGGCAGAAGGAGAGGGGGAGAGAGAATCTTAAGCAGACTCCCTGCTGAGGGCAGAGCCCAATACAATGATGGGTTCCATCCCAGGATCCTGAGATCATGACCTGAGGCAAAATCAAGAGTTGGAGGCTCAACCAACTGAGCCATCCAGGTGCCCCCCTTTATTCTTTTTATTAATTTTTTTTAATAATCTCTGCACCACCCAATATGGGACTTGAACTCACGGCCCTGAGATCATGACCTGAGCCAAAATCAAGAGTCTGAGGCTTAAGTGACTGAGCCACCCAGGTGCCCCTAAAATACGTATTTTAAACAACAGTGAGTTCTATGTAGGAGAATTACATAAAACATATTTATGTGACTCTGTAAAGAAGTTCTCAGGATAATGTCTCAGATTTGTTGGGGTTGTAGAGAGAGATGGAAAACTGAGAGGAATCAGAGGCAAAGGTCACAGCAGGTGTGTGTGTGCACGTGTGTGCACAGGCGTGGGTGTGCCGCTGTATGATCCTATGTTGTTTACTTTGGAGATAATACCCCAAGGCCATATGGGGCCATTGCAATTAGGTACAATTATGGCCATAATTAGGTCAATTAAGGTGCATTATGGGAAAGGAGGAATAGTTCCACATCAGTAAATATATGTAACCAAGGAACTATCAGAGAAAGTAGTGAATAGAGTTAATTCAGAAAGATGCACTTTAAAAAGTGGTAGTTTTATATTCTTCATGTTATAACTATATTCTAAAAGCTATGCGAACCATTTCATGTTCACCTTTTTTTTTATCTGTTTGGTAAACAAATAAGTCAACTTTTTATTGATTATAAGGCTCCAGTATCTTTCACCATTATTAGTTAATCCAGTTTGCCAGGCAGCTTAGTCTTTGCGGCCCAATCACAGAGAACTTCTCATTCCATAAAGCTGCAAAATCTGGGTGTCACTGATCTAAATTTACTAAGCTGCAATTTTTAAGATTGCTTCATGATCTTAAAAATGACATCTGGGTATTACTCTTATGCATCCTCAATTGCTTATGTTTAGAATTACCATTAGACATTCCTATGTTATTTAGATCTTAATAATTTTGGGAAAAAGAAAAACTCCATAAATACATTCTCTCTCCCATACATGAGAGACTGACAACACTAAAATAAAATACTTAACATGATTTACAATGTACTGGACCCTATTGGTCCAGTCCCACATAGTAACACTCTTCTTGGCATATAGTAAATGTTCAGCAAATATTGTTGGATGATTGATTAACTGCAAGATATATCGAAAAGAGCATAGTGTCAAACAGATCTGGCCTCACGTATTTTAGCTGTATGACTTTAGGTAAGTTATTTAACCTCTCTGGGCTTCCAATTCATCCTCTGTTAATAATACGTGCCTGACAGGCCTGCTATGAAGTGAAATAAGACAACATAAATAAGGCACATATGATATGTCCCTGACATAGTAAAGATTCAATAAATATTAATTCCTTTCATCCGATGTCTTCTCAATGCTGCACACATTGGTAAGTAAGCAGCTGCATCTTAGCAAGCATATTTCTGGAATGATTTAACCTCATTTATTTAATTAAAGGTAAATACATGGGCTATAAAAATAACCATTGTGTAACATTATAAAAATGGTAAGTTGGTATATATGAAAAAAATTCACTGAACCATCACTAATTTGAACTTCCTTGACCCAAAATTGAAGTGAAATAAGAAATGAGGAGTGTTTAAGACTTGAGTTGTTATTTGTCGTTGGATAAATATTTTGTCCAGAATGGTGTCACAGGGAGTATGTGGTTATAAGGGACAGACATGACTGGAGCTGGAAGACAGTGCAGGAAGACTGTCTGATCAGATGACCAGGCTGTTGGGGGAGGGGGGGCGCCCAAGGGCAGGATTTCAGGTGAACCACCAAAGGCTGTTAGGAAACAGGCCATTCAACTCCTCTGCCTCCTCTCAGTCTCTCCTCTTAGAGTCACGTCACACTTTGCAACCTGGCTCTTCCTCCCTTGACCTACTCATTCCTCAGACAGGAAGAGCTGCTCCAATCCCAGCCTTCCATTAGTTCCTTTCCTTAAGTATCCAACAGCAGCTAACTGAAGTGTCTACATATCCAGTCCAGACCTGGGGAGATGCAATTTCACTGGCTCAGCAGAACCCAACATGGGCTCTCTCTGGCCAGCTCATCATCCAGGACCATGTAAGAATGGCTCTCAGAAAGTTGCCAAAGAGTGGATTCAAGCAAAGGTTGGGCATGACAGGCAAATTTAAAATCAATATTCTGAATCAGTCTAAAACCCCCAATAAATATATCAAAAACATGAGGTCTTTATTCTAGACCCTATTCTAGAGTTTTACACATATCGGTCATTTCATTTTCTCAGCAATGCTGTGGGGGCAACAATACTTGGAATCTTTGTTCCAGATGATGACAGGGAAGCGCTGGAATATCAAGTGACATTCTCAAGACCGGACAGCCAGGAAGTGGCAGAGCTGGGTGTCTAACACTGGCAGCCTAGCTTGAGTCTGCTTTGAACAGCTATGCTCATCTGCCTCTCCATGAAATTGCTTTTACCTGTAGACACGTTTGATTTTAGAGCTCTGGGCACTGTCATGAAGAGCAACATTTCTAGGATCTGGCACAGAAGAATCCCAAGGACAGAACTGTGTTTTCCTAAATCCAGATCCTGTTGAACAACCCCCCAACGCAAAGCATCTAGCTGGAATCAAGACAGAACCACCTGTTCCACGTGTTATCCGTGGAAAGGAGTGACAGCCTGTGTATCGCCAACAGGTAGGTACAAAAGTGTTGAAGGAATGCACTCATTTTGTCATTTATTCATCAGCAGATTTATCTCGCAGAAAGCCATTTTCTCTGTGAATCATCTGTGAGGCAAGCCATGGTTTTCCCTGCAAAGCTAGAACAGATCCCACTGATTCCCACTCTATTACTATAAAGAGGTGAAAGGAGTATTGCCTATCAATCTTATCAAGATTATGAGTCAATTTCCTAACATTAGCATGAAAATGTTTGCAGAGGTATCATGCAGTCTGACATAATCTGTCTGGCTAATGTTCACATAGTGATGAAGCTAAACATCCTTACATGAGGCATACAGTTTGATGACCTCCTTTCTTTCAAAATTTATTTATCGCTGAACTATAAATACTACTTTTGAATAAGAAAAGATCTTCAGAATATAGCAACTATCAAATCCATTTTATTGTACACTTAAAATATAATTTTTAGAGTCTCAGGTAATTAACTTGATATTATTATAAGTCCACTGTGTAAAACAAAGGGAATGTTTATACTTGCTAATGATTTCTCCATAAGCCGTGTGACAAAATATTTTTAAAAGACATTAAAATGTATCTTAGCAGTGTTTGGGAGGCATATTACAAAACTCCCGTCTAACAGATGTGCCTGTGACAGTAAAGAAAAATAAACTTCCAAATATTCATGGGCATGTTTGCCCACCTTCCAAACCCAGTGTGCAGTTGCTGTGTGCTGGAAAATCAAGCACCTGCAAAGTGGAATAATTGATTGACTGTGACTAAGGGCTGTGCCACAGTTTCTGAAGCCTTCTTAAGGCTCCATAACAAAACACATATAACAATGGTTGGTCACATAACTAACATTGACAATTAAGTTTCATGAACTAACTGAGATTTGCAACCTTCTGGTTTCAATTTTACAGTTCAGTTCTGCCAGATGGAGTAGGAAGAAAATAACATACATAATTAAAATCAATGAAGTTATATCAACCCCAAACACTGAAAAAAAAAAAAAGGCAAGCAAGCAAGAAAAGGAAAATCTCAAACATTTGTTTTCCCACATCTGTAGCCAAATTTAAAAATCTCCAAGTCAGAACTTGAAAGCCTTAAAGAAGAAATCTTAGCTATGATGGACTTCAAATAAATCACTTAGATCAGGATAATATATAAGTATAATATATAAGAATATAAACAATTATCTATTAAGGAAAGAGACATACATTATCAGAATGGAAAAAAGATTAAGTAGTCATGTGGCTATTTAAAAACAGTAATAAGAGGAACCTGCAATGACAAAATTGAAATAAGTAAAAGTGTGTTACCAGGGCAAGAAAAGATATACCAGTCAGTAGGAAAAGGAGATAGCAAGTTGCATAGTGGCTGGAACATAGTAGCCCCTCAATTATTTTTAGTTTAATAGTGGATTACTGATGCCATAAAAGGCCCCCACTTTGCTGCAACAATTAATTTCTGATAAGGCATCACAAAGGGGTAACTGACAACTCGATTGCTATTGGAGAGTGGGAGGAGTCAAGTTATTACGTTATTTCTTGAAATGTGTCAGATAATGAATTCAGCTTAAATGAGGTAAATATATCTATAAATGTGAATAAATCTTATCTCTAGAAGGAATAGGACTTATGATTATTTTTTAACGTAAAAAGGAAAAACATCTTATTCAGCCTACGATGGCACACACCGTTTTTTGGTCAAAACGAAAAGGCAATCTACTGAATAGGAGAAGATATTTGCAAAGGACATATCCAGTAAGGGTTAATATCCAAAATATATCAAGAATTTATACAACTCGACGCCAAAATACACAGATCTGTACCTCTGAAACAAATAATGCAATATATGTTAAGAAAAAAAAAAAAGAAGATAGCAGGAGGGGAAGAATGAAGGGGGGGAAATCGGAGGGGGAGACAAACCATGAGAGACGATGGCCTCTGAAAAACAAACTGAGGGTTCTAGAGGGTAGGGGGTGGGGGGATGGGTTACCCTGGTGATGGGTATTAAAGAGGGCACGTTCTGCATGGAGCACTGGGTGTTATGCACACAATGAATCATGGAACACTACATCAAAAACTAATGATGTAATGTATGGTGATTAACATAACAATAAAAATTTAAATAAATAAATAAATAAAAATAAAATAAAATAAAATTTATGGAACTGATACGAAAAAAAACAACAACAGTGTGATTAAAAAATGGGCAGAGGACCTGAATAGACATTTTTCTAAAGAAGATATGCAGATGGGAAAAATGAAACAAGATGAAACTGGAGAGGGAGACAAACCATAAGAGACTCTTAATCTCAGGAAACAAACTGAGGGTTGCTGCAGTGGAGGGGGGTGGGAGGGATGGGGTGGCTGGGTGATGGACATTGGGGAGGGTAGGTACTATGGTGAGTGCTGTTAATTGTGTAAGACTGTTGAATCACAGACCTATACCCCTGAAACAAATAATACATTATAGGTTAATTAAAAAATTTTAAAAAAAGATATACAGATGGCCAATGAAAAAATGCCCAACATCACTAATCATGACAGAAATGCAAATCAAAACCACAATGAGAAACCACCTTACAACTGTCAGAATAGTTAGTGTCAAAAAGACAAGAAATAACAAGTGTTGGCAAGGATGTAGAGAAAAAGGAACCCTCATGCACTGCTGGTGGGAATGTAATTGGTGTAGCTACTATGGAAAACAGTATGGAGATACTCAAAAAAACCTATAAGTAGAAATAGCACATGGTCCAATAATTCCACTAGTGTATTTACCCAAAGAAAATGAAAATACTAATTTGAAAAGATATATGCACCCCTATGTTTAGTGCAGCATTATTTACAATAGCCAAGATATGCAAGCAACCTAAGTGTCCATTGGCAGATGAATGGACAAGGAAGATGTGGTGTGTGTGTCTTTGTGTGTGTGTGTGTGTGTGTGTGTGTGTGTATAAAATAGAGTATTACTCAGCATAAAAATGAGATCTTGCCATTTGCAACAACATGGATGGACCTAGAGGCTATTATTCTAAGTGAAATATGTCAGACAAAGACAAATAGCATACGATTTCAATTATATGTAGAATCTAAAAAAACAAAACAAATGGAGAAGCAAAGTAGAAACAGACCCATAAATACAGAGAACAAACTGATGGTTGCCAGGGGAGAGGAAGGTCAGGGATGGGCAAAATGGGTGATGGGGAGTGGGAGGTTTAGGCTTCCAGTTATGGAATCAGTAAGTCATGAGAATGAAAGGTACAGCATAGGGAACATAGCTAATGCTATTGTAACAGAGCTTGTTGTATGGTGACAGATGGTAGCTACACTTATGGTGAGCATAGCATACTGTACAGAGTTGTCAGAAAAAAAGAGAGAACATCTTATTCAGCCTACTGATTACACATACAATTTTTTATGTCCTTCCCTGAAATTCAATTGAAATTAGAAAATAAATATTTTTTAAAATCTCTAAAAATTAGGCAAGTGTCAGAGGCTGATAAAATAGTAAGAAATTCATGGTTAAATATGAAACTAATGGGAACAGGTGATTGTTGACAGTAGCTGAGGAACTCTCAAAATGAGATCCACATGACTTTGGAAGTAAAAACCCTGGAATCATCCCCCCATAAGAACAATATGCTATATTTATTTGCAAACGTTAAAGAAACCAAACATTATTGAGGGAAATATGATACTAGGCAAGAGAAGAAAAGCTAAGGAAATAAAATTAAGATATGAAACATGAAAATCTTTATATAATAACTTCAGTAAGAGTCAAGAAACTGCATACACACACTCATGTATGCATATATATACACACACACATATATATTGATACATGTGTATAAAATGAAACTATTAGTATTGGGGAAAATTGGAAATATTTAATGAAATAATTTGAAGTCTCAATTCCTAGTTAGAAAAACCAAAGTACTTAATCTTGATGACATAAAAGACTCTGCCAAACAGAAGATTTGGCAGATCTGTCTGTTTTAATGTGAAGTTTAGTTTATTCATTTTCACTTTTATATAGCATTAAATTATAAGAATACATTATATGAATTACATGCTACATTTTACACTCAATTTCCAATTGGTAGACATAGATGTATTTTTCTATTATAAACAGTGTTCCTATAAATATTGTTGTTTATACTTCATATATATTTCAGAGCTTCCTTTGGGTATGTGAGTAGAACTGAAACTATGGTAGCTTCAATTTACTAGTTAATACTAGATGTTTTCCAAATTGATTTATACTCCCACTGGCAGTATATTAAAGTTTCTGATGCTCCATATTCTTGCTATCTCTTGGTTTTGTCAGATTATTATTTTTTTTAATTTTGGGGGTTAATTGGTATCTTTATGCTCTTGAGACTCCAGATCTATAAACTGAGCATATTTCTCCTTTTGTCTGGTCTTCTTTAATATCTTTCAACATAGTTTGTTATTTTTCATTAGATTTATTTCCAGGTAAAAAATATTCTAAACTGATTAAAAATTTTTTTGAACCTACAAAAAAGGTGGTTAAAGTACTACTATATGCTTTTCATATGAATTGACCATTTTTCATACTTTGTCACATTTTCTTTCTTTCTTTCTTTCTTTCTTTCTTTCTTTCTTTCTTTCTTTCTTTCTTTCTTTCTTTCTTTCCTCTCTCTCTCGCGCACTATATACTGATCTTTCCCTTTAGAATTTTGGGGAACCACTGGAAAGTAAGATTTAGCCATTATGAAAAACCACTTTGAAATATATCAGTATGTTTTTCCTCAAAAAAGAAAATTTCTCTTACATACCCACAATAGCAATATAGATAATATACCATTTAATAATACTTTATAATCTGAAGTCATTCAATTTACCCATTTTCCAGTATTAGTCCTATTTTAAAAATCCAGATACATAAGGAATCACATATTCATCATCTGATACTTTTAATCACATTTAACCTAAAGTAGTCTACTGCCATTTGTATCTGAGACACCGACATTTTTGAAGAGTGAAATCAGTGGTCTTACAGAATATCCTGCAATCTGAATTTGATTGTTTTTGTGATTAGGATCAGATTATATGTTTTTTTTAAAAGATTTTATTTATTTATTTGAGAGAGAGAATGAGAGAGAGAGATCATGGGGGGGGAGGGTCAGAGGGAGAAGCAGACTCCCTGCTGAGCAGGGAGCCCAATGCGGGACTTGATCCTGTGACTCCAGGATCATGACCTGAGACGAAGGCAGTCACTTAAACAACTGAGCCACCCAGGCGCCCCAGATTATATGTTTTTGACAAGGATTTTACATAGGTGATGTACTTCCCATTGCATCACATATAAAAAGTACTTTGTCCACTCATTGGTAAATTAATATATTTTTTTAAAGATTTTATTTATTTATTTGAGAGAGAGAGTGAGAGAGAGAGAGCACAAGAGGGGGTAGGGTCAGAGGGAGAAGCAGGCTCCCCACAGAACAGGGAGCCCGATGCAGGACTCGATCCTGGGACTCCGGGATCATGACCTGAGCTGAAGGCAGTCGCTTAACCAACTGAGCCACACAGGTGCCCAGTAAATTAATATTTGATCATTTGCTTAAGGTAGTGTCCACGATATTTCTCCATTGCACAAGGACCCTTTCCTTTTGTAATTAATAAGTAGTATCTGAAGTGATACTTTGAGACCATATGAAAATC
This sequence comes from Neomonachus schauinslandi, assembly GCF_002201575.2. Classification (NCBI taxonomy): domain Eukaryota; kingdom Metazoa; phylum Chordata; class Mammalia; order Carnivora; family Phocidae; genus Neomonachus; species Neomonachus schauinslandi. Next base: position 15,197,705 of record NC_058416.1, on the reverse strand, counting down.
CTGTTCCCCAGTAACATTTTTGTCAATGGTTTTACAATTGTTTAAAATCCTTGATGAGGGCGCCTGGGTGGCTCAGTTGGTTAAGCGACTGCCTTCGGCTCGGGTCACGATCCTGGAGTCCCGGGATCGAGTCCTGCATCGGGCTCCCTGCTTGGCAGGGAGTCTGCTTCTCCCTCTGACCCTCCTCCCTCTCATGCTCTCTGTCTCTCATTCTCTCTCTCTCTCTCAAATAAATAAATAAAATCTTTAAAAAAAAAATCCTTGATGAATCACCATTATTGCTGTGGATGTTTGCAAGATCACAATTTTATAACTTTCTTCATTCTACATTTACTATCTGGAATGTTTCTGTAAAGAGATATCCTTTTCCCTCCTTTTCCCTTTTTTATTATAACTATGGACTATTGACTTTTTAAATTTCATTGAACTAAAATCCATTACAGTCATCATTATTTTGATGTTCAGACTGCCCAGAATTTGGCTGTTGGGAGCCCTTCATGCTGGATTCTGGATTCTGTCCTTTTGGCATGAGTTCATCACTTTCTTCCATTATGATGCAGTAAGATAGTTAATGATAACCATGTGCATTCTGTGTCCAGACATGGAAACAAATACTTCTTCAAAGAGTCCTGAATTCATTTAGTGAGATGTGATATTTAGAAACCACATTCTGGGAACAAAGTGGACTTACTGTTATGTGCATGTCATATGGATGCTTCTGGGCCCTTTTAGTACTCATAGCTAAATGTATGGGATTTCATTCACATGCCTCCAATTCAAATTCAACACTCTTACCCCCCATTCCATAATTTTATTTCTTTCCTCAAAACAATGTACTCATTTGCTTTTTCCTATGATACTTTGAGATTTACTATATTAATACCACTTACCAAACAATAAACATTCTAAGTGAAGTTAAAGATTGCTCTTGATAATTATTATTGTTCTTAGACAATTCTCATTAAGGTATTTCAGGCAGAGTACTGTATTCAAAAGCCATGTGAAAAAAACATTTTGTTTCTGGTGGCAATGTAAACTGTTTATGCTTTTTGCCCATTTTTAATTGAGTTTTAATTTTGTCATTTTTCTCTCATTGCGAGACATTAGTCCTTTATCCATGAAACGTGTTGCAGTGACAACTCTAAGATAATTTCTTCTTCAAAGACTTTGTAACCTTCTGAAGTCTATCCTACTTGCATCTCTTTCTCTCAGTCTCTCTCTTTCTCTTTCTCCTCAGCTTTACTTGATCTCCCAAAAAGGTATCCCTTTTTTTCAGAGTTTTCTCAGATAAAGAACAATCACTCTTCCAGGGCATAAATTTATAATAGTTACATTAAAACCCTGGTAAAGAACCAAGTAAATATTACAAATTATGGGTGTTTCTAAACCTCAAGAAGACAGGCAGGAATTTGTGGCAGAATTGAGCATTCTGTTAGATTCTTTTAGTCCCGGACTGCAGACCTGTACCTAAATCAGTTTATTTAACTGTGTTTCCCTCAGATGAGAAAAATTGTTTAAAAGCAGCAAGGTAAGAAAGGGAAGATTAAAACGACCCAGATGTGTAAAAGCAATGGCCTTGAGAGAGCAAAGTTACAACAAAGAAAATTTCAGGAGCTTTTTTTTTTTTTTTAAAGGAAATTAGACAAAGATTCAAAATTATAAACTAAATAAAGATTAAAATAGACTTTGGGAAACTTTCAAACAGTATTCTAGAATAGTCTTAATAGCTAAAGTAAAGGGAGACCTATCCTTTCTCATGATAAATGTGCTCAAAACTAAATTTAGGGACCATCGTCTCTCATGGTTCGTCTCCCCCTCCGATTTCCGCCCCGCTTCATTCTAGGGATAATGAAATGAAAACTTGCCAATTAGAAAATATCCCATATGTGGGTGAATGTTTCCAGAACATATTAAGAAGTTAACAAAATGTAAATCAATACAACTTAAAGCTATTTAGATAAAATAACCAAGAAATTCTGTCCGGATAGGTGCAAATATTACAAACCAAAGGGCCACTGGAAGAACCGAAGTCCCACACTGAGTGAGAAACATCAAGAACAACTTCTCCAAATCTGCCAGTGATGCCGCTAGGAAGGAGATATTGGTACTTCAATATATCCTGTTCTTTCTTTACTCTCAATTATAAAATTATAAGTTATAAAACATTACAGCTTTATTCATTATACGGCTGTCATGATATCTACCACTAAGGCTACTTCAACTATTGAACATAAGATGCATCAGAGAAAAATTCTGAAGACACCTGAAAAACAAGAAGGGAGGTGTAATTAAAGTATAAAAGTATAAAGTATATATAGAGTATAAAAGAAGAAAGAGGAGGTGAGAACAAGGGTGAGAGAGAGAAATCGTGTCCTAAAGTAGAAAGACTGGTCATGTCAATATACAAAAAAGGCTGGAAAAGATGAGACCAATGGTGTCCCATCAATTGTAAAAAGCTTGAGGACAAATGTCCTTTATTTACTTTGTTTACTAGAGCCACTTGAGTAATAGAAATTTCTAACAACCCCTAAATTCTTTCCCAAATCTCAACCTGTAACTTTTATTTTTGGATTCTTATTAGTAGAATGCTCCTTTCTCCAATGTGACATAATTTCTACAGATTTAATAGACAGGAACTACATTACAAGTGGAACTTCCAGATAAGACACATTTCAGAGAAATTATTTTAGGAGTTTTTATAGATTTTCCTATACATATTCAGAGTATCATGGATCTAGACTTCTGACTACTTGGCACTATTTACAGATCCACAAATTATCAAAGTATTATCTATGGTCACAGTATCTCTATGGGCAGAAGCATATACCATAGGCAGTCTAACCGTAGCAGAATCACTCATCCTGGATAATCACTGAAGTGGGGAGAATAGTGCCCCCTCCCCCAAACTCATGTCAGTCAGAACTTCAGGATGTGATCTTATTTGAAAATAAGGTCTTTGGGGCGCCTGGGTGGCTCAGTCATTAAGTGTCTGCCTTTGGCTCAGGTCATGGTCCCAGGGTCCTGGGATCAAGCCCCGCATCGGGCTCCCTGCTCCGCGGGAAGCCTGCTTCTCCCTCTCCCACTCCCCCTGCTGTGTTCCCTCTCTCGCTGTGTCTCTCTCTGTCAAATAAATAAATAAACTCTTAAAAAAAAAAAAAAAAGAAAAGAAGGTCTTTGCAGATGTAATTCTTTAAAATTAAGTCCTCCTGGAATCAGGTGGGTCCTAAAACCAATGACTGACTCCTTATAAGAAAAGAGAGGGGGGCGCCTGGGTGGCTCAGTCGTTAAGCGTCTGCCTTCGGCTCAGGTCATGATCCCAGAGTCCTGGGATCGAGCCCCGCATCGGGGTCCCTGCTCTGCGTGGAGCCTGCTTCTCCCTCTCCCATTCCCCCTGCTTGTGTTCCTGCTCTCGCTCTCTCTCTCTCTGTCAAATAAATAAATAAAATCTTAAAAAAAAAAAAAAAAGAAAAGAGAGGACAGAGAGAGACATGGATAGAACACCAAGTGGAGACAGAGGCTGAGACTGGAGGGAAGCATCTACAAGCCAAGAATGCCAAGGATTGTGGCCACCACCAAAAACTAGGCGAGAGGCAATGGAACTGGTTCTCCTCCAAAGCCTCCAGCAGGAATCGAGCCAGCCAACCCCTTGATTTTGGACTTCCAGCCTCCAAAACTATGACAGAATGAATTTATTTGTTGGAGCCACTGCATTTGTGGTAATTTCTTACAGCAGCCCTAAGAAACTAGTACAATCATAGATCCTTCCTTTCATATGTGTATAAAAATTTAGACCTTGCTCAATAACAGGCCAAGGCTGAGACTCCTTGCCTCAGATCAATTACAGACCTCAAATAAATTAGTCACAACATCTTCAGATCTTGTACAAGGATCATTAAATCTCATGTTATTACACAGAGTGAATACCTCATGCTAAAAGAAATCACCAACCTTTTTCTACTAGTTGATTACTTATTATGAATTACTGCTGTATTATCCTTCTTATAACACTGTCCACTTGTGTAATATTCTTAAAGCAGCAACTCTATAGCATTTACTCAATATAGCAGAATTACATGGGTTTGGTTTTTTTGTTTGGTTGACTGTTTTTTTGTTTGTTTGTTTGTTTGTTTTTACTTCTTGCCTATTCTAGGCATGGACAGGAACAGGTGTTTTGGAAACACTTCTACCAAATCCTGAGTTAATGTTTTTTGTTCACTGGGCTTATCTTAAAAATGCAAAAGAGATACCAGACTGGTAAGTGGTATCTAGCCTCCTCTAGGTACCTCCCCCACCCTTTTTTTAACTGGAAGCCAAATAAATTCAAATGGCAAACCCAATGTCCTTTCTAAGGCATGTCAAATTACTAAAATAAAAGAGTAAATATATATACTAATAGCTGGCATGTTTTTGGAAAAAAAAATGTACTTCTTTGAGATGTTAAAGAAACAAATGACCTCAGGTACTCTATAGAAATAAACAACAAAAGTGAAATATGTAATGCCTTGATGCTACCAAAATAATTACTGTCATTAATTAAAGCCTCATTATGGACACTCTGAAAATATTTTTAAAATACAATAAAAGTATTTTAGAAAGACGATAGAAATATTTTACCAGACCACTACACTAAACAAGCCATTTCGACTTCTTACCCCCCCAAAAGAAAAAAATTAACAGTTCCACGGAGAAACCAAACCATTCTATTAGGGGTGTAAAAAGTGTGGCTCCTCAAATTCTGAGAAAGAAGCACTGGGATCACTGAACTGTAAGATCCATGAAAACAAGTTCTCGCAAAAACCAGAATGGCTACTAGCTAGCACCAGAAAATAACAAAAAAACCAAACTCTCAAATGAATGCTTGCCAAAATCTTCCATGAAGCAAACCATCACAGTAGAGACAAATTGGCTGTGAGATCAAATAAACACCAGTGGGGAAACTTTTCTAGAATAGCAGAGGATGGGCAATTCATACCTCACTGTAACTAATACAATTATGGGAAAACAATAAAAGTGAAACATGAATAGGAACAGTGAGGGCTCAAGAACAGTGAGCATCTCCAAATAAACTTTGTATAATTGGCTCTTTCCAGAGATTATAAATATGAACTACTAATAATCTGCATATTAGGGGAATGGTTTGAAGCACTTTCCTGTTCAAAAAGTCACACCATTTACAGTGCTATAAAATTTTACAGTTTGTGTTTACTACTTGGGACATTGCAACTTTTCTAGCCAATGATACAGGAACACATTTAACTAGAACATTCTTGAATTATGCCAGACTTTGCCATTTATTCAGGAGCCTCACTTAACCTCATTACTGCTGAATCTGTGGACAAAAGGAAGAAATCTTAGCAGAACTGCTAAGTTATATTTTAGGAAAGATCTCAAACTGAGGTGATCCAGAGTGGTTGTTTTTTTTTTTTTTAAGATTTTATTTATTTATTTGACAGAGAGAGAGCACAAGTAGGCAGAGAGGCAGGCAGAGGGAGAAGGAGAAGCAGGCTCCCCACTGAGCAGAGAGCCTGACGTGGGGCTCTATCCCATGACCTGAGCCGAAGGCAGACTCTTAACCGACTGAGCCACGGAGGCACAAGAGTGTTAAGAAGCAAGGTAATTCACTAAAGTTGCCAAGAACACAAGGTCCTCAGAGCAAGGCAATGATAGCAGGAAGTAGAGAGAGTCTCCTAAAACCACTGGAGTAAAAGTATGCTATGGGGCATACCCTCATTCGGCATGCTCTTGTTTATTGTCCTTTTTAGCATACTTGTCTTCTTTACTTAAATAAAGCATTTACACTTCTGATTTAGCCTATTGTACTTGGCTCGCTAATAAAACTGACTTGTCTACGTCTAAGCTCTACTAGAAACAATCAGCACCCTAACTCTATACTTCAGTTCTCCCGGACAGTTGTAGTGTAATTAAAACAATGATATAAACATGGCAAACTAAACTTACCAATAATGATACATTACACTCTCAGACAATATATAAGTAAAGGAAAAAGTCCTTACACAACAAAAAGTGCATCATGCAAAAAGGACTATTTATCAAAACAATACCACTTAGAAGTGACTGAGGGTTTTTATTTTTTTCCCTCAATGTGGGATCAAGATCTTCAATGGCAAAACAGAATGAAGGCTAATTATTCTGTGGAACTATTAATGAGATTTTGCCAAGATTTAAGACTCTCCAATACCAATAATATCACCTTACAGAGTCCAAAGGAATAAAACCCTTGCTGAGATTACAAATAATAATTGATGAAACATACTCCTAAAAGTCTCAGTCCTACTAAGGGACTTGAAGATTTCCAGGTAGTCTTAAAAAAAAGTGATCCTCAATTTGGCTGGTGTAGTAACTACAAAAGCCCAACCCCTGTAGGTACTGTAAATTGATTACATATTCTTATTCATGGGTAAGAATAGTATCCAAGTCATTATCGATAACACAGTAGAGCTGCATCTTCATTTGGTCAGTGAGCAGGCAGTCTGCACCATTTCTTACACTTTATGTTGACCTGGATTAACACCATAAGGGAGACAGAATATGTGTGTGTGTTTGGGGGTGGAAGGGCTAGTCTGTGGAAATTTCAAAGCCTTATAGGCATTTGTTAGAAATTAACAAATATTTAAAAATGAATGGATTAACAGATCAATTTAAGAAGCAAGAATAACAATAAAATACATTAAAGAAAGGGAAAAATAATGAAGATAAAAGCAAAAATCAATAAAACGTTTTTATCTATTTTTTCTATACACTCTCTAAAACAGTAAGAATGATAGGTTGAAGTACACCTTTTTAAGCAGTTTTGTTTCTACCAACTTTTATTTTGCTCATTTAATTGTTTTGCTTTCCACATGGATTCTTGTGTGTGGCTAAAGATCAGACTTCATTAGATCTTGAGCAAGAAATGAAGTGAACAAATAACATGAAACATACTAAGCATATTAAGGGAAAAATGGGATAAAACTATAAAAATAAGAACCACCCTCATTGTTTTTTGATACCTTGTTGTTTGTCAATTCATATTGTCTTGGAGGTAAAGTTTTGCTCTGTGGGACAGCATTAATCCAAAGTCCATGCAAATAGAAAATATGAATGTGTTTGTAATAGTTAATGAGAGAAGCTGATATATAACTAATCCTAGAGCTTTCTGGGAGAACAGAAGTGTCCTGAGATATGGCATACAATTTAGAATCATAGTTGTTCTTGGGGCATTTAGAGTATTAAATCCCCAGAACAGATTTTCACCAAGATGGGATGCTGTTGCATTAAAAGTCTCTTAAAATGACATCAAGATTTCTAACCGATTTTAAACAGGTGAGGTAAGTTTTGAAGAAGTGAATAACCTCTTCAGAAAATACAAGTTTTGTTATTCAACTCTCCTCATAATGATCTTTAGGCTACTTACATCATCATTTTGATGATAAATACTCTGGGTTCTAACAACTTCCTCAGAATTCATACCCTAAAACTTAGTCCACAGTCACAAGGGATTGAAGCGTGATTGAAGGAAGGGAGTTAAGCATATGTATCAAACTTAGTTGCTTTCTTCTTGGTCTCTCCCCATCTCCATGTCCATCTCATCTCCACCTCCATTTCTGTCTCTACCC
>NC_058416.1:15157392-15190079 GCF_002201575.2 Neomonachus schauinslandi | reverse complement strand
GGTCTCTCTCCATCTCCATGTCCATCTCATCTCCACCTCCATTTCTGCCTCTACCCCCCTCCCCCCCGTAGCTCCAGAAGAACACTGGAGAGCTTCTAAGGAAACCTGAGTTGTGGCAGCACCAAATCAGGGAGGGTCAGCTGCAGTCTCCCCATTGCATGGTAATACTAGGCCAGCGAGACACCATGGCTGGCTTTGGAGTATTGGGAAATTTCTATGCCATCCAGTATGTTTAGAAAGGAATATCTAACCAATGTTCCAAATTTCCTTTTTAGCCCCAGAAAAGCTCTACAGGAAGACAAGTTTTAGGGTTTATCATCCATGACACAGGCTATCGTAAAGAAGCAGCAGCTGGTTAATCAGAAGATAAATGATTAGCTTACAGAGAGACTGAAGTGTGCAACCTATTAGGGAAATATCATAAAATAAGTAAAAAGCCCCTGGAAAGGGCCCAAATTGTAACGAGAAACATATTAGGGACATGAAGAAAGCCTTAGACAACTCCTTTTGGAAAACATTCAGGGCGTCTCGTTCGAAAACATTTTCAACAAACTAAGATTAAAAATGATCACAAAGAGTCATTACTTCAACTCACTTGGCAAACTAAAGAACTCTAGAAAATGCAATTCTTTAATTCTGAAATAACTGTAATAAAGAACTTGATCCAAACAGACGTATTGATCGATCTATTGCAGAACTGATGCGTCAGGAAGGTGCCCTGAATGTCACTAGTGTGAATCACAATGAGATACTTAAAATGCAGCGGTTTGTGGGGATTCGTTTTACAAAAATAACATTGAAGATGAGTAAGAATTACTGGTTCGATCTGAAAAATAAGCCCCTGTCAGCCAGAGCATGGCAACAGTGTTTTCAAAAACTCCGTTGTGAGTATGTCATTTTCCACCCAAAATATGACAGATGGCTTTACTCAAATAAATGATAGCGCTGGGTCAGATAATAGTGGGAAAGCTGTTTCTCCTGGTACAGTTCCCCAGTTCTGCAGCTCCACATATCAAAGGATTTCACCTTTGGAGGGCATGAGGATGACCTGACTCACAGCCATTACGTTTCCAAGATATACACAACACTGCTGAAGACTTTATAGGGTTGCAATAAAACCATTAAGACGAGGGTTTATGGTAGTCCTAGACAGAGACATTTCTAGGTCAGGTCCAAGTTTCCATTGTCAAGCTTTCCCAGGTCCTGGAAGAAGCTGGAAGAAATAAGATGCACATGGAGAAAAAGAGAAAGCCAGAGAGATTGTCGTCCATTCCTTCCCCACCCCACCCCCCCTTCAAGTTTGTTCCTTATCAACTTGTGAGAAGCTGCTGAAAAGTAACACAGATTTTGCTGCCAGGTCTGAACTGCAGGGGTGGAATTGGCAGTAGTAAAAGCAAAAAGATTGAGCAAATAAAAGATAATATAGATTGTCTCCTGTTGTGTCTGTTTTCAAATTACTGTGCTTAAATGAACTTCTTTTTTAGCAAACTGTCTTTAGTCTATTCCTGGCCTCCAGTGACCTTTCACGGGCTCTTAATCTCCTTTGTGCCTCAAAGCATCTGAAACTTTGATTTTTCTCTCAAAAGCTTCATGTGAATAAACAGAGCCAACTTTCTGCATAAGTAGCTTGATCAGGTTTATGGACTCTTTGGGCAACAACATGTAATTTCTACATTATACCCTTATTTAATGAATTTATTAAAATAAAATAATTAAGAAAAAAGGGGATTAGAAGGCAAACAGCAAATCTAGTATATTTCATCTCTAGAAGAAGGGTGATAATCACGGAATAAGACTGGCTTTTCGTGTGGTCTGTAGTATCAATTTCAGCTTGTTAAGCGTCACTGTGGAGAGAGTAATAGGATTCTTCCCCACAACTGTTTGATAAGGAGCAATGTGCCTTCAAAGAGAAAACCAGCACTTAGGGAAGAGGAAATGCTCATCATAGTAATGATTCTTCTCAAACAAGCATGGAAATGCAAATATTTGACCACTGCGGGACAATGAATAGTGGTAAAAGTGTTCCACAGTATTTGGAAGGGGAAGTTGCCCTGCACTTGTGGTCCTAATTCTTTTTGAAGATTACCTTTGGCTATTTCTATTTTCCTAACTTAGAATTTTTATTATAGCTGCACCGCATTTATGGAATCATTCGGAAGAACTGACATAACAAAGACATTGAGTTGCATTAATAAATAGATACACCTCTGAACCTATTCAGGTCATGTATGTGCTTCCAGAATTTAAAAAATTTCCTCCATGTGGGCTAAATTAGCTTCCTGTGGCTGCCGTAGAAAATCACCACAAACTCTGTGGCTTAAAACAACAGATATTTATTCTCTCCCAGCTCTGGAGTTCACAAGTCCAAAATCAAAATGTCTGCAGGGCTGCACCACCCTTGGAGGCTCTCAGGGAGACTCTATCAAGTTCTTTCGCTCTTTAAGCTTCAGGAGGCGGCAGGAATTCCTTGATTTGTGGCCTGAAAGCTGCACGGCTCCAATCCCTACCTCTGTGGTCACGCTGCCTCTTCCTCTTTGCCTCTGTTCTCTGAACTTACCACAATCAATTTCAGGTTAATTCTGACTTGATTTCGACTTAATAGAACAAATTTGCTCCAATATAATGTCTTTCCACCTGATGAGGGAACGGAAGGCAAGCTGAGGACCAAGCAGAAGCTGACACCCCACAACTACCCCCCCCCCCCCGCCTTGGGACATTCCTCGGGCACTCCTGGCTGCCCTAAAGCTAAGGAGAAGAAAAATCGTTAACTTGTAGAGATCACAATCCTGCAAGACGTGAGTCTCCCTCAGTTTACAAATGTCTTAGCAATCTACAAGAACAAAGCATTTCTATCAATAAACCTAGCTTCCAGAAGGAAATGTAGATACAATTAAATGTCCGTATAACCTGCAGCCCAATGACAGATAATTGAAGTGGGTGGAGTGTAATGTTCCTCGAGGAAGCTCCCAACTATCTACACATTAATGTCATGCTAGAGGGAAAAACAACCTTAACTTGACAATGGCCAGGCCTCCTGTATCCTGGGAGTCTTCTTTAACATATGAAAATCCTTTTGAAAACATTCCTTTTCCTTACCTCCCCCAGCCCCTCACAACCCTGGTGTAGCAGCTCTTTCTGTCCATGGGTCCTGTCCCTGTGCTTTAATAAAACCACCACCTTGCATCAAAGATGTCTTAAGAATTCTTTCTTGGTCGTTGGCTCTGGACCCCATCCCACCGAACCTCACCTTTATTCCAAAATCCCATCATACCCATCCTTTTTCTGATATTATAATATTTGTCACGCCTATGTATGTTCTAAATCCAACAATACAATGTTATAACTATTGCTTTCAACAACCTTGTGGAAAGAAAAGAAGAGAATATAGATGCACGCATAGTCTTTTATTGTTGCCCACACGTTTACTTTTACTATTTCTGATACTCTTCATTTCTGCTTATAAAATCAACTTCCTAAAAGGGAAGGGGTCACTTCCTTTCACCCAGAAGGACTTCCTTTAGTGTTTCTTCTCAGGCGTGTCTGCTATCAATGAGCATGCATTCTCTCAGTTTTCTGCTGCTTGGCAATGTATTTATTTTCAACAAATAGTTTTGCTGGACTTAAAATTTGGGGTTAACTGTTTTCACTTTTAGCAGTTTAAAAATGTCATTCCACTGCCTTCCATTGTCCAATTTTTACGAGGAGAAGTCAGCTAAACTTACCATTTTTGTGCCTGTATGTGATGAGTCAGGTTTCCTCTGTTGCTTTCAAGATTTGCTTGGCTTTTGGGGGTTTGGTTATAATGTATCAAAGTGTGGATCTCTTTGTGTTTATCATACTTAAGGTGTGTTGAATTCCCTGGCTCTCCAGATTAATAATTTTCATCAATTTGGGGCCCTTATTTATTTAATTTTTCCACACTTTCTCTTCTCCTGCTCCCTTTGAGACTACCATTACATATGGTTGATATGTTTGGTGTTTCCCACAGGTCTCTGGATTCCAATATGTTTTTAAGAATTAAAAAAAAAAATTGTTTTGTTTTGTTTTTTGTAACTTGCCTGGATTTAAAATCTGGAAACTGCCTCCTGTGTGGTGCTTATCTCTTGATGTCTTTACTCAGTTGTTTTATTTTTATTTTTAATTTTAAAATGCCTTCCCAGTGTTTTGCCCTGTATCTGCAAAGCTTAGGGGCCAACCAGTGATTTGGGCAAAAGTTAGACCCAAACACCTTAAGTGGGTAAGGTTTCCACCACTGCTGTTCTATGTGAGGGTAAGGTTGGGAAGTGCATTCAGAATTGAGCTATTCTGCAAGTCTCCTTTGGCTTGTATTTTCTGCCAGGCTCTCTTGGGTCTCCCTGCTCACGTAGTTTCCTAGGCAGGCAGGGATATGTGGAGAAGTGATTTAGTTCATCTATGGCTCTCTCATCTCTAGGATCTCTGTTAAATTCTTGGTTATCCTGCTAGGCACCCCAACTGAGACAACAACCTTAGGCTAACAAAGTTTTAGGTTGCCTCCATTTCTTTTCTGTTTGTCACAGTTAGCTCACAGTGCTACAGGTTTTTGCCTTCCATCACAAATCAAATCTACCCTCTCTAGAAACAAAGCGGATAGCTTTAGCATCCAGAAACGTGTCGGTACAACCATTGCTCTCACCAATGAGCTATGGATTAGGGGATGGGACAGCCCCAGAAAAGAAGTCCAAGTCCACAGATTTATAGTGCTCTTACCCAAAGATGTAGCTGTTTTTAAAGAATAAACACTAAATTTCTTTTGTCCACCTTTGGTCAACATCCAGTGCCCTAAAATGGTTGTTTTTGACAAATATACCAATTTTATTATTTCTTTTGGGGGAAGCAATTTCCTGACTTTTCCATACATTGTAGCTTGTGATCACAGTCAAGAAGATAATTTTAAATTATTTTTGGTGCTCCATTCTATAAATTAACATATAGATAGAAAGATAGAGATATGTAATATATCTATATATATTATAGATAGATCTACATACATCTACATATATATAACATACACATTTTTAGTTTTGTATCACTGTTTAATATATAAGAAAACAGAGCTCAAAAAAGTATGTTCTACATTACATCTAAGTTGAGTATGTGGTGAAGTAAGGTTTTCTTAATTCAAATGCTATGCTTTTTACATTACATCATGCCCCCTTTAAATCAGAATCCAATTAAAGACACCTGAAACCAAGGAATTAGTGTGATTCAATGGAGCAGATAACCAACCAGTAGAAAAAACCGTACCTCTTATATTGCCAACCTGATTGCTATGACCCAAGGACAAACATAGGACTCTGTGTAGGAAAGGGTTAGTACTTTCTCTTTTTTACTTACATGTCCATAACCAACTCACTTCATCTGTCTTTTTCTCATTACTTCTCTTACACCTCCAAAAAATTAGAGTCATAAGAAAATTCAAAAGTAGGTCTTCACCGAACTAAATGTTCAGTACTAATTCACAAGAAAGGAAAAATAGAATTGAAAGTCACTTGCACCAGTGGCCTCATTGGTAATTACTAAATATGAATATAAACTTGCCAGTAGATTCCAGAGTTCAAAAAAATATTGAATAGATGGACATATAAATGGATAGAAAGACACGGATAGATGGCTGGATAGAGAGAGAGAGAGATAGATAGATAGATAGATAGATAGATAGATAGATAGGCTGATAGATAGAAAGACTAAGCCATAAAAAGGGTCAGCCACTGGGCTACAAATGATCAGAACTATTGAAAGTGAAACTAAGACTCGGCTTTGATGGAGTTTGTCTCCTGGAAGTATTGGAAATATGGGATAATTAACTTGTCAATTTTCTTATACTATCTAACATCATTTTGTGTTGTAAATATAGCTAGTCTCTTGGCTAATCTTTCAGCCATCTTCATTTTTAGAAGACATAAAGAAATAATGTTTATAAATAATTTCAAGTTCTGTAGAGGACTGAAAAACCAGAGACCACAAAATTTTGTCTTGCTATTCCATGCCCTCCTTTTTTATTTAATTAAAAATCTTGTTATCTCAAGGTTATGAGATATATGAATATCAAATAATTACATAAAAATTTTACTCTCAATACTATACATGGAACATTTGCACAGTTACAAGTTACTTGCATTTAAAATCACTCAACAGGAAGAAAGGAGATGGAAAATTTATATAAATATGCCCATCTTAATCCAGGGTATGAATACAGCCAATAAAATGTTGGACTAAACGTTTATGTTTATTTTTGTACTCTTTGCAGAGCACTCCCATGTGATAGTGAGTTGTCACTCTTCCCAAATTTTTCTCAAGTACCTACTGCCATCACAACTCAGAAGTTAGGAAATATGTGCCTTTAGACTTGCCAATAATATTGCATAGGAAATGCATTATTCACCATTAGGGTACAGGATGAAAAGCATCAAGAACGAGAGTGTCAGATAGGCTTACGGACTGGAAGAGAAGAAAGACGATTTGGCCAAAGTTCAGCCCCTGAGCTCAGCGTTGGGCTTGAAGCCTCACAGAGGCAGCCCACTCCATCCCTGATGTCTTACTTCTACACAGCCACACTGCACTGATTTACACTGACTCCAAACACCTGTTCCTGATGATGAAAAGGAGACTGTAGCTTCGCAGACATCTTCTGTTTAATTTTGCATCAATATGCAAGCTGCAGTATGAGTTCTGATGTCGGGTTAGTGATGGGCTATGTCATTGATTAATATGTTTGCCCCAAACTGTACATCTTTTAGTGTATTTTTATCTCTTGCTAGAAAATCAGAGGTATTTTCAGTTGTTATTGATGTAAACTGTGATGAAGGTGCAAATTATGAAAACCCATGGGATTCCAAGGCAGGTAAGCCCTTTATAACATATTGTGCTAATATGGAACATGGATGGAGTGGGGTGTGTTTCCACCACACTACACTCAATAGTTGTTACCTGCTTTTCTTACCACCAACAAACTACTCTTAGGCTTTAAATTATCTTCAAATACTGCCCACAGTAAATCTTGTACTTCTAAAAAAAAAAATGTATTATTCTGCTCTGACTGCTCCACATCATCGATCTCTAATAAACTATTTGCAGATGAACACTGCACGTGTTGCCTCACACAGAGTGCATCGTAAAGAAACATGTCCCTTTGTTAACTGCCGTGGCAGTTTTTATGAGTTTGAATTTTCCACTAATTTTCAAATTGTTTGAATTATAGGGCAGTTGACTTAAATTTTTCTTAAATACTGAAATTATTTTGTCTGAGAGTTCTCTGCACCTAATCTTTAAGTTGGTAAATATAATTTCCGGCATGAGTTGTGCCACTCATTTGCATTAGAAATATTTAAAAAATTTTTTCATTGATCAATGAAATTTTCATGATTTATCAAAATGATACCACAATTATTTAGGTATATTCCCACAAGTGTGTGTTTATATATATGTATTTGCTGTAATGTAATACATACATAATTTATTAGATACTTAGGTAGATACAGGAATTTGGGCTTTTCTAGCTTTACCAAATACAGTAAGAGTAAGTTGTAGGCACTTTGAGAATTAGGTTAAAGTTGGGTTTTCTGAATCTTTTTATTTTTTTTAATCATCTTACTAGGACCCAGCACAGTTCCTGCAGAGCAGACTCCCAGCAAATTTGGTGTTAATAATGATGAAGAGACACATGACCATATCCTTCCTACTGATAAAGATGTAAAGTATATTTTACCATGAGTCTAGACATTTGAAAACATAGATTTTATTATTATAACTTAGAAAAGAACATTCTAATGTTAACAAAATGAATGTTTTTTGTAGGCCCAGCAGCACAAAGTATACTTGATGAAGTTACCAAAAACAATATCATGTACTTAAACTACCTTGAAATTATCCTTAGGGAAGTACCATATTTTTTCATCTTTTTTCATGGACAGATGAAAATGTGATAGAATCGGTGCTAGAAATAGAAATAAATTCTTTTTTTAAAAAGATTTTTTTTTTAATTTACTTACTTGACAGACAGAGAGACAGCGAGAGAGGGAACATAAGGAGGGGGAGTGGGAGAGGAAGAAGCAGGCCTCCCACTGAGTAGGGAGCCCGATGTGGGGCTTGATCCCAAGACCCTGGGATCATGACCCGAGCCGAAGGCAGATGCTTAATGACTGAGCCACCCAGGTGCCCCATTCTTCTTGATATCTATCCTGAGGTAAAGGATTTTCCATTTGATTTTTTAAACCCAGCTTGCAAATGTCTTTCAGCTAAAGGTAAAACTGGATGAAGTCCCAAGAGCATGAGGTTAATTCCCATAATGCTAATCCTCTAATAAGAAGGTACAGCATGACAGGTTATTGCTCTTTCTCCATTCATTCATTCATTCATTCATTCATCTGTTGAAGCATCCATTTATTCATTCTTTCTATAGACATTCATTGTTTAATAATTTATTTAGCAGATATTTATTGGGTACCTACTATCACAGGGACTAAAGATTCAGAAGGGAATAAGGCAGAGTACTTGCCCTAGAGGATCGTATAGTGAGGAGAAACGTATTTATAAACATGGAGTTATAACTCAACATGCAAACACAATGAGAGTGATATGCAACAGTGTATTTTCAAACTCAATAAGGAAGCCAATCCAGTTTTGGGGGTAAAGCATGAGATGAGAGAAAGTAGTCAGGGAAGCCGTCCTTGAGATTATTCAACTCTAAGAAGCAGAGTCCCTTTCAAAGAGGTCGCTTAAGCAGAAGATAAAATTGACTCTGTGAACTTGAAGAGATTGCTTATCTTTTCCAAACTCCACAGTTTCCACATCAGTAAACTGCCCAAGTTGGACATGATTCTGAATTTGCTTCTGTTACATCATCCTATCATTCTAGAACAATAGGCAAACAGAAAAAAGCCATCACCAACCCACACCTGATAGTCTCCAAGTTGCTCCTTAGGGTTTTACCACCACAGGTAGCTGGAGCGGTCGCCCTCCCGAAGCTGGAGTATGCAAGGTATTTAGGAAATTTAAAGAGGTAGTGCACTGTTTGTACACACACTTGTAAAATAATTATAACAACAAGCACAGCCAAATTCAAAGGAGGGAGGCGGGAAATCATCAAAATGCACACAGAGGGAGAAGGTTAGCCAGTCAGCAAGGGCATCTCTCATGCTGTAGTCAAAAGAGCTATGCCAGGAACCTACAGGTGCACACTGTTGGGAGCCGCCGGGGATAGAACCAGGAGGGGGTGATGGCAGCTCTGAATCAGCATGAGGCTCATCCTAGAGCACACTTTTCCATCTGTTAGGCTACGGCACACCCTTTGCATTAGTGCTTTTCCAGAGCACAAGTTGTTTTACTCTCTCCAAGAGCCACTGTAGGAGAACCAGCAATGAAAAGAAAATTAGGAGAGGGGAAAGTTAACAAGGCATATGTTCCTTGAACTGGAATCTTGTCCTTCTCTCTTATCCACAACACTGATTCAGTATTGGTGTAAGTAATTAAGTATATGTATATGTCTATGTATTATCTAACATCTGTCTGTCTGTCATCTGTCTGTGTGTCTCTCTATCCATCTATCTGTCTATCCATCCATCTCTCTACCTATCATCTATCTCTATTTTTATAAAGCTTTATAGAAAATTAGAAAATTAAGAAATCTTTCAAGATCAGGTAATTTTTTTTAAACTTCCCTTTTTACCACTGGTGCTTTTTAAGAGGTTCATTTTGTACTGTACTAAAATAATTTTATTTGGCTCCAACTCAAGTTGCAAAATTACCACATTTAATAACTTTAAAACTAAGCTAATTTTGAGTGCACATGAATCAGGGTGATGTCACATAGCTCATTTCAATAAAGCAACTGAGGGCAAACTAAGGTGCAGCAAGGCACAGAACTATGTGTTCTGGTCCATGAATACTTACACTTTCTGGAATGCTAAGGATAGCTACCAGGAACACTTTTTTTCTTTTGTAAATCAGAACGATGATCTTTTAAGTAGGGCTGGAGATAGAGAGCAGAGTGCGGATGGCTAAGCTGAGCTGGCAGCAGTCCATATTTATTACCTATAAGCCCTGTGTAGGTGATGGTAATTTTAACCAGCTTTAAAAAAAAAAGCAATAGGAAAGACACATTAAAAGGACAAATTCAATGTTATTGTTACCTTCTGTATTAAATAAAGACAGTGACACCCATTGGTAGAAATTCAGTTTCTCCTCTGTGATGACAATGATAAAATCTCTTTTAGTCTATAATACCTTTAATCATTCATTCATTCATTCATTCACTTGTTCATTCATTTAAAAAATAGCTATTGAGGGCCTACTATGTTTCAGACATGACTTGAATCATGGAGCATTAAACATAAAGACAAAGTTCCTTGCTTCAAGGACTTTATCATCTAATGGGAAAAACAGACACATTTTCAGACCTTTCCAATATAATCTGATAAATGCTAAAGTGGAGATATTTATAAGATGCGATAGAAAAGAGAGAAGGGAGCACCTGGGACTATGTTGGGATGGGGAGAGGTCAAGGACAACTCTGACAGGAAGTGTGACTTGGATTAATACTTCAATAAGAACACTTCCAGATGGATTTGTTTCAGCAGCGAGGCTCACATGTCTGCTAGAAGGATCAGCATGTGCAAAGGAATGGCAGAATGAGAACAAGGGTCAGAATCAGAGAAGGAAAAATTGTTTTTTGATATAAATCAGAGAGGGGAGCGGACTGATTTAATAGGTATGACACAAAAACCAAGGGTCTTGTGCTTCTTGCATTTATATTATATACTATAGGAAGCTATTGGACAGCTTTGAGAAAATATATAATTAAGTTTAGTCTTAGAAAGACAACTGCATTAGTTTCCTAAGGTTGCTGTAATAAAATACCATAAACTTAATGGCTTAAAACAACAGAAATCTATTCTCTCATGGTTCAGGAGACCAGAAGTCTGAAGTTAAGGTGTTAGCAGGATTGGTTACTTCTTTGGGGTTCAGAGACAATATGTTCCATGCCTCTCTCCTAGCTTCTGGTGGTTGACCAGCACTCCTTGACATTCTTTGACTTGTGTTAATGTGACTCCAATCTCTGCCTCTGCTATCACATAGAATTCCCTGTGTGTCTCTGCCTCCGTGTTCAAATGTCACTCTTCTTATAAGGACACCAGTGATACTGACCACCCTGATGGCCTCATGTTAACTTGATCACATACATCTGCAAAGACCGTATTTCCTAATAAGGTCCCATTCACAGGTACTAGAGGTTAGGACTTGAATATATATATATATTTGGCGGGGGGGGGGCGTGCATAGTTTGTCCCACAACAACCACTACTGTAGTGCACTAGATAGTTGATGGAGAGGAAAACCACAGTCAGTCAGGAGGCTACTGTAACAGTCTGGATGAGTCACTGAGAGCCTCAACGAAAGCAATAACCATGGGAATGAAGAGGAGAGAGCCCATAATATGATTTAGAGTTATAATCAAGAAGATTTGATGATTAACACTCAGAATAATGATGGTGTTATAGACTAAATATCTGTGTCCCTCCAAAATTCATACCATGAAACCCTAACCGCCAATGTGATGAAACAAGGAGGTGAAGGCTTTGGGAGGAGGCAATGAAGTCATAAGGGTACAGCCCTCATGAATGAGGTCAGTGCCCTTATAATAAATTCCAGAGAGCTCCCTCAACCTTCTGCCACGTGAGGACACAGCAAGAACATAGCACCGAACCTACTAGTGTCTTGATCTGAGACATCCCAGACTCCAGAATTGTGAGGAAGAAAGGTTTGTTGTTTAAGCCCCCCAGGCCATTGTATTTTTGTTACTGTAGCCAAAACAGACTGAGACAGAAATTGGTTCCAGATGTAGGGTCTACAGGAACAAAATTTTAAGGATAAGTTTTCTGAAGTGGTTCTGGGGCTTCTGTAGTTGGATCATTAATCTGGTTAGATTTAAAGATGCTAATGACTTTATTTCTAGTAGTAAAGAGAGCACTGATGGTCTATGGCATTAACTATTCATAGAAGTATGCACTGGAAAGTCCTAATCAACCACTTATGAGAAGAAAGGAACTAGGTGACTATATAGGATACTTTTGAGCATTGGTTGGTTGCCGCTAATGTCACTGAATCTGTGATGGTTAATTTTATGTGTCCCCTTGACTGGCCATGGGGTGCCCCGATTAAACATTATTTCTGGGTATGCCTGTGAGACTGTTTCCAGATGAAACTAGCATTTGTATCAGTGGACTCAGTAAAGTAAATGTCTTCCTCAGTGTGGGTGTGCAGCATCCCATCTCTTGAGGGCCTAAACAGAACAAAAGGTAGAGGAAGGACGAATCCCTCGCTCCTTTTTTTTTTTCCCCCATGTCTCATTGCTTGAGCTGGGAAATCTCATCTCATCTTCTCCTGCCCTCAGACGGATTTACATCATTGGCTACCCCGGTTCTCAGGCCTTCGGACTGAGACTGAATTACACCCTGGCTTTCTTAGGTCTCCAGCTTGCAGATGGCAGATCATGGAAGTGCTCAGCCTCCATAACCACATGAGCCAATTCCTCATAATAAATCTCTTTTCTATATATGCTATTGGTTCTGTTACTCTGGAGAACCTGACTAATATGGATGGGGAGATAAACCCAACAGTTATTATTTCTGGTTGGACCGGAGCCAAAAATAAATATTTGCCTTATAAAGACCCATTCTTTAAAATCCTCTTTATTTACTACTTTACTTATAGTTGGGATTTTCCATTAAAAACTTCTCAGTTATTGATTTTAGAAAAAGTATTTCATGTTTGCATGATTCTCACATTCCTTTAGGCCACTTTCCTCAAAAGGTACCCTCCTCACTTGAGCTGTGTTTCACTTTTCCTATCATCCGTACAGTTATTCGCCCTGAATTATTTCAAATGATAAAGTGCATTAAGTCATCTGGGAAATTTGCTAAAATGCACATTTTTGTCCCATCTCCAAAAATTCTAAATCATTAATTCTAGAGTGGCAATCAGGAAATGGCCTCATAATCAAAGTGCATGTGGTCCTTAGTCACACTTGGAGAACCATTCCACATCCTTCCAGTATTAGAATATGCCTCTCATTTTGCAAATTCATGGGTTATTATTTTTACTAATCATAAGGAAACTGAGTAATGTCATTTATTACAAAGAACTCAGTCAGTATCAATTCAGCCATATCATTCAGTTCTACCATGCTCTTATCCACTACTCTACAGTAAAATGCTTTTCTTGATGGCATGAAATAGGTGTGATTTGTCCCATGCAACTATTCAGGAGAAGAGCTATACATCATTGTGCTATGTGTGCTTATGTCTAGCTTCTGTATCATAATACTCAAATCTTTCTCTTTCTGTAATGTAAAGTAGATTCTATCAACATGCTAAACATTTAAGATGATTTACTTGTAGATTGTCATTTGTAAGTACACCAGGGTGAAGAATTAAAAAAATCTTGTAGAATTACAAAATCCACAGGTAATAGGTACAGATTTGTGGGCCCAGGTGTGTTTCAAGTATTTTTCCCAATCAACAGCAACCTACCATTTCACTAGTCAGTGTCCAAAATATGCATACCACATGCTTTTAGTTTAAATAAAGGATGGGGCTACAAAGAAAATAGGAAATTCCCCTACCTTAATGTGGTTTGTAATCTTGCTAGGGAGAAGGACTTTTTCTTTTTAAACTTTTAATGTGATTAATTCTAATTTTTCTTATGGGATGTAAGCAGTAGTGAGGTAGGAAATCAGAAAAACTATTCACATTATTGGATAATTTCTCAATTTTGTAAACTCGCCATATCCTTTTCTATTTAACAAAGACTTATTGAGCATTCACACGATCATGAAACCAAGAATAGTTTGAGGCTTGTCATAGTCAGTATACTTAGTATATTGCTGGATTCTAAGGTTGACTTTCATCACTTATGTACTGATTTGGCAAATATTTTTTGAGGGCCCACTATCTACTGCCTCTTTTCATTGCCACTATAATCTAATTGGAGATCTCAATTCATTTATTCATTTATATTAATGTTTACCTACAACCATAACGTACTAGTCTGCCATTTCTGCTGTGATAACGCTGAGTAGACAAAATCCCCAGAAACTAAACTTTTCTTTCCTTTCTCATGGTTCTGCAGTTGAGCTAGGAGAGCTCTACTTGGGGCTATGTTGCGGTTCAAATGTGTTCTAGTATCTCATTCTTCAACCAGTGGCTACTCAGAACATGCTTTTCTCTTGGCAGAGAAGGAACATAGAAAGCCAACCTAAAACTAGCAAGTACATGTACCTATGTGTCATGCCCTCTCTCATTCCACTGGGAAAGAAAGTCACATGATTAAGCCCTGAATCAGGGGAGTGGCAAAGTAGACTCTATCCATCGTAGGGGGTGGCTCACTATAACAGAGGAGGAGTGACAGCTGGAAACAATCCACTAAGTATTTTTGTAGATGTCAAAAATATTTAGATGTATTTCTAATCTAAGCATTCTGTCTTCCTTTTCAGCATCCCCATCCATCCCCAGCCTCATTTCCTTCATTACTGCTACCCAAACCTCCTCTGGTTGCCTCTCTGATCATGCTACCCACACCACAATCTTACTTCCCATTTTAATAGGCATTAAGTCCAACAGTCTCAATCTGTCCTCTTTTTTTATCATATTGGCTGGTCCTCTATTACATATGAATTTGTTTTCTATTACATCATACACTTCAGGCAGTTTCAAGTAACTTTTAGCAATTTGGGTAACCAGCAATTTCAGGTCTCATCATCCAAAACTACTGATACCTCTCCTCGAACATTTCCTCAAACATCATTGGGAGTCCTGAAACACCCTCCTCTTTCAACACTTAACAATTATATGGACTGAATTTTGTCCCCTCCAAATTCATATGTTGAAGCTCTAACCCCCAAAGTGACTATATTTGGAGATAGGGCCTATAATCAGATAATTAAGATTAAATGAGGTAATAAGGGGGGCCCTAATCCACTATAATTGGTGTTCTTATAGGAGGAGAAAAGCAGTCAGAGCTCTCCTTGTGCACACTCTCCCCACCCCACCCCCCACATACACATACCAAGGAAAGGCAATGTGAGGATCTAGCAAGAAGGTAGCTGTCTACAAGCCAGAAAAAGAGCCCTTATCAGGAATCAAATCAGCCAGCACCTTGATCTGTCTTTCCACCCTCTGGAACTATGAGACATTAAATTTTGTTGTTTAAGCCACCCAGTCAAGTGTTATTTTGTATGACAGCCCTAGCTGCCTATTGTAGGATCTGATTTTCACTACCCTCATACCCTTTGTAAGCTTCCCCAGAATGATTACATAGCCAGACCTGTTATGTAACTCACTTTTAATCTAAATCTATAGTGTCACGGATTACCTTTGTTCACCACTTCTAGAAGAGATCAATTTTGCCATGTATATGGGATGAATGAATATATGCCTATAATTTAGACATGTTTATGAGTATGATCATTGTATTCTGTTATTGAATGCTTCTATATATTCACATGCATCCATTGCTGTCTAGATTTGATAAACTTCTAAAGTTCAGCAATAAAAGCAACTACTGCTCTTACTAGATCCTAGTTAACTCTCATGTATTATCTTTTTATTTTCACAAAAACTTGCAGGTAGGCTTTATTAAATTACAGCCTTGAAAACTGAGGATCATGCCTCCCCCAGGTTGTAATTCTACCTGGAGCCATCTGAATGAAGACCTACTAGATTTTTTTTTAATCTACTAGACTACCCTGTCTTCAGAAATTAAGGGTAATGATTATCTAAACCCCTGTGCTCATTCTTTAGCATGGGGGCCATGGAAAACATGTATTCTTATTTATCTGGCTATTTGATAGAGTTTATTATTTGATAGAGATTATGGCCGTTAAAGTGTTGATTGGCCAGTGACAGTTTGTGAAGATTTAACTGAAGATTCAAAACAATGGTATGTTTGTATTTCTTAGCTGTGTATCTGTATAATTCCCAATTTTCCTATAGCTGTACTCATAGAGGTATATAATTACTTTTTTGCTACAAATAAAAATATCAATGAATTTCATGCTTTAGAACAATATATTTTAGGAGACTTGAATATTGAATTCCTTTTTGCTGTTTGACAAAGACCTTAAACTTGACTGACATCTGCCGTCAAGCATTACAGGGGTCTGTTAAAACTGGCATTTAAAGAACAGATTTATTGTTTGCTGATGAGATATTTCCTTTTATGTGAGTGCAGTACCTAGTTGTTCATTTTTGACTTTTTGTCTAAGGTCAAATGTAGGATCAACTTAAAATTTTATAAGTCCCTGTCTAAAAGTCTGTTCTACCATAACCATGATGATCTACAAGGCTGCTTCCATCTCTCATTTCAATATGTGAAAGTTCTATTAGAATTTGAGGTGACAAATTGCTTTCAGCATGAAGCTGCAAAAAACAAATTAGAGAACTCCATAGCAGTGTTGTTAGGGCATTCTCACTACCTATCAAATGGCAGAGTTTAAAATCAATTGGATTATATAAGATGCATTTTTCAGCTCCAGCTCATGTTTTTCCTTTCCATGAAAAATAAGGAAATTGAATGCAACATGGATCTGAAACAAGACTGGAAAAAAAAAAATTAAAGGATTGAAGAACCGAAGACCTTATCTTTAAAATCTAACATGTCAGAAATTTCTTAATGTCATAGGTTCTGCTGCTGTTAAAAACATGAAAAATACCTCCCTCTTGGTAATGGGATGAAAATGTTGAAAAAAATTAGAGTCATATTTTCCCAGTACACAAACGAGGTGTGATTATAAGTAATGTACTTTTCAGGGCAGCATTAACTCTTTGTAAGTTAAGTAAAAGGTTTTCCTTTTTCTGTTTCTTTCACTGATTTACTTCCTGAAGGTTAAATAGTTGACCTTTTGTCAGTTTTGTTCTTCTTATCATCCACCCACCCCATTGTTGCTTTTATGCACTTGTACAACTTCAGCTCTGACATCCTCATGGATTATCCATACAATGCCAGCTCTAACCACCATCCTTACTATTATTCTCATTTCTCTAATTACCTGCTATGCTTGACATTCTGGATTTCATGTGTTACCTTAAATTCAATGTATCTAACACCAATATCATTATGTTTTATAAGATTAGTATTTCCTCCAAGAGATTCAATGCTAGCCTATTGTACTATTACACTTCCAGTTTCCCAGTAGTAAGTGGGGATGATGCTTGACTCTATCATTTTATTCTCTCCTCACATTAGTTATTTACTAAGCTTGACTGTTTTTAGTGTAAAATCCCTTTCTTTTCCCAAAACACTCTTTTTTAGACCTTCAACATCATTTTATATAGATCATTTTATTTTTCCTTATACTTCACTTTTACCCACTCCAACCCATCCTGCACGTGAATCACGTATTTATCTTGCTGCAAAAAATGTGATACTATTCCCACTGCTCTCTTAATTCAATGTCATTAAAGTTTCTCCACTTCCTCGATGATAAAACTTATTCTAACTACCTGACATACATAAAAACCCGAATTCTAGTTTTCTTTCCAACCTTGTCTCTCACTACTTCCCTCCACAATCTCTTTAGTTGGTCCAAGATTTTCCTAGGCATGACATATAGCACTAACGTCAACTGTGCTATGTCCACCTCCTTTTTTTTTTCTTAAATCTTTTTTTTTTTTTTAAGATTTTTTATTTATTTATTTGACAGAGAGAGACACAGTGAGAGGGCGAACACAAGCAGGGGGAGTGGGAGAGGGAGAAGCAGGCTCCCCATGGAGCAGGGAGCCCGACGCGGGGCTCGATCCCAGGACCCCGGGATCATGACCCGAGCCGAAGGCAGATGCTTAACGACTGAGCCACCCAGGCGCCCCATGTCCACCTCCTTAAATTATTTTTCCTTATTTTTTCATAAGGCCCAGCTCCCACAACACTCGCTCAT
Organism: Neomonachus schauinslandi; assembly: GCF_002201575.2. Classification (NCBI taxonomy): domain Eukaryota; kingdom Metazoa; phylum Chordata; class Mammalia; order Carnivora; family Phocidae; genus Neomonachus; species Neomonachus schauinslandi. The sequence continues at coordinate 15,172,132 of NC_058416.1, read as the reverse complement.
GATTTCTCTCAAACCCCTCCCTTATTCCTTATTCTCAATTTCTAAGTCACTTTACTCATCTGTCTTCAGCATGTACACAATCAATAACAGTATACCTGATCTGTCTCTCCATGTATGTTGTAATCTTTTGGAGGAAAGTCCTCTTTCATTTATGTGTTTTTTTTTTATATTACCTAACACAATATTCTGTGTTCTACATAGAGTAGTCTTACTGAATATTTCCTTAGTCATGTTGAAGATGATTATAAGGATGATATAACTGTGTGACTACATACCTGGCACTAGAAACAACTTCATGGTAAATAGTCTTGGGCCCCTTCCATGTTCATATTCATCACTCTCTTATAATTGACCTGAGCCTGGGTTGAACTTTGCATAAGTTAAGATTTAGAAAATCAGAGGAAAGAAGAGAGGCTATTATTAGGAAATAAATCAGTACATGCAAAGGCATGGGGGAATGGACAGTGGTTGGTGAGTGAAAAATAAGCATGATGTGAGTAGAAGATATTATTCACTTAGGATTCTAGTCAGATTGGAATTAGGTAATTAATACAATAAATGTAATGACCCAAAACTGGAAATAATTCAAATGTCCATCAAGTAGAAAATATTACCATATATTCATACAATGGAACACTACACAACTATGTAAAAGAATAAACATAACAACATGAATAAATCTCACAGACAAAATGAGTACATATTGTGTGACTTAATTTATGTTAAATTCAAAAAATAGGAAAAATTAATCTATTTCTAGAAGATAAAAGGTTCATTACCTTCAGGGAATAATGACTCAGAGGAGGCATGAAAAAAATCTTCTGATATTCTGAGAATGATCTATATTTTGATCTATATTCTATAATGTATACAAAGTAAAAACATTGAGCTATACACTTAAGATTTTTTTTCTTTACTGTAAGTTATAACTCAATAAAAAAGCAAAAGAAAAAAAGAGAAGGTAGTAAAAAAAAGTAAGTTATATACCACTAAAATATCAGTGTCATTTCTTGTTGTTCTAGACAAAATTCTGACATTATCAGCAAAAATTTAATTCCAAATATAGCTCTTTTGTAGAGTCCATGCACTCAAATGAACGTAAGGGTGAATTCTTCATTGTGAGGCTGGAGTTCAAGGTGGAATTGCCTTTCCCTGAATTTTTCTACCAGGAGATTTAAAACAATGAGATCCAGATACATAAACCTCAGGAAATTTAATTATACTACAAAATTATGGTAAAGTAAGATCACAAATGCTCCAGTGAATTAAATCTTTGATGATATAGAAAGACTTTTTATATCCTTTTCCTCATCACAGCACTCAATAAATGGTTGCTATTATTTTCTGCCAAATATTCTACAATACATTCTGAATACATGATCTCATTTAACCTCTCACAGCTACTCCATAAGTTTGGTACTACTATCTGTATTTTGAAGATGAGGTAACTGAAGTTGAGAAGTCAAGTCATTTTCCCATTAATACAAACAGTAAGTGGCAAATCCAATATTCAAAACAAGCCTATGTGAGGGCAAAGCTTGTGTCCCATTAATTATTATACTCTACTGTCCCAAGACACTTGGAAATTAAAAGTAAACGTGGATGAAAGAAAGTACTTTGGAAATGAATGCTGGAATATTAGTGTTTTACATTTCTCTCCTACCTCTGCCCTTTCCCACATAATAAAATAAAGAATAAATATAGAATAAAACTTTACTTATATTTATATGAGGAAAGGACACATGAAGTTAATGTGTAACAGTTAAAAAACCAGAAATGTAACTATAGACGTTTAATGAGAGAAATTTTAAAATGAGCTTCAGAAAATTGCCCACTGAAGGAAATTTTAAAAGGTGAACTTTAAAAGAAAAAAACAACTCCCAAAACAAAGGCCTGAGAGACAAAGGGCAGAGGGAGAAGATGAGCAAAGAAATTGTTTAAAATGTGAGTAAATATTTTAAGAAAGTATTTTTCAGAGAAAAATAATGAAAATTGTGTTGAATTTAATGGTGTAAATAAAAGATAAAATAAAGACTTTGGATAGTAATCACATTTAAGATGGGGATAACATCAGGATAACACTAAGAGATAAGATTTAAAATATTCTATGGTCATAATATTGTTTGGGAGGACAACAAAATATTTAATATCATTATATATATAAAGTACTAGATATAAAGAGAAAAAACTATAAAAAGTAAAGTATGAGTACACAACTTCCAAAGAAAAAGGAAAAAATAAACACAAAAAGAAAAGAGGAAAACAAAGTTTTAGGAAAAATGATAAATAGAAAGCACAGAATGACAGGAGAGAAATGAAATGAAAACTATTAGTAATCATAATAAATATAAACGGACTAAAATGATTAATCAGAAGAACCAGATTATCACTATAGTGAAGACTATTGAATGCTCACCAAAATCTGTCTCCCTTTCTTCTTGGGTACAAAAAGACTCCATACCCCAGAAGTCTTCAGGTCTGTATTGTTGATTACATTCTAGCCAATGAAATGTGAGCACAAGTACCACTTCTGGGCCTTTCCCACAGAAATCTCCCACACAAGTATTTCCACACTCTTATCTTTCACTGTCTGACATGAAAGCAAAAAGGTCCTATGGAATTGGCCACCTGGAGAGAGTCAAGACTATTACATGAGGAATAAATACACTTCTTTTGTATCTACTACACATTTTTTTACAGCAATATAGTCTACCCTAATTGATAAAATCAAACTGGATAAACCCAAAATCCAGTTATACATATCTTAAAGGAGATGCATCTAAAATTAAATGATACAGATATGTTTGAAAGTTAAAGTACAGAAAAAGATATGCCAGGCAAACCCTGAACAAAGAAAAGCTGATGGAACTATACTAATATTAGAAAGACCAGAAAAAGGATTATTAGAGATAAAAGCTGTTGCTTTTTATGTTTCACTTCTTCAAAAAGATACAAAAACTTAAACCTATGTGACCAACAAGTTAGAATAAATAAAATCAAAACTTGTCAGAACTACATAGGGTAAACATAAATCCATCATTATAGAAGCAGTTTATTTATTTATTTATTTATTTAAAAAAGATTTTATTTATTTATTTGAGAGAGAGAATGACAGAGAGAGAGAGCATGAGATGGGGGAGGATCAGAGGGAGAAGCAGACTCCCCGCCGAGCAGGGAGCCCGATGCGGGACTCGATCCTGGGACTCTAGGATCATGACCTGAGCCGAAGGCAGTCGCTTAACCAACTGAGCCACCCAGGTGCCCCTATAGAAGCAGTTTAAAACACATCTCCTAAATTGACAAAACAGGCAAGTTTACAGAAGATTGTAATAGCATAATTGTGAATAAATCTACACTCATGTTGAAAAATAGCAACTCTAACTATACTGCAGGCACACACAAAACCTTTATAAAAAATGGGATTTTCATATGCTTTTAATATGCTGTTAGATAGTTTGATAGTATTTTCAAGAAATATTCATCTGTAGTTTTCTTTCCTTGGGGTGTCTTTGTCTGGTTTTGGTATCAGGGCAATGCTGGTCTTGTAAAATGAGCTAGAATGTATTACCTCCTCTTCTATCTTTTGGAAGAGTTTGAGAAGGACTGGCATGAAGTTTTAAATAATGGGTGGAGGGGCGCCTGGGTGGTGCAGTTGTTAAGCGTCTGCCTTCGGCTCAGGTCATGATCCCTCCCTGCTCAGTGGGAAGCCTGCTTCTCCCTCTCCCACTCCCCATGCTTGTGTTCCCTCTCTTGCTGTGTCTCTCTCTGTCAAATAAATAAAAATCTTTAGAAAAATAAAAAATAAAAATAAATAAATAAATAACAGATGGAATCCTCCAGTGAAGTGATCTTGTCCTGGCCTTTTTTTTATTGAGAGGTTTCTCATTATTGATCTCTTCACTTACTACACGTCTGTTCAGATATTCATTTTCTTCTTGGGTTAGTACTGGTAGTTTGTGTGTTTTTAGGATTTTTGTCCATTTTCATCCGGTTATCTAATTTCTTGGTATACCACTGTTCATAGTATTCTCTTATAAACCTTTTTGTCTTAATTTTTGTAAGGTCAATTGTAACGTCCCCACTTTCATTCCTGATTTTAGTAATTATAGTCTTGCTTATTTTTTTCCTGACCACTCTTGCTACAGTTTTGGCAATTTTGTCAAACTTCAAAAAACCAATTTTTTTTATTTCATTGAGTCTATTGTTTTTCTATTTTCTGTTTTGTTTATCTCACTATAATCTTTATTATTTCCTTCCTTTTGGTGGCCTTTGGTTTAGCTTACTTTTCTTTTTCTAGTTCCTTATGGTGAAAAATTGTATTATTGATTTGAGATCTTCTTTGTTTTTAAGTTTTTACAGCTATAAATTTCACCCTAACTACTGATTCTGCTGCACCCTGTAGGCTTTGGTATGTTTTGTTTCATTTTCATTCATCTCAAATTATTTTTTTTAATTTCCTTTGTGATTTCTTTGATCCATTAGTTGTTTAGGACCGTGCTGTTTAATTTCCACACATTTGTGAATTTGCCAGTTTTCCTTCTGTTATTGATTTCTAGTTTCATTCCATTGTGATTTGAAAAGATACTTTGAGTGAATTTTTTAAAATTAACCGAGACTTGTTTTGTGGGCTAACATACAGTTTGTCCTAGAGAATATGTGCACTTGAGAAATCTCTGTGCACTTGATAGAAACATGTGTTCTGCTGTTCTGGGGTGGAGTTTTCTATATATGTCTATGAGGTCTAATTGGTTTATACAGTCATGCAAGTCATCTATTTCTTTCTTGTTTTCTGTCTAGTTGTTCTATCCATTATTGAAAGTGGGGTATTGAAATCTCTAAGTATTATTGAAGGACTATCTATTATTCCCTTCAACTCTGTCAACTTTTTCTTCATATTCTTTGGGGCTCTGTTACTCCATGTTATATTAGGTATTTATATGTATTATATATATATATGCTTATAATCATATTTTCTTGATATATTGCTCTATTTATCAATATATAATGTCCTCTTGTCTCTTGTAACATTTTTTATTTTATTTTTTTGACTTAAAGTCTATTTTGTATATTAGTATAGCCACCCAGTTCTCCGTTGATTACTACTGTGTGGAATATCTCTTCAACCTATTTGTATCTGAGGATCTAAGGTGAATCTCTTATAGATAACAAATGGTTGAAACATGTTATTTTAACCACTCTACCAATTACAGCCTTTTGTTGTTGTTGTTGTTATTGATGCTATTAACTGTAGTGCTTCTCAGTCCTTTTTGTTCCAGTTTTATTGAGAAATAATTGACATACATCACTGTGTAATTTTAAGGTACACAGCATCATGATTTAATTTACATATATTGTGAAATGATTATCACAATAGGTTCAGCTAACAACCATCTTCTCATATTATATGGTAGAAAGAAAAAAAGAAGGGAACATTTTTATCCTTATGATGAGAACTCACAGGATTTAATCTCTTAGGAACTTTTTCCTAGATATCATATATCAGTGTTAGCTATAGTCATCATGTTGCACATTATATCCCTAGTACTTATTTATCTTATAAGTGGAATTTTGTCCCTTTTGACCATTTCCCTCTAATTTCAATCACAACCTTTTTTTTTTTTTTAAAGATTTTATTTATTTATTTGACAGAGAGAGACACAGAGAGAGAGAGAGCACAAGCAGGGGGAGTGGGAGAGGGAGAAACAGGCTTCCCGCGGAGCAGGGAGCCCGATGCAGGGCTCGATCCCAGGACTCTGGGATCATGACCTGAGCCGAAGGCAGATGCTTAACAACTGAGCCACCCAGGCGCCCCTCAATCACAACCTTTTAATTGGGCAGTTTAATCCATTTATATTTACTGTGATTACTGATAAGGAAGAACTAATTTCTGTCATTTCTCTATTTGTTTCTATGTCTTATTTTTTATTCCTTAATTCCTCTAGCATTGCTGTCTTCTGTGTTTAACTAATTTTTGTACTGTATTATTTTGATTCCTGTCTCATTTGCTTTTCTGTATATTTTTTAGATTTTTTTCCTTACTGCCTACCCAGGGTATTACAGTTAGCTTCTTAAACTTATAACAATCTATTTTGAATTAATAACACTTTAGCTTCAATAATAAACAAGACTCTGCTCCTATACAGTTCCATCCTTCCTCCTTCATGTTGTCACAAATTACATCTGTATACACTGTGTACCATTAATATACTTATTATTTTTATGCTTTTGTCTTTTAAATCATAGGAAAAAAGGGCAGAGTTGGAAAATACTACAGTAACAAAGTTACCTTGTCAGTATTCTTTATTTCTTCATTTGGTTTTACGTTACTAGCTAATATCCTTTCATTTCTGCCTGAAAGACTTCCTTTAGCATTTCTTGTAGGATGGGTATAATAGCAAAAATTTCCCTTAGCTTTTGTTTATCTGGAAATGTCTTAACATTTCTCTCATTTTAAAAGATAGTTTTGGTCGTTGGAAGGAAGGGCGGGACCCTGGTTCAGTTCTAGGCCCGGGGGGGCGGAGCAAGATGGCGGAGGAGTAGGAGACCTGGATTTCGTCTGGTCTCAGGAATTCAGCTGGATAGGGATCAAACCATTCTGAACACCTACAAACTCAACAGGAGATCGAAGAAAAGAAGAGCAACAACTCTCTCATCAGAAAAGCGACCACTTTCTGGAAGGTAGGACGTGCGGAGAAGTGAATCCGAGGCGATATTCGGGAAGATAGACGGCGGGGGAGGGGCCTCCGGCGGCCGCTTCTGGCAAGTGATAGAGCCGCGGAGCACAAAATCGGAACTTTTAAAAGTCTGCTCCGCTGAGGGACGTCACTCCGGTGGCTAAGCGGGGGGTGGAACCCTCCGGGACAGTGTGGTCTCAGGATCCACGGGTCACAGAAAGACCGGGGGTGCCTGAGTGTGGCAGAGCTCTCAGGTATCGGAGGAGGGAAGCCGGCTGCAGAGGCGGAGCCCAGGCGCGGGCTCTCAGCTCGGGGTTGCCATAAACCATGATCCGCAGCACAGTCGGGCCCCTGCTCCTCCAGCAGGGACCCAACAAGCGGCAGATCCGGGGAGACTCCCCTTCCTCCCCCAGGAGGAGCCGCGCGGGAGTGCGCCGCAGGGATCTGCTGGGTTTGGAGACTCCACCCGGGGTCGGGTGCCAGAGATAGAAACGCGCGGTCACAGGCCGGGTGAGCACGGAGTACAGCTGGAGACCGGGGAGACGGGAGTGACTGACGGCTTTTCTCTGGGGGTTAACTGAGAAGCGGGGCCCCGAGTTCTCGGCTCCTCCTCGGCGGAGATTGGGAGGCCGCCATTTTCACTCTCCGCCTCCAAAGCTGTACGGAAAGCTCGCAGGGAACAAAAGCTCCCGAGAGCAAACCCGAGCAGATTACTTAGCCCGGACCAGGCAAGGGCGGGGCAATTCCGCCTCCGGCAAAGACATTTGGAAACCACAGCAACAGGCCCCTCCCCAGAAGATCAGCGAGAACAGCCAGCCAAGACCAAGTTTACCCATCAATGAGAACGGCAGAACTCCAGCTCTGGGGGACTACTGCACATAGAATTCATGGCTTTTTTACCATGATTCTGTAGTCTTTCAAAGTTAATTTTTTTTAACTGTCTTTTTTTTCTTTTTTTTTTCTTTTTGAATTTTTCTTTTTCCCTTTTTCAACCAACATCTTATTAATCCCTTTTTTTAAAAAAAAAATTTTTTATTTTTCATTTTTAGAGTCATATTCTATCCCTTCATAGTAGTTACCCGTATTTTTGGCTTATATATATAAGTTGTTCTCTCTTTAAAACTTTGAGATAGTTTCTTCTAACAGATCAAAATATACCCTAAATCTCTAGTATATGGTGTTTTCTATTCCCCTGCCTGATCACATCCTCTCCCTTTTTTTTTCTTTTTTTAAATCCTCTTCTTTCTTTTTTCAAACAACTTCTTATCAATTCCTTTTATAAAATTTTTTATAATTTCCATCTTTACAGTCATATTCCATCCCTTCATCATATCAACCCTTATTTTTGTACATATATAAGTTTTTCTTTCTTTAAAATTTTGGGAGGCACTTTCTTCTAAAAGACCAAAATACACCCCAAATCTAGTGTGTGGCACTGATCATATTTGATCACATTCTGGTTTTTTTGTTGTTGTTGTTTTGTTTTGTTTTTGTTTTTATCTTTATCTTTTTCTTGTTTTTCTTTTTCTTTTTTCTCTCTTTCCCTTTCTTTTCCCACTGCTTCAGGTTTTTTCTGATTTGTTTAGAGTATATTTTCTGGGGACGTTGTTACTCTGCTAGCATTTTGTTCTCTCATTAATCTATTCTCCTCTGCACAAAATGACAAGATGGAAAAAAATCACCTCAACAAAAAGAACAAGAGGTAGTACCGACTGCCAGGGACCTACTCAATACGGACATTAGTACGATGTCAGATCTAGAGTTCAGAATCATCACTTTAAAGATACTAGCTGGGCTTGAAAAAAATATGGAAGTTATTAGAGAAACCCTTTCTGGAGAAGTAAAATAACTAAAATCTAACCAAGTAGAAATCAAAAAGGCTATTAATGAGGTGCAATCAAAAATGGGGGCGCTAACTGCTAGAATAAATGAGGCAGAAGAGAGAATCAGTAATATAGAAGATGAAATGATGGAAAATAAAGAAGCTGAGAAAAAGAGATAAACAACTACGGATCACGAGGGCAGAATTCGAGAGATAAGCGATACCATAAGACGAAACAACATTAGAATAATTGGGATCCCAGAAGAAGAAGAAAGAGAGAGAGGGGCAGAAAGTATAATGGAGCAAATTATAGCAGAGAACTTCCCTAATTTGGGGAAGGAAACAGGCATGAAAATCCAGGAAGCACAGAGAACCCCTCTCAAAATCAATAAAAATAGGTCAACACCCCGACATCTAATAGTAAAACTTACGAGTCTCATAGACAAAGAGAAAATTCTGAGAGCAGCTCGGGAGAAGAGATATGTAACCTACAAGGGTAGAAACATTAGATTGGCAACAGACCTATCCACAGAGACCTGGCAGGCCAGAAAGGACTGGCAGGATATATTCAGAGCACTAAATGAGAAAAATATGCAGCCAAGAATACTCTATCCAGCTAGGCTGTCATTGAAAATTGAAGGAGAGAGAAAAAGCTTCCAGAACAAACAAAAACTAAAGGAATTTGCAAACACAAAACCAGCCCTACAGGAAATCTTGAAAGGGGTCCTTTAAGCAAAGAGAGAGCCTAAAAGCAACATAGACCAGAAAGGAACACAGACAATATACGGTAACAGTCACCTTACAGGCAATACAATGGCACTAAATTCCTATCTTTCAATAGTTACCCTGAATGTAAATGGGCTCAATGCCCCAATCAAAAGACACAGGCTATCAGACTGGATTAAAAAACAAGACCCATCGATATGCTGTCTGCAAGAGACTCATTTTCGACCCAAAGACAGCCCCAGATTGAAAGTGAGGGGGTGGAAAACCATTTACCATGCTAATGGACACCAAAAGAAAGCTGGGGTGGCAATCCTTATATCAGACAAATTAGATTTTAAACCAAAGACTGTAATAAGAGATGAGGAAGGACACTATATCCTACTTAAAGGATCTATCCAACAAGAAGATCTAACAATTGTAAATATCTATGCCCCTAACATGAGAGCAGCCAATTATATAAGCCAATTAATAACAAAAGCAAAGAAACACATCGACAACAATACAATAATAGTGGGGGACTTTAACACCCCCCTCACTGAAATGGACAGATCGTCTAAGCAAAAGATCAACAAGGAAATAAAGACTTTAAATGACACACTGGACCAAATGGACTTTACGGACATATTCAGAACATTCCACCCCAAAGCAACGGAATACACATTCTTCTCTAGTGCTCATGGAACATTCTCCAGAATAGATCACATCCTAGGTCATAAATCAGGTCTCAACCGGTACCAAAAGATTGGAATCATTCCCTGCCTATTTTCAGACCACAATGCTTTGAAACTAGAGCTCAATCACAAGACAAAAGTCAGAAAGAACTCAAATACATGGAGGCTAAAGAGCATCCTACTGAAGAATGAATGGGTCAACCAGGAAATTAAAGAAGAATTAAAAAAATACATGGAAACCAATGAAAATGAAAACACAACTATTCAAAATCTTTGGGATGCAGCAAAGGCAGTCCTAAGAGGAAAGTATATAGCAATACAAGCCTTTCTCAAGAAGCAAGAAAGGTCTCAAGTACACAACCTCAAGTATCAACACCTAAAAGAGCTGGAGAAAGAACAGCAAATAAAGCCTAAACCCAGCAGGAGAAGAGAAATAATAAAGATCAGAGCAGAAATCAATGAAATAGAAACTAAAAGAACAGTAGAACAGATCAACAAAACTAGGAGCTGGTTCTTTGAAAGAATTAACAAGATTGATAAACCCCTGGCCAGACTTATCAAAAAGAGAAGAGAAATGACCCAAATCAACAAAATCATGAATGAAAGAGGAGAGATCACAACCAACACCAAAGAAATACAAACAATTATAAGAACATATTATGAGCAACTCTATGCCAGCAAATTAAATAACCTGGAAGAAATGGATGCATTCCTAGAGATGTACCAACTACCAAAACTGAACCAGGATGAAATAGAAAACCTGAACAGACCTATAACCACTAAGGAAATTGAAGCAGTCATCAAAAATCTCCCAAAAAACAAAAGCCCAGGGCCAGATGGCTTCCCAGGGGAATTCTACCAAACATTTCAAGAAGAATTAATACCTATTCTTCTGAAACTGTTCCAAAAAATAGAAATGGAAGGAAAACTTCCAAACTCATTTTATGAGGCCAGCATTACCTTGATCCCAAAACCAAAGACCCCATCAAAAAGGAGAATTACAGACCAATATCCCTGATGAACATGGATGCAAAAATTCTCACCAAAATACTAGCCAATAGGATCCAACAGTACATTAAAAGGATTATTCACCATGACCAAGTGGGATTTATCCCTGGGCTGCAAGGTTGGTTCAACATCCGCAAATCAATCAATGTGATACGATACATTAACAAAAGAAAACAAGAATCATATGATCCTCTCAATAGATGCAGAAAAAGCATTTGACAAAGTACAGCATCCTTTCTTGATCAAAACTCTTCAGAGTATAGGAATAGAGGGTACATACCTCAATATCATAAAAGCCATCTATGAAAAACCTACAGTGAATATCATTCTCAATGGGGAAAAACTGAGAGCTTTCCCCCTAAGGTCAGGAACGCGGCAGGGATGTCCACTATCACCACTGCTATTCAACATAGTATTGGAAGTCCTAGCCACAGCAATCAGACAACAAAAAGAAATCAAAGGCATCCAAATTGGCAAGGAAGAAGTCAAACTCTCACTCTTTGCAGATGATATGATACTTTATGTGGAAAACCCAAAAGACTCCACCCCAAAACTGCTAGAACTCATACAGGAATTCAGTAAAGTGGCAGGATATAAAATCAATGCACAGAAGTCAGTGGGCATTCCTATACACCAACAACAAGACAGAAGAAAGAGAAATTAAGGAGTCGATCCCATTTACAATTGCACCCAAAACCATAAGATACCTAGGAATAAATCTAACCAAAGAGACAAAGGATCTGTACTCAGAAAACTATAAAATACTCATGAAAGAAATTGAGGAAGACACAAAGAAATGGAAAAACGTTCCATGCTCATGGATTGGAAGAACAAATATTGTGAAGATGTCAATGCTACCTAGAGCAATCTACACATTCAATGCAATCCCCATCAAAATACCATCCACTTTTTTCAAAGAAATGGAACAAATAATCCTAAAATTTGTATGGAACCAGAAAAGACCCCGCATAGCCAGAGGAATGTTGAAAAAGAAAAGCAAAGCCGGCGGCATCACAATTCCGGACTTCCAGCTCTATTACAAAGCTGTCATCATTAAGACAGCATGGTACTGGCACAAAAACAGACACATACATCAATGGAACAGAATAGAGAGCCCAGAAATGGACCCTCAACTCTATGGTCAACTCATCTTTGACAAAGCAGGAAAGAATGTCCAATGGAACAAAGACAGTCTCTTCAACAAATGGTGTTGGGAAAATTGGATAGCCACATGCAGAAGAATGAAACTGGACCATTTCCTTACACCACACACAAAAATAGACTCCAAATGGTTGAAAGACCTCAATGTGAGACAGGAGTCCATCAAAATCCTAAAGGAGAACACAGGCAGCAACCTCTTTGACCTCAGCTGAAGCAACTTCTTCCTAGAAACATCGCCAAAGGCAAGGGAGGCAAGGGCAAAAATGAACTATTGGGACTTCATCAAGATAAAAAGCTTTTGCAAAGCAAAGGAAACAGTCAACAAAACCAAAAGACAACTGACAGAATGGGAGGAGATATTTGCAAATGACATACCAGATAAAGGGCTAGTATCCAAAATCTATAAAGAACTCATCAAACTCAACACCCAAAGAACAAAGAATCCAATCAAGAAATGGGCAGAAGACATGAACAGACATTTTTCCAAAGAAGACATCCAAATGGCCAACAGACACATGAAAAAGTGCTCAACATCGCTCGGCATCAGGGAAATCCAAATCAAAACCTCAATGAGATACCACCTCACACCAGTCAGAATGGCTAAAATTAACAAGTCAGGAAACGACAGATGTTGGCGGGGATGCGGAGAAAGGGGAACCCTCCTACACTGTTGGTGGGAATGCAAGCTGGTGCAGCCACTCTGGAAAACTGTATGGAGGTTCCTCAAAAAGTTGAAAATAGAGCTACCATATGATCCAGCAATTGCACTACTGGGTATTTACCCCAAAGATACAAAAAGTAGGGATCCGAAGGGGTACGTGCACCCCGATGTTTATAGCAGCAATGTCCACAATAGCCAAACTGTGGAAAGAGCCAAGATGTCCATCAACAGATGAATGGATAAAGAAGAAGTGGTATATATATACAATGGAATATTATGCAGCCATCAAAAGGAATGAGATCTTGCCATTTGCAACGACGTGGATGGAACTGGAGGGTATTATGTTGAGTGAAATAAGTCAAACAGAGAAAGACATGTATCATATGATCTCACTGATATGAGGAATTCTTAATCTCAGGAAACAAACTGAGGGTTGTTGGAGTGGGGGGTGGGGTGGGAAGGATGGGGTGACTGGGTGATAGACACTGGGGAGGGTATGTGCTCTGGTAAGCGCTGTGAATTGTGCAAGACTGTTGAATCTCAGATCTGTACCTCTGAAACAAATAATGCAATATATGTTAAGAAAAAAAAAAGAAGAAGAAGGTAGCGGGAGGGGAAGAATGAAGCGGGGGAAATCGGAGGGGTAGACGAACCATGAGAGACGATGGACTCTGAAAAACAAACAGGGTTCTAGAGGAGAGGGGGGTGGGAGGATGGGTTAGCCTGGTGGTGGGTATTGAGGAGGGCACATTCTGCATGGAGCACTGGGTGTTATGCACAAACAATGAATCATGGAACACTTCATCTAAAACTAATGATGTAATGTATGGGGATTAACATAAGAATAAAAAAAAAGGCAAAAAAAAAATAAAAAATAAAAAATAAAAAAATAAAAAAAATAAAAGATAGTTTTGCAAGATACATAATTCATTATTGACAGGTGCTTTTTTTAGCACTTTAAATATGTCCTTTCACTAGTTTTTGGCCTCTGTGTTTCTGATGAGAAACCAGCTGCTAATCTTATTAAGTATCCCTTCTATATGACAAGTGACTACTCTTGTTGCTTTCAAGATTCTCTCTTTGTCTTTGAATACTTTATAATGTGTCTTGAGGTTGATCTCTTTGTATTTACCTTTCTTGGAGGTTGTTGATCTTGTTGGGTGTGTAGATCATTTTCGTTCTTTCTTTTACTCACAATTTGGAAGTATGTAGCCATTACTTCTGTAAATACTCTGGCCCTTTTGATCATCCTCTCCTCTCAATCAAAACATGTTTGATTGTGTCCCATAGATCTCTGAGACTCTGTTTTTCTTTCTTTTTTTTTTTTCTGCTCCTCAGACTGGATAGCTTCAATTGACCTTTCAGTTTACTGATTCTTTCTTCTCCTTGCTCAAATCCTCTACTGAAACCCCTTCGTAAAATTTTCAGTTTTGGTATTATACTTTTTATATTTATATTTTCTGCTTCCTTTTATAATTTCTCTTTATCAATATTCTCTATTTGTGGAGATATCATTCTCTTACTTTTCTTTATTTCTTATTTCTTTGTCCATGGTTTCCTTTAGTTCTTTAAACATATTTGAGATAGTTGATTTAAAGTCTTTTTCTAGTAAGTCCAATACCTATGCTTCCTCAGCAGTTTCTGTTAATATTTCTTGTGATTGGGCCATACATTTTTGTTTCTTTGTGTGCTTCATCTTTATTTGTTGAAAACTGGAAAATTTAAATATTATAATAAGATAATTCTTAAAATCAGATTCTGCCTCCACCCCCTGCAGGGTTGTTTTTGTGGTTTGCTATGAGTTGTGGTTGTTTGTTTGGTTAGTGACTCTTAAATTATTCTTTTAAGTCTGTCTTCTTAGTTATGTGTAGTCTCTAGAATATTTATTTATATTGTAGTTAGCTAGTGTTTTGACAGATATTTTCTTGAATTCCTGAAGCAAAAATGAAAGAATGAAAGAATGAAAGAATGAAAGAAAGAAAGAAAGAAAGAAAGAAAGAAAGAAAGAAAGAAAGAA